>NC_047113.1:58056898-58379398 GCF_902500255.1 Thalassophryne amazonica
GACAAGCTGACCAATCATCTGAGTGTTTCAACAAACTGATGAGCGATCGGAAGTCCTTCTCCCCAGCCTAAATGGTTTCCAGCACTTTGTATAAAAAATATTTGTGTCACATTCAAGTGTCAGGCAAAAGTCAAAGTGAAGGAGGTGAAGGCAACAACAAAAGAGATTAAATGAGTACACACAGAAAGCCTCGTGCTAACCATGCATGGCAAATGCTGCTCACACTAAAGTGAGGGCATCATCTTTAATCAGAGGGTAATTTATTGACTTCCATTTAGTAAGCCATAATACTAGTGATCAAGCCCTTCAACCGTAAAATGCAATAAACTGGGGAAGTGTTTTTGAACAGAGGCAAATATCAACCCCACACATCATTATGCTCCATTCATATCCCAGTAGATTAGCTCTAAATGAGTTTTAGGTTAAGAAAGTCACACCATATACAGACAGAGATATGGGTAAGAATTGCAAATTAGAATTTTTTTCTACTGTTCCACTGTCAGAATCTCCCACAATTCACCATTCTCCAGTCTTCACCACAAGAGATTAAGCCAAATCAATGCACAACATTTTAATAGCTCAAACCTGAACTTCAGAGGAGAAAAACACCTCAGCTGAATCTGTGAATGTCATGTTCCACATACCTGACTGAACAGAGTCCCTCCACAACACAAGCATTGCTGCTGTGGTGCTCTTTACATAAGATTAAGCCATTACTGCGGATACCCACCGCCAGTGTCACTAAAAGTCTGAGAAACTGAAGAGTCGGGTTGTTACAAGAAAAGCACACGTAGGTGATGTTGAGTATAAAGATCTTACAAGAAAAGGCACATGGAAATTCCTCTTTACCTGAAGCAGAAAATTGCCAATCCATGGATGGCAGCAACATAGCAGCTTTGTTTCCCCCCCCACAGCATTTTCATGAGTTATTCCTCTCTCAACAGAGAAACAAATACTTGTCCATCAGGGAGAACAAAGCCATGTAATTGGCTGCTTCCCCACTTGAGCCTCTGATAGCCTGATGTTAATAACAAACTGATGAGAAATTCATTAGGGCTCCAAATAAAAACAATCTCTCCTCGATAAGAGGCGAGTACATTATAATTAAACTGATGCCTCTCTGTTTTCATTAGGCCATGGAGCATGGAACACTGAAGACAGAACCTCTGAGGTGGATGCAATTAAACATGATTGTTTTACTACACGTTTGAGTCTGGTGCAGAGGTGCAGAGTCAGTGCAAGAGGTGTTGAAGCAGAAGCAAAAAGAAGAGACCTGAAGCTGCTCCGCAAGTAGTCTTAGAGGAAACAAGTTGCCTGCAGAGGCACATTGTGGTACAGAAGTTAGTTTTATACTGTAGCACAGGGAATTGGGCCAATATTAGTCAATACTAGTTACAATGCTGACTACTACAAGGGAGGGATAAGCTGGAGAGTGTATTAACACTTTTTACTTCTCCCTGTTCTGAGCTCTTCCTGTGACTTTTCCCAAATACCTTCACTCCTGTTTTGTCTCTTCTCTACTTCTGAACTTTCCACGTTTCTCTAAATTTATCTGTCTCCCTTTGCCTTCATGTTCTAGGCCTCCTTTACCCTTTGTCACTCAAAGAGAAATTGGAATGGCTCAATGGGTTTTCACAGAGCACTGAGACATCCAGCTTCAGCCAGTGAGAACGGGCGCAACAAAGAACGAAGCTTCTGTTCTCTGAGCTTGTTGTGGCTTTGGAGGGAGCTGTTTACTTTTTCGCAATCCTTTTTTTTTTTTATAAAAAGTACGCATGAAGGTGGAAATTGGTCACCAGTGAGTTGTTACATCCAGAGCTACAAATCAGCTGCTACAAATGCCTGATACCGATATCTGCAAAAATGCTGAATATCAGCGCCAATAATTGGTCGGGCCGATAATCGGTTGATCCCTTGTCTGGACATTGTTCCACACTATCAGAAGCATTATTATGGTAACGTTGATAAGGTTAGACCTTACTTGTGTGAAGCGCCTTGAGGCAACTTTGCTGTGATTTGGTGCTATATAAATGAAAATAAATGGAAAATAAATTGAAAAATTAAATTGAAATTATCATCCACTGGAAATATTAGTTTGAGTGAGGGGTGGGATCTGGGGAAAGCATGCTGGACATGGTCCAGAAATCATTCCTCTCATTCCTGGAATTTGTAGATGTTGGCATTGGGCCTTACTGACAGACATTCCTGAATCTTGTTGTCTCTCCATTTAGACATCTGTCTGTGTATTCATGTAACTGCTCCTTTCTATTCATCTTCAGATGTTTGTACTTTTCAACCCAATCTCACGCCATTTTGTGATGGCATCATGAAAAGTAAATTAATCTACTGGTTGTGATAACGTCACAAAAAGCATCACATTTTGTGAGCATGAATTCCTTTCCTGACGGTATCACGAAATGTGGGGTAACATGGGTGGTTAGTGGGGGTTATGGTTATGGTTAGGGGAATGGAGAGGGTTCGAAATAGTAAAACAGAAAAAAAGTCACGAAAACGTGACACATTTCGTGACAGGAGCATGAAAAAAAGTGTGAGACTGGCCTGTATGTTCCTGGTTTCATACCTATTCCACCACAGAAATGTCACCATCCACTGTGTACAGAAAATGTTAAGGACCACTGACAGTCAATAAGAATAAAGGCCCCCCTAACACAAGCATGACTTTTGGTTCACGCACTTGCACGCCCATCATTGTCACAATCCCACCCGCTGTGGTTCCAGCTGGACGCCGTTCTTTGTTCCACCACCTACTACGTGCTCTGTGCTGAACGCTGTGTATATAAAATAATTATTTCATGTTGGATTAATCATTTTCTCTGCAAATTGGCCATTGAAAATGGCTCTAATCGCTTTCTGAATCACAGAGGACCAATTCAGCCGTTCACGCGTGCGCCTAACGAGCTGCAGAAAACATTTTGAGCCATCTAAAAAGGTAATTATTTGTCATGTTTACATTGTTATGGCTTGGTAAAACAGTTGTGTGTTCTTTCCTTCTTGTGTGCAGCTGTTAAGTGTGTTTTTGGTAGATTTAACATCTTGTTCTAATCATTCAGACGAGCTGCGCTCGATGCGATCTGCTGATGTCGCCACTCACTCTGTTCCCTTCTTCTTTACTGGACTTAATGAGCTGCACATTGTGTTGGCGATTAGATCGCACCACATAGCACGACATTTATGCGTGAAGGATTTTTTGAACATTTCAAAATTCTCTTTGCGCAATTGCGCGCGACGGCGCCCCTCTCACATTCAGTCTATACCAGTTAAACATGAGTTTACTCTCCTGCACGACACAGGTCGTGCAAGTGCGTGAATCAAAGTCGTGCTTATGTCAGGGGGCCTTAAGCCAAACAGACACAAATGACTACGGTTTCAACATAGTTATCACCCATTCCCAACCAGTGCTGTTCCACATGTAAGTACCTGTGACAAGAAAAAATAGCTGCTGTACTTAGCCATCAACTGAACATACAGATGGTGGAAGAGATTGTGGATTGACCTCAGGGAAGGGAGAGCAAGTGGGTCACATTAATGTAGACCAATAATCTCTCTGAGTCATTAGGATGATCAATGCCATTGTAATGAGATAACATCTGGAACAAAAGACCCTAACAGCAGACAGCTGCTGGGGAAAGTGAGCTAATTAAGAGAACATTCTGCATTGCTAACAAATGCTACAGCTATTGTGCATAGGTCTGAGTCCCTACCCTGTTAACATCCAAAAGACAACATGTTGAATATTTCATAGCTCGTCTAATAAGTAATCATGGCACTGCACAGTGATATTTCCAGTAATGTAAGTGAGAGCGAGAATGGCAGGGGTGGTGGCCAAGTGGTTAGTGCACTGGGTTTCAGTGCGAAAGGTTCCCAGTTCAAAACCCACCGTCACATTTCTTCATGTAATGTCGAGTTACATCAGGAATGGCATCCAGTGTAAAACTTGTGCCAATTCAACATGCAGATCCCGCATGCTGAATATTACAAAATGCAGACTGCTGTAGTGACCCTGAGCACAAACAAGGGAGCAGCCGATGGGAATTACTTATTAATGGGGAGAGGGAGAGGGGAGAGAGAGAGAGAGAGAGAGAGAGAGAGAGAGAGAGAGAGAGAGAGAGAGAGAGAGAGATATTAAAATACAGAAATACCACAACAATTCAACTTGACATGAATGCTTATTGAGCAACAAACTGGTTTTATGGAGGAAATGTGTTTTAAGGTAACCTTTAAGCTGATTAAATAAGCTATGAATCAATCTTTAGGGTAAATGTACCCCGGCTTTTAATGAGTGAACGTTCCTAATACCTCAAATTTTTCTTTTTCCTTCTTTCAGTATGTGAAGTGTTTTTATATATATATATATATATATATATATATATATATGCGTCAGTCACAGTCAGTCAGAGCTGCGTGTCGTCAGAGCGAGCTGCAAAAAGTTTGTACCTGAGTTTTCAGAGGTGGTGTTTGTAGTTGCCATCTGCCACGCCGGTGTTTGCCAACCCGGACAGTGGGAATACCACCTCAACCGGCAACTTAGCCCCGCGACTGGACAGCAACAACGTCCGAGGCCCGCCCAACGTGGTGAATTCACTGAGGCCGCGCGCTGCGTCATGAAAGCCGCGCGTCACGAGTGCCGCTTCCCCGAGGCCTCGTGCAGCCACCGCGGATCCATCAGCGCGGAAACACCGAGGCCGCGCGGCACCAGCGCAGTGCAGATCCATCCCGGTGACAAACAACGCAGGCTGTTAACATCGGCGATCGACAAGCTGCTCATAAGCCGACCATGGGGCCTAAGAAGGTTCTGACAGCGGAGGAAGGTGACGATATTAAAAAATCTCTGGACTTTCTATCAGAGGAGATTTCTGTTGTGAAGCAGCAACAGAAATCAATCATGGATCTGGTGGAGGAGGTGAAGGCATTATGGCTCCAGAACGCCGAGAAAGACCGGCATCTGGTGCAGCTGGAAAACAGAGTGGCTGAACTGGAGCAGTACACCAGAATCAACGACGTCATCATCACAGGTCTTCACATCAAACCACGGTCCTACGCACGGGCGGTAACAGATGAGAGCAGAGGGGAGCCCAGTGAACAGGAGGTCAGCTCTGTGGAAAAACAGGTTGCTGATTTCCTCCTATCTAAAGGTATAGAAATGGATTTAAATAACATTGAAGCGTGCCACCCTCTGCCCCGGAGAAATGACGGTGATAAACGAACCGTCATCATGAGATTCATCAACAGAAAACACAAAACAGCACTGTTAAAACAAGGAAGAAAACTGAAAGGGACAAACGTATTCATCAATGAACATCTCACCAAACGGAATGCCGACATCGCCAGGAAAGCACGCTTCTTAAAGAAACAGGGAAAAATCCAGCACACATGGACCTCAAACTGTAAAATATTCATCAAACTGAACGGATCACCAGAACAAGCAAAAGTCATGGCAATAAGGAACATCGAGGAGCTGGACAAATATGAACAATAGGTATGAGGACTCAAACACATCACAGCACCATGATGCAGACTGGAGCAACCCACTCATCCACATCATCTACACCCGGAGACAAGAGAGACATAATGACTAAGGATAATGATCTGTTTATTTCTGCCCAGGAGCTCTGTCTAGATACATTTAATTATAATAACTCTGCTAACCACCCCTTCGAATCTGAAAATGATCCTGATACCTTTTTCAGTGAGAATATTGTGAGACAGTGCAAATATTTTACAGAAGAACAATTCAAAAATTATAAAATCAATGATGAAAATTTTTCAATTATACATTTCAACAGCAGAAGTCTTTCTCGTAATCTGTCCACTACTAATGATTGTTTGAAAACATCCAAAAAACGTTTTTCAGTTATTGCAATTTCAGAAACATGGTTAAATGAGGATAATAAAGATCTGGTATATCTTGATGGTTATGAATTGTTCCTGGTTAATAGGCAGACGAGAAGGGGCGGAGGCGTTGCATTATATGTAAGGTCAGATTATAACTGTGAACTCATTAACAACATGTCATTTACAGTGGACAACATCATGGAATGTGTTACCATAGAAATGACATCTATAAACTCCAAAAACATAGTTGTTAGTTGCATTTACAGAGCTCCTGGGACAAATATTGACACCTTTGAAGACATTATCTTAGGAATGTACACCAAAATCAACAGAAATAAGCATTTATTTGTCTGTGGAGATTTCAATATAGATTTTTTAAACCCTCACAATCATCCACAAATTACCTCATTTATAAACACCTTGTACTGTTTAGGACTGTTTCCAACCATCATTCATCCTAGCAGAATAACTATGGACTCAACAACTCTCATTGACAATATTTTAACTAACGTTATATCCGGTAATCTTAGTGGGGGACTACTGGTCAGTGATATCAGTGATCACTTGCCAGTTTTCTCAGTCTTTGAATTGGAGGGTTGTTGTAAGTATCGAAGCAATATCAAATTCATGAGTAGAAAAGTAACACCTGAAACAATTGATAATTTAAGGGAGGATTTATCAAGTCAGAATTGGTCAGATGTTTTTGTTGATGATGTTGACAGGTCATATGATGCTTTCATTTCCATTTTTTCCAGTTTGTATAATAAACACTGTCCATTTGTTGACAAAATATATAGAAATCAATATAGCAACAAACCATGGATAACTAAGGGACTTCAGAGGGCATGTAAAAAGAAAAACGTACTATATAAACAATTCATAAAACTACGAACTAAGGAAGCTGAAAGTAAGTATAAAACATATAAGAATAAGTTAATCAATATCATGAGACTCAGTAAAAAAATATATTATGAGTTACTTGTCAAAAATAGAAATAACATCAAAAACACATGGAACATATTAAATGAAATAGTAAAAAAGAATAGAGTAACTAGAGATTATCCTTAATTTTTTCAGAGTAACAACTACATCACGATTGATAACGACGAGTCTATTGCTGAACACTTTAATGAATACTTCGTTAATGTGGGTAAAAATCTTGCCAGTAAGATTGACTCATCAACTAATAACTTCTGGGTAAATAATTCAACGTTTAACAAATCTGTTTCAATGTTCATTGGTGGTACTCATGAAAGGGAAATACTTGATCTGGTTCATGGTTCAAAAAGTAAGAAATCGACTGATTTTAATAATTTGGATATGGCTTTATTAAAAAAAGTTATTGATTGTATAGTAAAACCGTTCAATTATATTTGCAATATGTCACTAAGTACTGGTAAATTTCCTTCTCAAATGAAAATAGCCAAAGTAATTCCTCTGTTTAAAAGTGGTGACAAACACACATTTTCTAATTATAGACCTATATCACTCCTGCCACAATTTTCCAAAAGTTTGGAAAAAATATTTGCTAAAAGATTAAATGATTATTTACTGAAGCATAACATCATTTGTGAAGAACAATATGGATTCAGAAGGTCTCGAACTGAATCACATGCTTTGATGGACTTTGTGGAAAGTATAGCAACTGCAACTGATAATAAACAATACACAATAGGTGTTTTTTTTATTTACAGAAAGCGTTTGACACAATTAACCATGGAATACTATTAAGTAAACTGCAGAAATATGGAATCAGAGGTCTGGCATATGAATGGATAGCTAGTTATTTACAAGGCAGATTTCAGTATGTTCAATTCAATAATACAAATTCTGAACTCAGGGATGTCACATGTGGGGTGCCGCAGGGCTCAGTGCTGGGTCCTTTGTTGTTTATAATCTATATAAATGATATAAGTTGGGTGTCGAGTTCACTGAGATGTGTCCTTTTTGCGGATGATACAACTGTGTTCTGTAGCGGTGAAAATCTTGAACAGCTTCTGGACATAGTGGAGAAAGAACTGGAAAAATTTAAGGTTTGGTTTGACGCTAATAAGTTGTCACTCAACCTTGGGAAAACTAAATGTATTATATTTGGAAATAAACAGGCACCCAAATGTAAAAATTTAACTATAAACAATAAGGAAATTGAGTTAGTAACAGAGAATAAATTTTTAGGTGTTATAATTGATAATAAACTTAGCTGGAAACCACATATAAATTATGTGAAATCAAAATTGTCAAAAACTATAGCCATTTTGTATAAAGCCAAAGACCTACTGCCGCATGAAGGGTTACTTACTTTATATCATTCTCTGATGGTACCATATATGACATATTGTGTTGAGTCATGGGGAAACACTTACAAATCAAATACCAATCCAATATTCCTTTTGCAAAAACGAGCCATACGAATCATCTGCAATAAACAATATCGTGAACCAACTCATTCTCTATTTGTGTCTTTAAATTTATTAAAATTCATTGATTTGGTCGATTACATTACAATTCAAACTTTATTTCGAGCGAAAAACCAAGCCTTACCGAGACATGTCCAGAGTCTGTTCCGATTGAGGGAATCCAGATATAGTTTAAGAGGTTGTGCAATTTTTATGAAACCACCAGTAAGAACAAATGTAAAGGGTTTTTGTGTGTCTGTGGTTGGGGTGAGGAAATGGAACAAATGTTCAACAGAGGTTAGAATGAGTAGTACCTTAGTGAGATTTAAGAAACTACTCAAAAAGAACATTATGTCTAAGTATCATAAAGAAGCAAATATAATTTGATTTATATGGAATGTTCAATTTATAAGTGGGACTTATTGTATATTTGAATGTGTGGGTATGTAGATATATAGATATGGGTAGGTGTATATGTATATGTATATAAGTGACTGTGTATATGTATGTATATATTTATGTTTGTAAAGTATATACGTATGTATATAGGTATATGTGGCACAGCCCAAGCAGAGGGTCACCCCCAAGAGCCTGGTCTGCTTGAGGTTTCTTCCCTATAGGGAGTTTTTCCTCACCACAGTTGCCTAGTGCTTGCTCTGGGGGTTGGTAAGGTTAGTCCTTACTGGCGTAAAGTGCCTTGATTCGACTTTCTTATGATCTGGTACTATATAAATATAATTATAAGTGAATAGTATATTGATGTGTATGTCTGTGTGTCGACATGTAGTAGTGAATTTATATTTATGTAAATATGACTGATTAGAATTGTTGGACTTGTACTAGCAGGGGTGGGCGCTAATAAGCTTTGCTTCAGCCCACACCCTTTCGGACTCACTAGTTTTGTCTGTGTTTGTTTGTGGAATTGTTCATTTTTTTCTATTTGAATATTTTGTGTGCCAAATTAAAAAAACTTTGTCAAAAAAAAAAAAAATATATATATATATACACACACACACACACACACACACACACACACACACACACACACACACATACCGAGTGCATGTGTACATCAACAACAGCACAAACGCATTTTACAAATAGTTAAATAGTTCTAACATTTAGAAAAAGGTCATATGAGAGCAGCACCAAAGATAAATTTCAGAATAATATCTATAAAAAACAGCAGTCAAAGTCTTTTTAATTATGAGTAAATATAATTACTAGGAACAAAGGAAACCGTGATTTAATATGAGATCAAAATAGTACATTGTTGCCAAATAAAGCAATGATTACATATAAAATAGGAAAAAGGTACAAAATGAACAACTACACAAATTTTTAGTAAATACAAACTCTGTATTTTATGTCAGATTTTATTATTTACAAACAAATGTTTCTTATCTTTTATTGGCATCAAGGTGCCCTGACACTTGCACAAATTTGATCAGCGCACACACACAACGGTTTACGCGTTGTAAACCGTTGTAAACTGTGCGTGGCTTCATGCAAGTGCGCAAAGAAAATTTTGAAATGTTCCAAATTTCTGTCACGCATTAATTATGTGAACTTCACGTGAACATTGTGCAAACAATTAAAAACAGAGTGTGAGTGCAAGTGATTGCGTTACCACATCACAGTGCAGCTCATCTAAATGAATATAATGAGATTTTAATTAAATTATAAACATACTTTTACAGACACTCATAAGAAAGAATGAACATGTAACTGTTTTACCAAGCTATTACAACATAAAAATTACAAATAATTACCTTGTAGACTATTCCAAATGCGTTCTCCACCTCATGAAGTGCAGGAGAGAGAGGAAAAAAAAGCTGCAGCTGAAATGGTCCTCAATGCATATGTTACATAAATAACACTTTCCTGATTATACTACATAATAATCAATACAAATCCCGCCTTTGCGGGATTGTTATGGAGCACGATCCGTGGTCACAGCGCTGACTGCAAAGACAGCACTGCTCGCCTTTTTCTCCAGACTTCGAGCCTGGAGCCAGAGCAGCGCTGAGCTTAACTTCATGTGGTGTGATCGTTTTAGACTATGAAATTGATAATAACTGTAGTTCCGTCATTCCCTGAATTCACCCGTGCTGCAACCAGGTTTTGTCATCTCCATTCGGATGTCACAATAAAATAAATACAGAAATACAATTAAAAAATAAAGAAATCTGACAGATTAGGTGTGTCTTATTAATTGAGCAAGCAAATATCCACATGTCAAGAATTATTGACATGTGAAAAGAGAATACAGTGGTCCCTCACTATAACGCCGTTCACCTGTCATGGGCTCGGAGTCTCGCGGAGTATTTAGTCCAATTTTGCATGCCTTTTTTTTTTTACAGTGTTCTGTGTTCTGCGTATCTGTTTATAAGAATCTTGTTGCCTAGAAGAGAAAAGAGCGCCAACAACTACTCATAACTGTGTTTGTCACACGGAAAGAGACACCTGCTGCAGCGAGATGTGAGTGGGAAAAGGCGCAGCGCTAGGACGCAGAGGCCCAATCTATGAAATACTGGTGAGTCACTATTAATAATTTCTTATGTGTCCGACCTCGTTCGTTGATCGTTAAAATTAATTCGTTAGTTCTAAATGCATCATAATTATTTATAGGAAAACGTTCTAGTTTTATTTCTCAAACAAATGTTTGGGCCTGAAAACAGTTTGGTATTATTCTCCTACTAAGGTTTGAACTTTGAGAGTGTTTACACACGAGAGAAAAGTGAGAAAATGTTCATGCCTGATTGAGAAAGTGTATAAACTGTGTAGTGAGGGGTTTTACAGCTTTGAAACGTCTATAATAATTGTAAAAAAAATAACGCTGACTACGTCGCGGTTTCGCGTATTACGGGCTATTTTTTAGAACGTAACTCCCGCGATAAACGAGGGACCACTGTAACACTTTTTTGATTATGCTACAAAACAATTAATACGCCGGCTGCTTTTGACGCTCTATTGGCATGCATCGTGATTGGTGGAGTTCTTTTTCATTGCTGTCTTCCCGGTTTCCATGTCGCAAAATGAGGGTGTGTCTGAAGCGGAGTCTGAATATTTATGGGCGTGTTTATTATAATTATGATCGGTTCCACCCGCCGCATTTATCAAGATCACGTCAGGCGTACGCCAGAAATGGGTAGGTGCGCACTGCTTGATACATGTCACGGCGACTTTGGTGTATTTCAAGTTTACGCCGTAAATTTACGCCACAAATGCGCAACATTGATACATGAGGCCCATTGTCACTACGAGTGGCGCAGAAGTGCGGAGCCAAAATGCGTGCAAGTGTCAAGGCACCTTTATTCTTTTAAAAGGTTCTATAACAGTCAGTTATACTTTTGTAACATAGCACTGAAAATAACCCACAGAAAAGTAGGATACGAGGCCTATTAGAAAAGAAACCGACAGTTTTATTTTTTTTAAAAACTATATGGATTTGAATCACGTGTGATTACATCAGCCAAGCTTGAACCCTCGTGCGCATGCATGAGTTTTTTCACGCCTGTCGGTGACGTCATTTGCCTGTGAGCACACCTTGTGGGAGGAGTGGTCCAGCCCCCTCGTCGGATTTTCATTGTCTGAGAAGTTGCTGAGAGACTGGCGCTGTGCTTGAACAAAATTTTTTCCAAAACTGTGAGGCACATCCGAGTGGACATCATTCGAGAAATTAAGCTGGTTTTCGGTGTAAATTTTAACGGCTGATGAGAGATTTTGGATTGTTTCTATCGCTGTAAGGACTTCCCACGGAGCGTGACATCGCGCAGCGCTCCAAGGCGACGTCGTCATCCTGTTTCAACCTGAAAACCTCCAAATTTAAGCCTCTGTTGACCCAGGACGTCGTGAGAGAACAGAGAACTTTCAGAAAACTGGACATTCCACTGTTAAAGGAGATTTTTTTAATGAAAGACGTGCGGACGGATTGGCGCGCAGCGCTCGCAGCCCGCCACAGGAAAAACACCTCCATGTTGATAACCATTTGTAAAATCCAGGCGGCTTTTGGTGGCTTTCAGTTGAGTGAGTATCTGAGAAATTCTTTAACAGCAGGGCATGTTCCAACTTGTCCTTAAGGCTTCCAACGGAGGTGTTTTTCTTGTGGCGGGCGAGCCGACGCGCCAATCCGTCCGCACGTCTTTCATTAAAAAAATCTCCTTTAACAGTGGAATGTCCGGATAAACTGCTGATTCCGACCTCTTCTGAAAGTTCTCTGTTCTCTCACGACGTCCTGGGTCAACAGAGGCTTAAATTTGGAGGTTTTCAGGTTGAAACAGGATGACGACGTCGCCTCAGAGCGCTGCGCGACGTCCCGCTCCGTGGGAAGTCCTTACAGCGATAGAAACAATCCAAAATCTCTCATCAGCCGTTAAAATTTTCACCGAAAACCAGCTGAATTTCTCGAATGATGTCCACTCGGATGTGCCTCACAGTTTTTGAAAAAATTTTGATCAAGCACAGCGCCAGTCTCTCAGCAACTTCTCAGACAAGGGAATTCCGATGAGGGGGCTGGACCACTCCTTCCACAAGGCGTGCTCACAGGCGAATGACGTCACCGACAGGCGTGAAAAAACTCTTGCATGCCCACGAGGGTTCAAGCTTGGCTGATGTAATCAGACGTGATTCAAATCCATATGTTTTTTTAAAAAAAATAATAAGGTCGGATACTTTTCTCACAGACCTCGTACTTGCAAAAAAATAAAAGTCCACAGATGTCAACTGTTGTATTTTATATAACAATTTAACATGGCATCTTATTTCATTTAGTTGTTTACCTGTACAGTGTTGAAATTATAATGAAAAGGTTTGAGCGCCACAAAATTTTGAAAAAAGAAACTCATGATTCTGTCTTTCTCAATGATGAACAATGTCAAATTAAGTAGGAAGATCTGATAAAAGTAACACTGATTTTTTGAAGGCATTAGTTGCTCTGGTTTGCTAATATTCTATGTGTCTGAGAGGTACAGTAGCACCAGAAAACATTAGTATGGGTGGTTATGGAAATAGGAAAAAGTACTATCAAGTTTGAGCGCAGCCAACAGTGCAGCAGCATATTCCACAGAGAGCATGACGGCGGCGGTAAAAAACCTTCCAACTAACAGTAATTGGTTTTAAAATAATAGAATTCATTACAGTTATGGCGCTTGTTCAGAAATGCAAACAGAGAAAGAAAAAACATTCACTGGAGACTTGGGCTGAACTGCTTCACTAAAAACCACGGGGAGATGAAAGGCATAATTCAAATGACAATTTTAGAACCCTTAGTTCATTTATATGAGAAGCTCAGAAGATGTTGCTGGCATAATAACATCAAGATTTTTTTTTTTTTTTCTGTTCTTTTGTTCTACTTGTGGGGCTTGGAAGGAACTTTTTCCCTCTCAATTTATTTCTTTTGTGGCAGCAATCCTCCTCACTCTCAGACATGTGACGTAACACACAAACAATCTAGCAAACAACACCCGTCAGCAGAGGAGACAGCCTAGTGAAAGCTAACATGGGAATTTTCAACAGGACAGAAGTGGAAAAAAAAAACACCTTACATATGACACTGAATTTCCTGCTTGTCTTATTAAACACTTGTGTAATTGTGCACTTCAAAGATCTGCTTTGTCAGGTCCCGTGTTTTCATTACATTCTCTGGCAGACTACGTTTGATTTGAGGCCACCACCTCACGTGTGATGACGGCAATCACCCAATCAGCATTAAAAAGACCATCTCTCAAGTCCGCTCAAGCCACAAAGAGATAGGTCAGCCATCGCAGCGTGACTGTATGTCACTTCACACGCTGGGCCCATCACCAACATCAAGGACATCACTATCTGCAACACTATACATCTGCTATCAAATCAGCCCCGAAGCCAGCATCTCGTAATTGGCCCCATTTTAAAGAAAACTTTGATTTGTTTTGAACACCAATTGATTGAGCCAAAAGCCATTACAACATATGATAAAATATCAGCAGGAAGTGTAGCTTTTACTCATTTATTTGCAGCAGTATCTAACAATAAATATAATATAATAAAAAAGAGCACCATATGGTTGTGCATTAAAAATTGATGCTGATGTTGTGGCACCTGAGCCAAACTACAAGGTAAAAAAAGAAAAAAATTGCAAGAGTAGCATGAGCAGGAGGTGGGCATGGATGGAGCTTTCTGCCACTCTCTGTCACCTGTCTACTCAAAAAAATAAAAATGAAAATCTGAACTTTAAATAAGAGCCATATCCAGCCAAGACCATTGTGTCTCATCAGCACACATGTCCAGGAAATCCACGTCGTGTCAAGAGCTCATGGCGGCAATGAGCAAATAAGGCTTGCATGGAGAAGTGGGGTCAAAAAAAGAGGGGGAACTAACTGCAAGGGAATATATACGAAGTGTCCAACACAGATTGTTTTGTAATGTATACAGTGAGGATACACAGAAAACCTGGAGAACAGTGATTTCACTGATTTTATGAGCAGACCTTATGTGTTAGTGTTAAGGAACTTCAGCTGAGGTCAGTGTAATAAAAATGTGGCCACTATATGGGATTTTCTCTAATGATTTGTCACACTACATGCATTACAGAATAAGAAGCAAATGAAGTGTTAACGGGTAAAAGTGCAGACCTGCAGGGGCACTACTTTATGTGAGAGGCATTCTCTCATCTAAGTCTGCACACAGCAAAGATAATAATCACAAATCTGTTTTTATCCTCTTTTCCCTTCCCCCTCCCTCTCTACAACAGCAAGGCAGAAGTATTGATCAGACAAGACAGACCAATTTGAATGCTGTTGAGCCATTTCACACTTATTCTCCCCTTCAAAGATCACACGTCTAACAAATGGCATTAGTGGCACACATAGCGCTGTGTTACATGGGCTGAAAGAAACCATTAGATCACTTCCATAGCAACAATGTCTTTTCTGACCCTATGTGCGCCACCGATTGGCCAAAATCAATGGTTGTCCACTGCCACCAAGTGCTGGCCTTCAGTACTGCAGTATTTCTGATAGAACAGAAGCAGCTGCCACATGTGACCATGAAGACAACATTACACTGACATTAGAGTGCAAAACAATCAGTCATCAGAAACATAAACAATTATTATGATAATCACAGAATCAAATTGGACAGTTTTTGCTTAATTTTTGTCGTTTTGTATTATGGAGATGCAGCAGCTTTTGCTTTAACTACGTTTGTGTGCATGCATCTACTTGTAAGTTTATCATGCTTAGCTGTTAGGTGGAAAGAAGATTGGCTAACGATCTTCCAGCCTCACACAAGAAAATGGCAAATTTTATGGCTAAGAATTCAGTTACTTTATAGTTAGTAAACGTGGCTGTTGAAAAATCCAGGTAACTTTTTCTTTGCATGCTTGATACTTTGAAATGTAGGTGTGGCATTGCCGCATTCTCCGAGCACATTTGATCTCGCTTTAATTCTGATACCTTTGAGACATGTACTGCAAACTGAAAAAGACAATTTTCTCTATCATTTCAATCGACCAACCTGTAGCATATTTTCTATGTATGGACATGTGGCACATAATACACTTAAACTTGCACAAAGGGAGATTGGACAGTGATAATATACAGTAATGGTTCCCTGAAAAGAATACAGCCTGGTGAATGCTCACGCTCTCAATTCATTTAATATTCTAACTGGGACGTCACCATCTCTGCTCTAGGAGATCACCTGCCCTGCAGGTTTTCCAACTCTCCATGCCCCATCCTCTGCCAATTAACTACATCAGGTGTGCTCAGCCAGTCAAGAGCGAGGTGGCGCCAGACTTGAATTAGCCATGGATGCAGCAGGCACACATGGAAAGCATGCATGTAGGTGATTTCAAAGAACAAGATTGATGATCCCAGCAGTGAACAGTGAAATGCTTAATTCTAAGAGATTCATCTGTAAATATTTATTGACTGAAGGCCAAATAAAACAAACATCCATCGCATTTAGTTCTGCTGGAAAATTTACCTACAAGCTGGCTTCATAATGTCATAAGAATACAAACTGTGCATTACGCATATAATAAACTATACCTACTGTATGTCTGATAGTTAATATATTTCTTCCTTTCCTGTTATTCATTACATCTCACTTAATTTATTTCAGAAGGTCAGTTCATACGAGCTGGTGAAAGACAGCAACGCACTGACACGGCATTTAGCCTGCTGTGTTACAAATGTGGCCAATCTCTCCTGAGCACCATTAGAGAAGGAAATGCAAGCCAGACAGAGACATTGCAACTGATCTGGCCTTGATCATGTCACCAATCATGACAGCAGAGGGCTGTCTGGGGAATTGGGGAAACCTAGCTGTTGATGAGGCGATTATGTGGCTTTACTCTTGTGCTTCCAAGTATGACAGTGCTATAAAAGAATTGCAGCTGATAGCTGGAGATACACCTTGTTAGCACTGTGTCGTGCTGAGTGGACTAGTTGGCTGAGCAGTAAGATGCTCCCTCAGGGCCTGGTGGGCTTACTGCATGTGAAGGGGGAATTATAAACAGGCCATCAATGTGTCTATTTCCAAACCCAACAGCTACAACTTTGGTTTTCATCACGTTAACCACCAGCCCCTGTCATCTCATACCTATCTTTGTCCTCTGTGTCTTCAACTACAGACTGTTATGAAAGTGATATTTTGAAACAGCAAGGTTTACGCATATGCTAACGTGAACACTGCCCACAAATCCTCACTCCAAAGTCACAGTGCATTCAGGATGAATAGAAATGCAAGAAGAGAAGGGAACCTTGACAAGGGTGTGCAAACTGTGCATTACCACATCACCCACTACAGCTGTTCTCCATGCAAATCTCGACTTACTCAGACAGAACCTGGCTTTTGCAGAGATTGCATCTAGAAAAAGCAGATGACTCCATCAACCAAATCAAATAACTGGCTAAATATACACAGATGTGGAGAAGGGAATCAAAAAGCTAAAGAAGCAAATAAAGAAATCTGGATAGACCGGAGGAGCGGGCAACCATAAAACATGGGGATACATGGAATTTCACAGCTGTGTGAACAGTTAAAGCAGATGCGACGGGATGTGATGGTGGATGCATACAGAGAGGCAGGCTGTAAAAATATGCTATAAAGTTTATGGAGCCTAATGCAGCCCTGCAGGAGCCTCCTGCCGTGTTGAGCATGCCGACAGTGGTGATGAGTGTGTGGCAGAGCTGTGGGGGGAGATGTACAACCGAGGGCACTGCCAGTATTCACAAGCTCCATCATTGTTGTGTGGATGTGCACACAGTACATAAAATTCATAGATATGCAAACATCAAAACTAAGAATCCCATTTTCCACAATCCTCAAAAATACTATATCATACATATCTCTCCTGCACAATATCTAAATTCAAGTTGTAATATGCAACACTGTCATTGAAGCACAGTTGGAAAACAGTGCTGCTTACCAGGTACACAAAAAGCATGTGCACGAACAAATACAAATACACACAAGCCATAAAACACTGCCACAGCTACTGTTCAATCTAACATCAGCATACTGTGACCACTTCAGCCTTTCAAGTTCCCTTCAAAATAACGACATCCAGCAATTCCCTTCTGATTGAAGAGGAATGATTTTTTCTGCCTTTGAAGACATGTATAATACAGAGATGTGTGGTGAAAATGGAAGGGAAATGAAACAAGAATTGTAAAGATAAAACTAAAGCGGAAACAATGAGAAGACAAATACAGAAGGAACACCTCGCCTCTTTTTTCTTGTTCCAGGTGGGTTTTAAGTTCATCCTGCCAGTAAAGTCGACTTGTTGACTGGGGTTACACGATATATCATTTCAGTATTGTGACTGCAATGTGCGTGATAGTCACACTGCAAAATGTGCAATACCATGGAAGGCAAAACATGTACCCCGACTTTTTTGTTGCTTGATAAAAAAAAAAAAATAAAAAAAAAAGAATTCCAAATGTTCCACTTAATTCGCCACCTCTGATTTTGAAAGACAAGAAAATAGGGTTACAGTTAGTGCAGGGAATGTACGTGCATGATTAGTACCTTTGCAACTGAGTAGTATTCCACCATTGAGCGGATGGTGGATTTTTAATAATTTGGAATAAAACCAGTAGTGGGCACAGCTAACCAAAAAGTTAGCTTTGATAACTGGTAATCAGCTAACTGAAAAGTTATCTTTTTTAACGCTAAACCGTTAAACTGCCTAAAAACTTATCAGAAGCTACAGATAACCGATAACTTTCAATTTTGCCTCAAATATGCTCTCAGCTACTAAGAAGCTAATTTTGAGTTTAAACACCACCAAAGCTTCTAAGACAACCAACAGCGAACACAAACCCAAACAGCCAATGAGCCAGCACTTCTGTCTTTGTGCACTCTGCCCCCTACTGTAGGAAAGCATCATTTACCCTGACAGGATACAGCGGTCCCGCGATGAGGCAGAGGTGTTGAAATGGAAAGCAGGTTTGAATTATGGTTTTGCTTTATAAATAAAATTATTCTGGATAGAATAACTACATTAATGTAAACTCTTAAAATGTACAAAGTGATATATAACACATATCTGTTAATTTTAAAATAATGCACTAATTCTGAAGATTTGAACATTAACACACAGAAGCCCAAAGGGATTATGGGTAAACTAAGCCTCCGCTCAGAGGCTTAGTTTATGAATGGTTGATTCATTCATTCAATGTAAAAACCAACACAAGTGAATCAATGTAACATGTGCTGGTATTTTACAAAAGCACAAATAAATGTGCTTTTGTAAAATATGCCAGTTTTTTCATTTGTATATAAAAAAGAAAGAAATTTTCAAGATCCCGCTAGACAGCGCCTAAGCGCACGTTTGATGACATCACAACTCTATCCAGTTAGGGAGACAAGGTTTCTTTCAATAACAAGATCTGTCAAAAAAATTTCTCTTGTGTGGTTGGAGTTGTGTGGCGATAGGAAATGCCGTTTGAATGCTTGAATAACGATGTCAGTGAACAACTGTTCGGTGCGGTGTTATAACAGATCAATCAGTCGCTCTATGAGGCATCATAACATCAAGCCTGGTTCAGATGGCAAGATAATTAGGTCGATATCGGACCCGATCTTCCCCTTCCAACAAGCTTAAGGACGCCCCGACAATCGTGATGATGCTAAATATAATCTTATCAGATATTCATGCCGTGTGTGGTGTGTTAAGAAGGATGTGAGGAGCTAAATGTGACATGCAGCCAATCAGAAAGCGAGGTGTTTGACCTGGGAGTATTCGTGTGTGAAATCTGTTTGTGTGTGTTGTTTTTATCATGTGGCTGACACCGCACACTGTACAACTAAACCTGTCAGATCTATGATTTTTTTTTATCTCCACGTGTGTGGTCTCTCAGGTTTTGGAAACCTACAGATAATTTTAAAATTCTGCGGTCGACAACACTGTGAAGCACAGTAGCCGGTCGCCAGTAGATGGCAGTGTTCTATGTATTTTGACGCCAGTTATATCACATGGCCTGAATCACAATTTAACAGACTTTTCGGCTTTGAGAAGCAACCTGGGCTTCATCTGGCATTTTTACATAAACAAACACAATAACAATGTCTATAAACCCAGAGAATATATTCACAAGAGTTTAGGCACAATATACAAAGAGTTTAATGCTGTTGTCTGTGTGGAGCCTGATCAGAGCGTCTCAAATACATTTCTTTTGTCGTGAATGTACTGAGAAACCCATAATTCACCTGAACACAGCATATCCACATTAAAACCTTCAAAATTGGTGCATTACTTTAAAACTAAAAAATATATCTGATATTTTCACTTCATAAAACTTCAGGCGTGACATTAATTTAAATAACTTGTCCAAAATTAGTTTGGTTAAAATTTTAACCATAACTTAAAAGTGTATGCCTCTAGATGACTTGGGTGATATTGCCAGTGTGTTAGTATGGGGTCAAAAGAAATGACCTTTTTTCTTTTCTATGACTAGTTCTCCTTTGCCTGCAGAGGATAGAGTGGTTTCTTCTAGACCCAGCTCTTCTCTGTTTGCTAAGAATAGAACTGCGCATCTATTACAAAAAGCTACGTCTGCAAAAATGATAGTGGTCTAAAAATGATTGGACCAAGACTTATCGGACGATAACTGGTCCGATGATGGTTTTCAAAGTTAATCCGATAATGAAAACATTATCTTCGATAATGAGCGGATAAGCGGATTAGCGGAACTGTGCCCACCATTGAATAAAACTAACCCTTCAAAACTTGAGGGGCCCATGAGTAGGTCCAGCGCCATGTAAGTCACACTTGTAATTCCACTTAGTTTGGGGAGTCCACCTCTTATAGTTCTGCTGGACAAACTTTAGCCCATTAGATATTACATTTGTAAGACATCAGCATTACAAAAACAAATGTTGGACAATTGTTTTGATTAAAATGACTGGCATTTGGCCTATGTCTACAACAGGTTAACCCAGCTAGTTACTTATAATTGCTATTTCTCAATGAAAAGGCAATATTCGAGTAGCTCCAGAAATCATAGCTTATTGTTGTAAAAAAAAAATTGTGTGTGTGTGGGGGGAGGGGGTCCAAATACGATATATTGTGATTCCTGGAGGGCTATGAATTTTCGAGTCCTCTGAAAATCAAGAGTAGATTAGAATTTGATTATTGAGTGTAGCCCTATGGGTTTTTGTTTAGCCATGGCAGTCAGTGCATGAAGTGTGCACGAAGCAGGAATCGTATGCAATACATGTAAAATCGTAGCTGCCTCAAACGCCTCGTACACCTGTTGCTACAACTATTTGCGCACACCAGCAGCTGAAAGACAGTGTGCGCTGTGAGAGCCCAATGAACCCTCTTGCAGCAAGTGTCGGCCAAATTCCAGCTGACACAACGAACATCTAACAACACTCAAATGGCACTTAGAAAATGTGTGGCCATTTGGACTATTAGTACGAAAACAGTCAACAGATGATCACTTTCGAGCTGGATGTGAAATTTGTCTAGGTGCCCCCACGAGTGTGGCTTTTCACACAGACACAGTCACACGTTGGTGTGTGCGCTGAACTGACAGGGGGTGTGTCCGCCCACAGAAGCAGCTGTGGAGATCTCTGGATCTGGACATCCCAGCTGGAGAACACGTACCGTGTTGGGACGGACATGAACTAACAACTGTCCACTGTGATGCGCGTGTGTGTACTTGCTGTCCTCACGTGCACATACATAAAAACATATATCACTGTTGCAATGGGCTGCAGCGAGCAAGCGCACACTGCGCACATTGACGGGCTACCCCAGGTGAAATGGACTGTCAGATCATAACACGCAGCGGGCGATCTGAATGTCACGTCACCCACGTGAGCTCTGTTCCAGATAACGCAGTGTCAGTCCTGTGGCGTGCCGTACACAAGACACATGTGTCTTGTGAGGAAGATCCATGAAAGCAGTAATCAACAGCCACTTGTCACAACTAATTAGTAGAACTGTGACTTTTCACATGCTAATGGCAGGAAACAGACCTCCAGAGCATGTAAAAAATTTTTTGAGATACAAGGATAAAATATAATATCATTTTTTTTTTAAAGAGCAAGATGGTTTATTTATCAGAATCACATGCTTTTGCAGGTACTTTAGCACACAAGGCTTTGCCGTGGTTTCAATTGCAATGTAGCCCAAGTGTCAAAAAGAAGGCTGCAAGCTGGTATAAACAATGTGGGTTTCAAATACAATTACAGGCACTGCTCACATCCGAGCGAGAAATACATCCCAGGATTTAATCATTTTTCAAAGACAACTCTTCAGTGTCATTAATATTGTATCCCATGTACGGTGCATCTGGAAAGTATTCACAGAGCTTCACTTTTTCCACATTTCATTGTTACAGCCTTATTAAAGCTGAGTAAATTAATTTTTTCCCTCAAAATTCTACTCATAACACCCAACATGATTTTTTTTTTTTGGGGGGGGGGGGGGGGGGGGTTTCATAAAAAAAAAAAAAACAAAAAAAAAACATGTACACAAGTATTCACTCCCTTTGCTCAATACTTCGTTGATGCACCTTTGGCACCTCAAGCCATCTTGGATCTGATGCCAGAAGCTTGGTGCACCTATCTTTGGGCAGTTTTGCCCATTCCTATTTGCAGCACCTCTCAAGCTCCTTCAGGTTGGATGGGGAGCGTCAGTGCACAGCGACAGTCTCTCCAGAGATGTTCAATTGGATTCAGGTCTGGGCTCTGGCTGGGCCACTCAAAGACATTCACAGAGTTGTCCTGAAGCCACTCCTTTGATATCTTGGCTGTGTGCTTAGGGTCATTGTCCTGCTGAAAGATGAATTGTCACCCCACTCTGAGGTCAAGAGCGCTCTGGAGCAGGTTTTCATCCAGGATGTCTCTGTACATTGCTGTATTCATCTTTCCCTCAATCCTGACTAGTCTCCCAGTTCCTGCTGCTGAAAAACATCCCCACAGCATGATGCTGCCACCACCATCCTTCACTGTAGGGATTGTGCATGGTTTCCTCCAAATATAACGATTGACATTCACGCCAAAGAGTTCAATCTTTGTCTCATCAGACCCGAGAATTTTGTTTCTCATGGTCTGAGAGTCCTTCAGGTGCCTTTTGGCAAACTCCAGGTTGGCTGCCATGTGCCTTTTTCTAAGGAGTAGCTTCTGTTAGGCCACTCCACCATACAGGCCTGATTGGTGGATTGCTGCAGAGATGGTTGTCTTTCTGGAAAGTTCTCCTCTCTCTACAGAGGAATGCTGGAGCTCTGACAGCGTGACCATTGGGTTCTTGGTCAGCTCCCTGACGAAGGCCCTTCTCCCCAACTGCTCAGTTTAGACAGGCGACCAGCTCTAGGAAGAGTCCTGGTGGATCTGTACTTCTACCATTTACAGATGATGGAGGCCACTGTGCTCACTGGGACCTTCAAAGCAGCAAAAATGTTTCAGTAACCTTCCCCAGATTTGTGCCTCAAAACAATCCTGTCTTATAAGTTTACAGACAATTTCTTTGACTTCATGCTTGGTTTGTGCTCTGACATGCACTGTCAACTGTGGGACCTTATATGTAGACAGGTGTGTGTCTTTCCAAATCATGTCCAATCAACTGAATTTACCCCAGGTGGACTCCAATTAAGCTTTCCTTAACACTGTCGCTTGTGTGCTTGCAGTGTGAAGCGCCTTGAGGCAACTTTGCTGTGATCTGGCGCTATATAAATTAAATAAGTTGAATAAATTGAACTGAAAATTTAAAAACATTTCAAAGATGATCAGTGGAAACAGGATGCACCTGAGCTCAATTTTGAGCTTCATGGCAAGGCTGTCAATACTTATGTACACGTGATTTCCTAGGGTTTTTTAAATAAATTTGCAAAAATCTCAAAAAAACTTTTTTCATATTGTAATTGTTTTCACAATTATCTCCTGCAGTACAATCTCGCAGACTGAGCTGCTCTCTAACCTCCCTCTAAAGTGAAACAAGAACTGCCCTACAATGATAAACAAAGAAAAAACACATTAAAGTAAATGAAGCAGCAAGAATTTGATAGCCATTAAAAATTATAGTACAACTGCATCTTGATTTACACTATTCAACAGCAGTTTGTCAAATAAACCATCTGTCGTCTCAGTCTCAGGCAACTTTTTTATGTCCATCACATAAACTCTGAAAGATGCTTTTAGCCAATTAAAGAAACATCCGATTCAAACAGTCGCCTCCAGATAATTTTTCCTTGATCTTAATTTAAGATAGGCTTGGTGGTGAACATTGGCTCAGTGCATGGGAGGCACAAACGACAGATTCATTTTTCATTTCATGTCATTCTTTTAAAGTGCCAAGGACATGCCAAATAAAACCTGTAAAACCCTCAGCACCTAGCTTAATAGCTTGCATGAGACAAAAGAAAAAAATCTTTTGATGCATGAGGGTTTTAAAGGGTAATGAATAGAATCAAGCTAAGAACTTTTATTTTTTTAGTTTGAAGGTCCATAAGTTTTTCGAGCACAACAAATACACACTAAATTTGTATTAAAAAGGAACTAATGTCTGTATGTGCTCAAAACCCCATCACTCTCAGTTTCTCTCGCTGTATTTGCCAATGTTGTACATTATGCTTGTTTTTCATACAAGCAGCAGTGGCCTTGATAGCTTACGAGGCTGAAGCTATGAAAATGAAAGAACTTGACAAACAAGCTTCATGTTACTTCAACTACACCTTCCCTAACTTCCATCATGAATGTGATAAGATTATTCTCTGCAACAAACCCAATTATATCCAGCAGGTGGTGTGAATCAGCAGACAACAAACAGGTATAAAGTATATTAAGCAAAAAAAGTTGATTTTTAGAATTATCTGGTGCATCAATTAACCGTTCAATCGCTTACTTCTCCTAATATTAGGGGTGTCACCCCTCCCTAATAAAACAATGCCATATGTATCTAGTTATACAGTCTACAATATGAAATTATTTTATTTGGTGCGACACAATGCAATCTAGAACAATTCTTTGTTAAATGTAGACATAGAATTTCCATGATAAATTTAAAAAAGTGGCAAAAGTGGCATTGCATACCTTCAAATACATTTTGCACAAAACCAGGAGCCTTCATCAGGCTTTTACTGCTGAACTGTGGCACATTGGTATTGCCTCTGCACATCTTTTTGTACACCACTTGGGGTATCACCGTATGCAGTACCAGAAAGTGCAGAACAGAGTAAGGAAACAAGAAGAAGAAACCAGCCATTGTTAGCATATGACAAACTGGAAACCACATCTTAACTGACCTGGCAACTTTCCCCTGGACGGACTGGTTCCTTGAACGACGCTCTTCTAATTAATACAAGGTTGTAATTGTTTCTCTTATTTATATTACCTGTCTAACACTTCTGTTAGTTTTTAAGTGCAACTGCTGTCAATTTTAGCTCATTAACTCATTGAGTGCCACTGACGCTTAAACACGTCTTTTCAGATAGTAACGCTCAGCGCCAAAGACGCGTTATCGCGCCAATTACATTTTTTAATAGGGGGGGGGCAGGGTAATCAGCTGATCTAGCTTGTGTAAAAAAATCAGAGTTGTAATCACAAGGGAACCCATTCTGTGGGTGGTAGCAGTGTGAGTGTGGACCGGAGCGCGGCTCGCTCTCCACCGTTGTGCGGATAGAGCTCTACAGGGAGGGTAACATTAGAACTCTACAACAGGCCATGGAGTCGGTGATTAGAGAACCTGCAGGGATAAGGCCAAATGCGGACAAGGAATCCATTAGCTTAGTGGGGAAATTAGCACAGAAAATCCACTATGGTGATAGCGCAGTTTATCTGCCAGGGAGGTAAACTGCCAATTGCCAACCCCACTGAAGTCTTTAGTTCAGGTCTCATGAACATAAGGTCACTGTCATCAAAATCACTGTTGATGTTGATGATGAAATGTTACTTACATCCGATTGATTTACGTGAAACCTGGCTTAATTCTACTGCTGTCCTCACTTAGATAAAGCCTGTCCACCGGCGTACACATTTAGTCACATCCCTGATGATACGAAGCATGGTAAGGGTGTTGCTATTATTTATGAATCTGAGTTGACCTTACTAGCTATTGGGAGTCTAAAATATAATTCGTTTGAACATCTGAATCTCCGCTCTGCCCAAGATACTACGTATAGTCAAGGTCAGAAGAACAAAAAAATCAACATGCTATTTTGCCACCGTATGTAGGCCCCCGGGCCCATATTCTGAATTCTTTGATGAATTTTGTGAGCTTATCTCTAACTTGGCAACCCATGCAGATAACATTTTGATTGTTGGTGACTTCAACATTCAAATAAATAAGCCTCTGCAAATCATTTATGGACATTATGGATGTATTAGGATTCCAGCAATGCATTCAGCATTCAACACACATTAGTGGAAATACCCTGGATTTGGTCCTTGTTCACAATATCGCTGTCACAAATATTGACATCATGCCTCTTGAGTCAGTGGTCTCCAATCACTCACTTATTAAGTTTACAATCTGGTTGCCATGTTTAGTGGAACAAGAACCTTATTTATCACTGCGGTGACACATCAACTCTTCAACTATAACTGAACGTGGAGCCAGACTGCCTGATATCGCAGCATCACTTTTGGAAAATGACCATTCAGTAGACCGTCTTGTGGACAGCTTAAACTTAGTGCTCACAACCACACTCAACATGATCGCTTACCGATATTAATACCTCGCCCCCTAATACACAGTTGCTTAATGATTACTTATGTGGCCTAAAGCATAAGGCTAGTGGTCTAGAACGAAAATGGCGTAGTTCAAAACTAGAGGTATTCCACCTCGCATAGCGTGATGTTATTCTGGACTATAAGAATGCCCTACTGGCTACAAAGCGGGCCGATTACTCTGATTTGATCAACAAAAACAAGCATAATTCAAAGTTCTTGTTTTACACGGTGGCAACACTTATTCATGGACAACCAACTGTAAGTCACTCACCTTTTCTGGCCCAAGATTTTTTTACATTACTTTGAGAAGAAAATAGATGACATTAGGTTAAATATATCCCAGCATGCCTTAATCCAGCCACTACACCCTGTTATCGAGGTGGTTGCCAGCACTGATATAATACCTAGATTTACCAAATTTGATCGTATCTCACTGTGTGTGCTGATGAAACTTGTAATGTCTGCTAAAAGCACAACCTGCTCATTTGACCATATACCAACAAAACTGTTTAAGGACCTGTGGACCAAACTTGGACCTACTGTGTTGGAAATCATTAATTTGTCATTAACTTCTGGATCTGTTCCTAAATGTTTCAAATCTGCAGTGATTAAACCATTACTTAAGAAATCTAATCTTGACCCTAGTTTATTGAAAAATTATAGGCCGATATCAAAATCATTGAACATTTATCAAGAGAGTAGAGCCACTTAGGTGCCTGGTCTTGAGAAGCAGGGATGGTAGGTTGAAAAGCTTTTTTATCCCATGGGAACTCTCACTACCCACCGAAGCGGCTCAAGAATTTGGACAGCATGTATATAAGTGACATTTACATGATAATTTATATGACAATATTGAGATATGATAATTTGGCCATATTGTACAGCCCTACTGTCAACTAGCTGAAAACTTTGAATATTAATTTATATCTACATTTAACAAAATGCTTAAAGTGGCAGGAGGGTCAAGAGGGCTGTAATTAGGGAAGTCTGCTGAAAAGCAAAAAAGAAAAATGTTTTAAAAATGGAGGGTATGGGGGGTAGAGTCCCTCCAGAAGATGAAAAGCAAAACAAGAAAAATGCTTAAAAAGGCGGGGAGTCTGGGGGGGCCCGCTGAAAGGTTTGGTCATGCTCATGTTCCCAAGAACCATTTTACTGAAAAAAGTCTGAAGGACCTAAAGGACATGGTTAGATGGTGAGGAGCTTTTCCAGGCATGTGAGAGGCAAAAAAAAAAAAAAAAAAAAAAAAAATTCATAAAAGCGGGGGGGGGGGGGGGGGGGGGGGGTGCTCCCCAGAAGCTGAAAGGTTTTTGCCATGTTAATGCTCCCCTGAAGCATTTACTCAAAATGCAGTCTAAAGGACCTAAATGACATGGTGAGATGCTGACGAGCTTCGCTCATTCATGTCCACGACATATGCATATTAATAATAATAATCACAATAATAATAATGATTATCATAAATAAATAAATAAAAATCATAACAGAACAAACAAAACTAGGTGTACCAAGGGCAGCAATGTATCCTGTTGCATCACTGACCGTAAATTTTAAAAAGTTACAATTATCAGTTATACCACCTACCACTTTGGGACATGCTTATTTTGTTTTTACCTCACAAAATTAATGTTCTTGTGACCAGTCCTGTTAAAGACTTGCACTGACCTTTGAACATTTATGAGGGTTTGAAGATGTGGAAGTCGCAGTGAAACCATCTTGACTGATTTATAATGTTGAAATTTAGCCAATGACTGGTTCATGGCACAATTACATCAATTCAGCAGTCCGTGTATCAATGTAGTCGAATCTATTACTTTAAAATCGATTTGGGATTTGGATTGTTTAATTGTTACACACCTACTTTGGCCGTTTAATTTGGTGAGTTACAACAGTGTTTTTCAACCTTTTTTGAGTCGCGGCACCCTTTTTATATTTACAAAATCCTGTGGCACACCACCAACTAAAATAATATTATAATGCTATTACCTCTGGTTTTGCGCAAAACCCAATTCAGAGAGAAGTAAAAGCTTCACGTTTTCGTTTTGTTAACAAGTTCACTCCATTTAAAATCCTCTCTCTGCTCTGCGCTCGCTGCGCACCGAACGTGTCGCGCCTGCATTCAGGAATCTCCCTCACTCACCCCCTCCCCTCCCTGACCCACCCCCTCCCTCGCAGTCTGCAGCCTGTTAACTCAGCGCGCGTGCACACACAGGCACAGACACACACACCGACAGCTCTGCATTTTAGACGGCTTTTGAAGGAGACGGCACTGTTTTAATCGGCCGTCAGCCTCCTTGTTATTGTCCCGACTTAAGACGAGAGCGAGGCTGCAGCACAATGACGTCAGATTCTGAGTCGTTTTATGCTTTGTGGATAAAATAAATAATTCACGGTAATCGCGAATATGAAAAATACCCACGGCACCCCTGACGATCGATCACGGCACCCCGGTTGAGAATCACTGAGTTACAAGATGGCAGACAGCATTTATCCTGTGAACACACTACAGAGGACAGACTTATTCATTAATTCATTCATTCGTTGCATTTTACAAGATATATGCTTTTTCCAAACTGTAGGAAAATGATAATTTTATCATACTATGTTATAGACAAACACATTATGCTTGTCTCTACTGATGTGAGAAGACTCTGGCATACGGCCACTTCTCACTCTGATCAATTTCTGTATACAGTGACACTGGGTTCTGCTTTACATCAATATATCCACTGCCATAGGATTAACAGGATTAACAAAGGGTGCAAATGCCAAGTGAAATGGGTTTTCTTCATTCGAAAGAAAACATCTCAATAACCCTGGTCTCTGCCAACTTTTATCAAAATGTGAAAACTTGTTGAAGTTGACCTTCACGTTGGAAGAGCAGTCATGACACCAGCAGGCATATGTCTGCCATATTAAATTTCATGAACACAATACAACCGCTGCTCTTGATCAAGAACTACCCTTCTACCTCCATTCAAGCCTAGTTGAGAACCCATTTATTTGACAAAAATAACCAAGCACAAAAGAACAGTGTGACAAAGAATCTGAAAAAAGCAATCAATGCCAAATGTTGCTGTAAAATGCCTGAAAGAGCAAGGTTTGTCTGAGAGCATGGACAGAACGGAGACCAGGTCACAATGTCCTGCTTTAGTTTCTATGTGCTCCTGTTAAGCTTTACAGTGTCCTAAATCCCTGAAAAAGCCTGAAAAGGCAACAAAACACCATTTAAACTTTGCAATTCAGCAGCGAGAAACCAATAACGGCCCTATTTTTCTTTTTCTACCCTAAATATCTCTTGAAAATTGGACCCATCTTTTGAAACAACCAACACAGGACATTATTACAGCATAGACAAACCTGTGTCATGACAAATCTCTATCATGATAATCCAACAAAAGTATGCATTTACTAAGAATGACTGACTTTTTTAAAATTTAATACATTTTTTGTTGTTGATGTTGTCAAGATAGATGTGCATCCATATGTACTGTTCTGTATTTGCATGGAATGGAAAGAAGACAAAGAAAAACTAGCGTGTTGTCTGTGGGGCTCTAGATTGGGTAGTGTTTAAGAAATAGATACCTGATATTTTTCAAAGGTGGTAAAAAAACTGTGTAAAGTTTCTATAATGAGTTGAAATGGCATGTGAGTCCAGAATGTTTTTATAACCTTAGACGTCAACCGTTTTTAAACACTACTATTATTAGCATTATTAATATTATTATCATCAGTATTATTATTACATAATAAAAATCATGGGCACTTATTTATTTATGTATTTGTCTATCTGTTAACAGGATTATGTGAAATTTTCACCACAAATACATATTAGGCCATGGAAGATTCCATTAAATTTTGGAGGTGATCCAGATCTGGATCCAAATCTGGATCAAGACTTGACTTTATATAGGCTTTGGAGGACTACATCAAAAGTACTTCACAGATTCTCATCAAATTTGGACCACAGATAGATATTAGGGTATGGAAGACTCCACTAAATTTTGGAGGTGATCCAGATCTGGATTCTGGATCAAGATTTCACTTTAAATAGGCTTTGAAGGATTATGTCAAAACTACTTCATGTATTCTCATCAAATTTAGGGCATGGCAGACTCCACTGAATTTTGGAGGTGATCCGTACCTGGATTGGCGGACATAAGAAATCTTGGATTGCTTGTTATTTTTATATTTTGTCATTTGAGTTTTAAATGGACCACAATGGAAATAACTGTTTTTACTTTCTTGTGTCATCCATGTATTTTTACATGGATGACACATGAAAGTGCCACAAATATACAGTGAGGAAAATAAGTATTTGAACACCCTGCAAATTTGCAAGTTCTCCCACTTAGAAATCATGCAGGGGTCTGAAATTTTCATCTTAGGTGCATGTCCTGCGTGAGAGACATAATCTAAAAAAAAAAAATCCGGAAATCACAATGTATGATTTTTTTTAATATTTTATTTGTATGTTACTGCTGCAAATAAGTATTTGAACACCTGTGAAAATCAATGTTAATATTTGGTACAGCAGCCTTTGTTTGCAATTACAGAGGTCAAGCGTTTCCTAAAGTTTTTCACCAGGTTTGCACACACTGCAGCAGGGATTTTGGTCCACTCCTCCATACAGATCTTCTCCAAATCTGTCAGGTTTGGAGTTTCAGCTCCCTCCAAAGATTTTCTATTGAGTTCAGGTCTGGAGACTGGCCAGGCCACTCTAGAACCTTGAAATGCTTCTTAGGGAGCCCCTCCTTAGTTGCCCTGGCTGTGTGTTTGGGGTCATTGTCATGCTGGAAGACCCAGCCATGACCTATCTTCAATGCTCGTACTGAGGGAAGGAGGTTGTTTGCCAAAATCTCGCAATACATGACCCCATCCATCCTCCCTTCAATACGGTGCAGTTGTCCTGTCCCCTTTGCAGAAGAGCACCCCCAGAGTATGATGTTTCCACCCCCATGCTTCACGGTTGGGATGGTTTTCTTGGGGTTGTTCTCATCCTCTAAACATGGTAAGTGGAGTTGACTCCAAAAAGCTGTATTCTGGTCTCATCTGACCACATGACCTTCTCCCATGCCTCCTCTGGATCATCCATATGGTCACTGGTGAACTTCAAACAAGCCTGGACATGTGCTGGCTTGAGCAGGGGGACCTTGCTGCCCTGCAGGATTTTAAACCATGACAGCATCATGTGTTACTAATGTAATCTTTGTGACTGTGGTCCCAGCTCTCTTCAGGTCATTGACCAGGTCCTCCTGTGTAGTTCTGAGCTTTCTCAGAATGATCCTTACCCCACAAAGTGAGATCTTGCATGGAATCCTAGACCGAGGGAGATTGACAGTCATCTTGTGTTTCTTCCACTTTCTAATAAATAATCATAACAGTTGTTGTCTTCTATCAAGCTGCTTGTCTGTTGTCCTGTAGTCCATCCCAGCCTTGTGCAGGTCTACATTTTTGTCCCTGGTATCCTTAGACAGCTCTTTGGTCTTGGCTATGGTGGACAGGTTGGAGTGTGATTGACTGAGTGTGTGAACAGGTGTCTTTTATACAGGTAACAAGTTCAAACAGGTGCAATTAATATAGGTACAGAATGCAGAATAAGAGGGCTTATTAAAGACAAATTAACAGGTCTGTCTGAGCCAGAAATCTTGCTGGTTGATAGGTGTTCAAATACTTATTTGCAGCAGTAACATGCAAATAAATTATTAAAAAATAATACATTGTGATTTCCGGATTTTATTTTTTTTTAGATTATGTCTCTCACAGTGGACATGCACCTAAGATGAAAATTTCAGACCCCTCCATGATTTCTAAGTCAATCAATCAATCAATCAATTTTTTTATATAGCGCCAAATCACAACAAACAGTTGCCCCAAGGCGCTTTATATTGTAAGGCAAGGCCATACAATAATTATGTAAAACCCCAACGGTCAAAACGACCCCCTGTGAGCAAGCACTTGGCTACAGTGGGAAGGAAAAACTCCCTTTTAACAGGAAGAAACCTCCAGCAGAACCAGGCTCAGGGAGGGGCAGTCTTCTGCTGGGACTGGTTGGGGCTGAGGGAGAGAACCAGGAAAAAGACATGCTGTGGAGGGGAGCAGAGATCGATCACTAATGATTAAATGCAGAGTGGTGCATACAGAGCAAAAAGAGAAAGAAACAGTGCATCATGGGAACCCCCCAGCAGTCTACGTCTATAGCAGCATAACTAAGGGATGGTTCAGGGTCACCTGATCCAGCCCTAACTATAAGCTTTAGCAAAAAGGAAAGTTTTAAGCCTAATCTTAAAAGTAGAGAGGGTGTCTGTCTCCCTGATCTGAATTGGGAGCTGGTTCCACAGGAGAGGAGCCTGAAAGCTGAAGGCTCTGCCTTCCATTCTACTCTTACAAACCCTAGGAACTACAAGTAAGCCTGCAGTCTGAGAGCGAAGCGCTCTATTGGGGTGATATGGTACTACGAGGTCCCTAAGATAAGATGGGACCTGATTATTCAAAACCTTATAAGTAAGAAGAAGAATTTTAAATTCTATTCTAGAATTAACAGGAAGCCAATGAAGAGAGGCCAATATGGGTGAGATATGCTCTCTCCTTCTAGTCCCCGTCAGTACTCTAGCTGCAGCATTTTGAATTAACTGAAGGCTTTTTAGGGAACTTTTAGGACAACCTGATAATAATGAATTACAATAGTCCAGCCTAGAGGAAATAAATGCATGAATTAGTTTTTCAGCATCACTCTGAGACAAGACCTTTCTGATTTTAGAGATATTGCGTAAATGCAAAAAAGCAGTCCTACATATTTGTTTAATATGCGCTTTGAATGACATATCCTGATCAGAAATGACTCCAAGATTTCTCACAGTATTACTAGAGGTCAGGGTAATGCCATCCAGAGTAAGGATCTGGTTAGACACCATGTTTCTAAGATTTGTGGGGCCAAGTACAATAACTTCAGTTTTATCTGAGTTTAAAAGCAGGAAATTAGAGGTCATCCATGTCTTTATGTCTGTAAGACAATCCTGCAGTTTAGCTAATTGGTGTGTGTCCTCTGGCTTCATGGATAGATAAAGCTGGGTATCATCTGCGTAACAATGAAAATTTAAGCAATACCGTCTAATAATACTGCCTAAGGGAAGCATGTATAAAGTGAATAAAATTGGTCCTAGCACAGAACCTTGTGGAACTCCATAATTAACTTTAGTCTGTGAAGAAGATTCCCATTTACATGAACAAATTGTAATCTATTAGACAAATATGATTCAAACCACCGCAGCGCAGTGCCTTTAATACCTATGGCATGCTCTAATCTCTGTAATAAAATTTTATGGTCAACAGTATCAAAAGCAGCACTGAGGTCTAACAGAACAAGCACAGAGATGAGTCCACTGTCCGAGGCCATAAGAAGATCATTTGTAACCTTCACTAATGCTGTTTCTGTACTATGATGAATTCTAAAACCTGACTGAAACTCTTCAAATAGACCATTCCTCTGCAGATGATCAGTTAGCTGTTTTACAACTACCCTTTCAAGAATTTTTGAGAGAAAAGGAAGGTTGGAGATTGGCCTATAATTAGCTAAGATAGCTGGGTCAAGTGATGGCTTTTTAAGTAATGGTTTAATTACTGCCACCTTAAAAGCCTGTGGTACATAGCCAACTAACAAAGATAGATTGATCATATTTAAGATCGAAGCATTAAATAATGGTAGGGCTTCCTTGAGCAGCCTGGTAGGAATGGGGTCTAATAAACATGTTGATGGTTTGGATGAAGTAACTAATGAAAATAACTCAGACAGAACAATCGGAGAGAAAGAGTCTAACCAAATACCGGCATCACTGAAAGCAGCCAAAGATAACGATACGTCTTTGGGATGGTTATGAGTAATTTTTTCTCTAATAGTTAAAATTTTGTTAGCAAAGAAAGTCATGAAGTCATTACTAGTTAAAGTTAATGGAATACTCAGCTCAATAGAGCTCTGACTCTTTGTCAGCCTGGCTACAGTGCTGAAAAGAAACCTGGGGTTGTTCTTATTTTCTTCAATTAGTGATGAGTAGAAAGATGTCCTAGCTTTACGGAGGGCTTTTTTATAGAGCAACAGACTCTTTTTCCAGGCTAAGTGAAGATCTTCTAAATTAGTGAGACGCCATTTCCTCTCCAACGTACGGGTTATCTGCTTTAAGCTATGAGTTTGTGAGTTATACCACGGAGTCAGACACTTCTGATTTAAAGCTCTCTTTTTCAGAGGAGCTACAGCATCCAAAGTTGTCTTCAATGAGGATGTAAAACTACTGACGAGATACTCTATCTCCCTTACAGAGTTTAGGTAGCTACTCTGCACTGTGTTGGTATATGGCATTAGAGAACATAAAGAAGGAATCATATCCTTAAACATAGTTACAGCGCTTTCTGAAAGACTTCTAGTGTAATGAAACGTATTCCCCACTGCTGGGTAGTCCATCAGAGTAAATGTAAATGTTATTAAGAAATGATCAGACAGAAGGGAGTTTTCAGGGAATACTGTTAAGTCTTCTATTTCCATACCATAAGTCAGAACAAGATCTAAGATATGATTAAAGTGGTGGGTGGACTCATTTACTTTTTGAGCAAAGCCAATAGAGTCTAATAATAGATTAAATGCAGTGTTGAGGCTGTCATTCTCAGCATCTGTGTGGATGTTAAAATCGCCCACTATAATTATCTTATCTGAGCTAAGCACTAAGTCAGACAAAAGGTCTGAAAATTCACAGAGAAACTCACAGTAACGACCAGGTGGACGATAGATAATAACAACTAAAACTGGTTTTTGGGACTTCCAATTTGGATGGACAAGACTAAGAGACAAGCTTTCAAATGAATTAAAGCTCTGTCTGGGTTTTTGATTAATTAATAAGCTGGAATGGAAGATTGCTGCTAATCCTCCGCCCCGGCCCGTGCTACGAGCATTCTGACAGTTAGTGTGACTCAGGGGTGTTGACTCATTTAAACTAACATACTCATCCTGCTGTAACCAGGTTTCTGTTAGGCAGAATAAATCAATATGTTGATCAATTATTATATCATTTACCAACAGGGACTTAGAAGAGAGAGACCTAATGTTTAATAGACCACATTTAACTGTTTTAGTCTGTGGTGCAGTTGAAGGTGCTATATTATTTTTTCTTTTTGAATTTTTATGCTTAAATAGATTTTTGCTGGTTATTGGTGGTCTGGGAGCAGGCACCGTCTCTACGGGGATGGGGTAATGAGGGGATGGCAGGGGGAGAGAAGCTGCAGAGAGGTGTGTAAGACTACAACTCTGCTTCCTGGTCCCAACCCTGGATAGTCACGGTTTGGAGGATTTAAGAAAATTGGCCAGATTTCTAGAAATGAGAGCTGCTCCATCCAAAGTGGGATGGATGCCGTCTCTCCTAACAAGACCAGGTTTTCCCCAGAAGCTTTGCCAATTATCTATGAAGCCCACCTCATTTTTTGGACACCACTCAGACAGCCAGCAATTCAAGGAGAACATGCGGCTAAACATGTCACTCCCGGTCTGATTGGGGAGGGGCCCAGAGAAAACTACAGAGTCCGACATTGTTTTTGCAAAGTTACACACCGATTTAATGTTAATTTTAGTGACCTCCGATTGGCGTAACCGGGTGTCATTACTGCCGACGTGAATTACAATCTTACCAAATTTACGCTTAGCCTTAGCCAGCAGTTTCAAATTTCCTTCAATGTCGCCTGCTCTGGCCCCCGGAAGACAACTGACTATGGTTGCTGGTGTCGCTAACTTCACATTTCTCAAAACAGAGTCGCCAATAACCAGAGTTTGATCCTCGGCGGGTGTGAAGTCGAGTGGGGAAAAACGGTTAGAGATGTGAACGGGTTGGCGGTGTACACGGGGCTTCTGTTTAGGGCTACGCTTCCTCCTCACAGTCACCCAATCAGCCTGCTTTCCCGGCTGCTCGGGATCTGCCAGGGGGGAACTAACGGCGGCTAAGCTACCTTGGTCTGCACCGACTACAGGGGCCTGGCTAGCTGTAGAATTTTCCACGGTGCGGAGCCGAGTCTCCAATTCGCCCAGCCTGGCCTCCAAAGCTACGAATAAGCTACACTTATTACAAGTACCGTTACTGCTAAAGGAGGCCGAGGAATAACTAAACATTTCACACCCAGAGCAGAAAAGTGCGGGAGAGACAGGAGAAGCCGCCATGCTAAATCGGCTAAGAGCTAGTAGCTACGCTAACCTAGCGGATTCCTAAAAACACGCAAAGTGAATAATGTGTAAATAATTTAGAGGTGATTCAGCAGAAGGAGTGCTTTAGTTAAGGCACGTAAAGATTACACTGGGAAACAAATCGTAATCTAGATAACTAGATCAATCTAACTGCGCAGATTAAACAGCTAACAGATACAGAAAAACACTGCTGTGCTCCGGAACAGGAAGTGATACAATACCGCAGTGAGAGCCAACCACCAGTAGAGGCAAGCAAGAGATCAGATCTGGATCAAACTTTGTCAGGCGATAGTGGGAGAACTTGCAAAATCGCAGGGTGTTCAAACACTAATTTTCCTCACCGACATAATTATATGATGTACGTACATTGAATTTACTAAATAAAATCACACACACACGCTTTTAATATATAGATGATTTACCGCCTCCTGCTGGAATCTCGTGTGAGTCCAGAATGTAATTATCACACACACACACACACACACACACACACACACACACACACACACACACACACACACACACACACACACACACACACACACACACACACACACACACACAGGCCACTTAGCTATTATAATATAGATGTCTCAAATAAGGAGCAAGATACTTCAAAGCCCAAAGGACAGCGAGGACAGCAAAGAAGAGGAGAAGAAGAAAGGAGCAGCATCAGTAACCTCCACCCAATTCTGGAGATGGTTTCCCCTGTGACAGATGTTGCAGAGTCTGCCTCTCGAGGATAGGAATCATTACACATCAGAGGTGCCACAGAAGAAGGGGCTACCATCATTGAAAAGATGGGCTGTCAAAAGCAAATGTAGCAGCAGTGCATGTCTGAGGCTTTTACTGTGAAAGGTCAGGTCAGGAGGTGTGTCTACCTCCCAGTGGAATGCTTGACAGTGATTTCAGCAGAGGAAAGTTTATCTTATTGCTAATCTTTGTTCACACAACGGAGCATCTGTGCTTACATTCAATCAATTTATTTTTTCTGGATACATCCATCATACAGAGGACCATGTAGGTTACTTTGCAATCCTGCTAAGTGTCACCCGTAGCTATAATTCCTGGATAGATAATCTTTTACTTTGCATTTCCTTATACCCCCATCACATATACACTGATTGATCAATCAGCTGTGTGTGTATTCATGACCGCTGCATGAGCCACTAAGCGTGAACACGGGGGGCATGTCACACCATGCGTCAGACGCAGCATCGACACATATGGCGTGAGTCCGGTCCATATGTTGGTTGTAATCTGGTGTCTAGTACTGGCAGGGACTGTGCAAAGGGAGGAACACAGCGCTCCCTCCCTCCCTCTGTGTCACCCACCTGTTGTCCACATGCGCTTTGGATGCCATCGTGCTGGTGTGGATGAGGTAATCTGGATGCGTTCTGGCATGGCTGACCACACCTCTTTCCCTCCCAACTGCATCCAATGATGGCAATTTTTGCCATTTTGACCTGGTTCCTGCACATTCTTGGTATGTGTGACGGGGGCTTCAGCCTAGATGACACAAGTTTGCTTTGGCACAGCTTGCTGGTTTCTCTCTTTCTTACACATTCTTTAGGTTCACCACCAGGAGCTCAAACAACACTTTGTGGCAGGAAATGGTTGAGCACTTTGATATCAAGGCTAAGAACTGCATGTGTTGCCCTCACATTTATTTCTGCTGTGTTTTGGAGGTGTGACCTGTCGACATACACTATAAATATCCAAAGCTCACCATCATTATTGATCTAAATTGTATTGTGAGACACTGTCATGTCTCATGTACCCTGCCTCACACTCCACAACTGCTGGGATAGCCTTCAGACCACCCCCTCCCCCATGACCCTTAAGTGGAGAACGCAGGTATACAAAATGGATGGATGGTTTTAGCACTGAGCCCTACTCTACCCTATTTGGCAACTACTGATCTTATGAATCTACATAATACTGTATGTGCTTCTTAATGTGAGCCCCATTTATACAGTATATGTTACGTTTTTTGTTTTTAATGGTCCTTTTGTTACATTATATTGACATTATCAGTTGTACAAATTTCCTGTATGTATTTTTAAATGTCAATAATTTTTTTTCTCCTCTGGACGATAAAGTACAGTATAAGCTACTGTATTGTAAACTACAAGGAATCGCAATAACATAAACAAGACCATATATTTGTAAAAGCTCGCATTTCTGGTTTACTCTCTTTCAAATAGCAATAGGGTTGCTGACAGCAAATTCAAATATACAGCCACCGAGATATTCACTAAATTAAAACAGCACAATATTTCTGTTCAGGGTAGAAAAACACACTATATTTTTCTGCTCTTTCTCTCTCTCTATGTGTGTGTGTCTGTCTGTCTTATTAAGTGACATATATTCCCAACATGCGTTTCTCTTCAGTGACAGAATGAACACAGTTAAAACCATTTATATCCCACATTTTGTGATAAACAGATTAGATAGAATTGTTTCTGTAAAAAATATTGCTCTTTTTGGCATTACAATATCAAAAAGATAATAGACGTTAAACTGCAATCTATTTTGAGAGAGAGAGAGAGAGAGAGAGAGAGAGCAAAAAATCAAAAATAAAATAAAATAGCCTGAATGCAACATCATTTTTCAAAAACTCTCATTCCAAAATGCTGCCGTTTACATACAGGAATTGTGCTGGCAATTTGTAACACGTCCATACTAGAGACCATTAGCAATATGAAGGCTGTGTGTGTGTGTGTGTGTGTGTGTGTGTGTGTGTGTGTGTGTGTGTGTGTGTGTGTGTGTGTGTGTGTGTGTGTATATATATATATATATATATATATATATATATATATATATATATATATATATACACACACACACACACACACAAGCCATAGAAATGACCTATGTTGCACAGTGTGGAATATGCTTATCAACATTTTCAAAGAAAATTTAAGACTTTGTGTACATGTTTCTATCTGTGTGTGCGCGAGAGAGAGAGAGAGAGAGAGAGAGAGAGAGGTAAATGAAGATAGATACATGGAAAGACCAAGATTTATGAGCCAAATAAATAATGGGCTACTTACCGCAACTTTGCTCCCAGTTATCTGCATGCAGCGATCAGTGGAGAAGGTTAATTTGCAAAAAGACACAAACAGCACAATCATTAGTAGGCCAGAGATTCCTCTCCATTACACGTTGAAGCATTAGTGTAACTTGTGTTGGCATCACAAACATTCATCACACAATTATATCACACAATATAGTTTCCTAATAGGAATCAAGAGATTCCTTAGAATTGTGGGTGCATATCGTAGAATAAAGCTCTGCAGATGTCAGGTATTTAAATTGTTAACAGAACAAGTGGCTTAGAGAAACAGCATAAAGAAGGAATAAATCCTTCAGTGTGAGTATTCTTCCTTTTAGTTAATTTACAGCCTAGCACGTTCATAACAATTATCAATACACAGGAAAAAAAAACTGCTATGGAAGTTGTCATGAATCAAAATTAATTAGGCATGCTGATTTTCACACAAAAGGTTCATTAAATGACAAACTGAGTGAAATTCAATTGGCCTTGTAAATAACAGATTGGTCCAGATTCAGATTCTTCTCCTACAATGGTCAGTGGCCATTGTGAGATGGTGGAACGTCTCCCCAGGTTAAAATCAATCACCTGTCATTAACATTGGGCTTCAGGTGTCAAATTTGGCTTGTAGTAGTTCCTTAAGCCCACAAAGTCAGCACAATTCTTGAAGGTTAACCTTGTTATCTATCAGTAGTGGTAGGTAGTAGGAATGTCTGGGGGTCATTCCATGGTAGGAGGGGACGTCATCCAAATATCTGCAGTGGACCACTTCTCTCTCTGTGCAACAGGCTTCCAAGAAAATGCATGTTGATTGCCATAAGTTGGAGGACTCAGTCCCTGTCCTTTCCTTTCTCCTTCCTTTTTGAAAATTACATTCTCTCCTCTCGCTCCTTCCATCTGTTCTAATCTTCACTTTCCATTTCTTTTATTGTCACTCTCAAACTCCCGCACTCTATGGCTGTTTGATGCTTGGTTTCTACTCTTCTTCTTCTTTTATTGCTGCCATAAAGTACATTTTAAACATGCATTCACCAGATCATGCAAACAGTACTTCTTAATGATGCTATATCCACATTTGCCTCCCTTTCTGTGCACGCTATGGTGTTACTTTGGGAGATATTGCACACTACCTGTACACTGCAGATAAGCAAAACTGATGCTACTTCCATCACAAACATCATCCAGATGTGTCATGTTCTGGCTCAGTTATGACGACACGGCTCTTGTAATGTTTACTGGAATCTGTGCAGTTTCTTTGGCAGCCAGATTTTATGCAATGCATCTCATTCAGTTTAGTTAAGTCCTCCAGCTGTGTGCCTCTTCACAGACTGCTTGTCATTTGCTCAAACTCTTATTTCTAATGACTCAACTTCTAATGACTCAACTTTCGGTTTGTTGAGGCCAGAAAAAAAAGCTGATCTGGATGTACACTAACAGTAGTAGTAGTAGTAGTAGTAGTAGTAAACATGTACTGTAACTTCCATGTCAAGTGTGAATCTATAAAGTTTCTTCTTATCCCACATTTGTGTGGTGGTTGAAGGAGGCAATGGTCCCCAAGGCAGAGCAGTTTAGGAGACTCAAGGACACTTTGACTAGAATCAGGAGATTCATCTACTGCATTCCATGCAGGAGCACAGGCACCTGTTGGGAGGTGGTGCTGTATGGTGGCAGGTCTTAAGGATCCATTCATCCATCCATCTGCATATCAATGGTCCATCCAGGATTGGGATGTGCAAGGTCTATGCGGAGCTGTTTGAGATACTGAGTGCAGTGGATCATCATGTTGCGCCCCCCCCCAACAACAACAAAAAAACTAAAAATGTAAACAGGTGAAAACACTGATTCACTAGTTGTAGTCCATTTGACTGTTACTCTGCTCTTCACCTGTTTGTTGGCTCTTGAATCACTGGTTGTTGTGATTACTGGACTCTATGTATATATAGTTAATTAATTAATTCCTTGTAGTGTTTTTGTGTTATTTTGATGTTTTGTTATTGTTAGTATGGCCAAAGAATATGGACACCCCACTGAGTCTGGTCTGCTTGATGTTTCATCCTATAAACTAAAACACCTGAGGGAATTTTTCCCTTATCACTGATGTCAGTGTATTTGCTCAGGGGGTGGGTCATACTTAAACCTTAATCCAGTTTAGCATCTTGGGGCAATGTTGCAATAGGAGCTGTATAAATAAATTTAATTGTACTGTATTGAATTTGGCATTACAGTAAGAGGGTCATAGGATCGATTCCCACCTGTGGCTTTTCTGTGTGGAATATGCATGTTCTCCATGTGTTTGCGTGGGTTCCCTCCGGGTGCTCTGGCTTCCTCCCACATCCAAAGACATGCAGGTTAGATGGACTGGAAACTTTAAATTGTTTGGAATTGTGCGTGCGGGTGTGAATATGTTTGTTTGTCTATATGTAGCCCTATGACAGACTGGCTTCCTGCCCAGGGTGCACCAGGCCTCACGCCATATGACTTTGGGAGAGGCTCCAGCCCCTGTGACTTTTAACTGGACTAAGCGGTTGAAGATAAGTGAGTGAGTGAGTAAGTGAGTGAGTGTACTGAATCGACACTCAGCTGCACTTGGGGAATGAACCCAATAATCTGTGGTGTGGCAGATATCCTGCAATGCCTTTACCACATCATGTTGACTACATGCTCCAGAGATGCACATAGGACCATCTACAGACGTTCCAGTCTACAGTGTTTGAGAGAGCAGCAACTTGGCTTGAAAAGATATCCACAGTTTATGAGTGCAATGGACAATGGGATGGATAGGCTGGTCCGTCGCAACCACAACAGAACCATAACATGGTGCACACAAGCCTGGTGGACAACTTCAAGTTTTCTACCCACATTTTCCACAATGAATGATGCCTACAAGCACTGCAAGGTGTATTTGAAGATTATAGTACATTTGAATGTGTTGGAGAGTAGACTAACATAAAAGAGCAGACACTATCTCGCACCTGGATGGACTCAGACAACAATTAGGGAGGATCTTGATGGGGAAGAGCACAATGGAACACCTTAATCTCACGAGAATATGAGCAAAGTTGTGTTCAACTGGAAAGCAAGAAACTTGCTAATAAATTTAAACAATACTTATAGAACTGGTCAATCAATCAACTTTTTTCTTGTATAGCGCCAAATCACAACAAACAGTTGCCCCAAGGCGCTCCACATTGCAAGGCAAGGCCATACAATAATTATGAAACACAGTCTACGTCTAAAGCAACATAACCAAGGGATGGTCCAGGGTCACCCGATCCAGCCCTAACTATAAGCCTTAGCGAAAAGGAAAGTTTTAAGCCTAATCTTAAAAGTAGAGAGGGTATCTGTCTCCCTGATCTGAATTGGGAGCTGGTTCCACAGGAGAGGAGCCTGAAAGCTGAAGGCTCTGCCTCCCATTCTACTCTTACAAACCCTAGGAACTACAAGTAAGCCCGCAGTCTGAGAGCGAAGCGCTCTAATGGGGTAATATGGTACTACGAGGTCCCTAAGATAAGATGGGACCTGATTATTCAAAACCTTATAAGTAAGAAGAAGAATTTTAAATTCTATTCTAGCATTAACAGGAAGCCAATGAAGGGAGGCCAACACGGGTGAGATATGCTCTCTCCTGCTAGTCCCCGTCAGTACTCTAGCTGCAGCATTCTGAACCAACTGAAGGCTTTTTAGGGAACTTTTAGGACAACCTGATAATAATGAATTACAATAGTCCAGCCTAGAGGAAATAAATGCATGAATTAGTTTTTCAGCATCACTCTGAGACAAGACCTTTCTGATTTTAGAGATATTGCGTAAATGCAAAAAGGCAGTCCTACATATTTGTTTAATATGCGCTTTGAATGACATATCCTGATCAAAATAACTCCAAGATTTCTCACAGTATTACTAGAGATCAGGGAAATGCCATCCAGAGTAACGATCTGGTTAGACACCATGCTTCTAAGATTTGTGGGGCCAAGTACAATAACTTCAGTTTTATCTGAGTTTAAAAGCAGGAAATTAGAGGTCATCCATGTCTTTATGTCTGTAAGACAATCCTGCAGTTTAGCTAATTGGTGCGTATCCTCTGGCTTCATGGATAGATAAAGCTGGGTATCATCTGCGTAACAATGAAAATTTAAGCAATACCGTCTAATAATACTGCCCAAGGGAAGCATGTATAAAGTGAATAAAATTGGTCCTAGCACAGAACCTTGTGGAACTCCATAATTAACTTTAGTCTGTGAAGAAGATTCCCCATTTACATGAACAAACTGTAATCTATTAGACAAATATGATTCAAACCACCGCAGCGCAATGCCTTTAATACCTATGACATGCTCTAATCTCTGTAATAAAATTTTATGGTCAACAGTATCAAAAGCAGCACTGAGGTCCAACAGAACAAGCACAGAGATAAGTCCACTGTCCGAAGCCATAAGAAGATCATTTGTAACCTTCACTAATGCTGTTTCTGTACTATGATGAATTCTAAAACCTGACTGAAACTCTTCAAATAGACCATTCCTCTGCAGGTGATCAGTTAGCTGTTTTACAACTACCCTCTCAAGAATCTTTGAGAGAAAAGGAAGGTTGGAGATTGGCCTATAATTAGCTAAGATAGCTGGGTCAAGTGATGGCTTTTTAAGTAATGGTTTAATTACTGCCACCTTAAAGGCCTGTGGTACATAACCTACTAACAAAGATAGATTGATCATATTTAAGATTGAAGCATTAAATAATGGTAGGACTTCCTTGAGCAGCCTGGCAGGAATGGGGTCTAATAAGCATGTTGATGGTTTGGATGAAGTAACTAATGAAAATAACTCAGACAGAACAATCGGAGAGAAAGAGTCTAACCAAATACCGGCATCACTGAAAGCAGCCAAAGATAACGATACATCTTTGGGATGGTTATGAGTAATTTTTTCTCTAATAGTCAAAATTTTGTTAGCAAAGAAAGTCATGAAGTCATTACTAGTTAAAGTTAATGGAATACTCAGCTCAATAGAGCTCTGACTCTTTGTCAGCCTGGCTACAGTGCTGAAAAGAAACCTGGGGTTGTTCTTATTTTCTTCAATTAGTGATGAGTAGAAAGATGTCCTAGCTTCACGAAGGGCTTTCTTATAGAGCAACAAACTCTTTTTCCAGGCTAAGTGAAGATCTTCTAAATTAGTGAGACGCCATTTCCTCTCCAACTTACGGGTTATCTGCTTTAAGCTACGAGTTTGTGAGTTATACCACGGAGTCAGACACTTCTGATTTAAAGCTCTCTTTTTCAGAGGAGCTACAGCATCCAAAGTTGTCTTCAATGAGGATGTAAAACTATTGACAAGATACTCTAACTCCCTTACAGAGTTTAGGTAGCTACTCTGCTCTGTGTTGGTATATGACATTAGAGAACATAAAGAAGGAATCATATCCTTAAACCTAGTTACAGCGCTTTCTGAAAGACTTCTAGTGTAATGAAACTTATTCCCCACTGCAGGGTAGTCCATCAGGGTAAATGTAAATGTTATTAAAAAATGATCAGACAAAAGGGAGTTTTCAGGGAATACTGTTAAGTCTTCTATTTCCATACCATAAGTCAGAACAAGATCTAAAATATGATTAAAGTGGTGGGTGGACTCATTTACTTTTTGAGCAAAGCCGATAGAGTCTAATAATAGATTAAATGCAGTGTTGAGGCTGTCATTCTCAGCATCTGTGTGGATGTTAAAATCGCCCACTATAATTATCTTATCTGAGCTAAGCACTAAGTCAGACAAAAGGTCTGAAAATTCACAGAGAAACTCACAGTAACGACCAGGTGGACGATAGATAATAACAAATAAAACTGGTTTTTGGGACTTCCAATTTGGATGGACAAGACTAAGAGACAAGCTTTCAAATGAATTAAAGCTCTGTCTAGGTTTTTGATTAATTAATAAGCTGGAATGGAAGATTGCTGCTAATCCTCCGCCCCGGCCCGTGCTACGAGCATTCTGACAGTTAGTGTGACTCGGGGGTGTTGACTCATTTAAACTAACATATTCATCCTGCTGTAACCAAGTTTCTGTTAGGCAGAATAAATCAATACGTTGATCAATTATTATATCATTTACCAACAGGGACTTAGAAGAAAGAGACCTAATGTTTAATAGACCACATTTAACTGTTTTAGTCTGTGGTGCAGTTGAAGGTGCTATATTATTTTTTCTTTTTGAATTTTTATGCTTAAATAGATTTTTGCTAGTTATTGGTGGTCTGGGAGCAGGCACCGTCTCTACGGGGATGGGGTAATAGGGGGATGGCAGGGGGAGAGAAGCTGCAGAGAGGTGTATAAGACCACAGCTCTGCCTCCTGGTCCCAACGCTAGACAGTCACAGTTTGGAGGATCCCAAAAAATTGGCCAGATTTCTAGAAATGAGAGCTGCTCCCTCTAAAGTGGGATGGATGCCGTCTCTCCTAACAAGACCAGGTTTTCCCCAGAAGCTTTGCCAATTATCAATGAAGCCCACCTCATTTTTTGGACACCACTCAGACAGCCAGCAATTCAAGGAGAACATGCGGCTAAACATGTCACTCCCGGTCTGATTGGGGAGGGGCCCAGAGAAAACAACAGAGTCCGACATTGTTTTTGCAAAGTTACACACCGATTCAATGTTAATTTTAGTGACCTCCGATTGGCGTAACCGAGTGTCATTACTGCCGACGTGAATTACAATCTTACCAAATTTACGCTTAGCCTTAGCCAGCAATTTCAAATGTCCTTCGATGTCGCCTGCTCTGGCCCCCGGAAGACAATTGACAATGGTTGCTGGTGTCGCTAACTTCACATTTCTCAAAACAGAGTCGCCAATAACCAGAGTTTGATCCTCGGCGAGTGTATCGTCGAGTGGGGAAAAACGGTTAGAGATGTGAACGGGTTGACGGTGTACACGGGGCTTCTGTTTAGGGCTACGCTTCCTCCTCACAGTCACCCAGTCAGCCTGCCTTCCCGACTGCACGGGGTCTGCCAGGGGGGAACTAACGGCGGCTAAGCTACCTTGGTCCGCACCGACTACAGGGGCCTGGCTAGCTGTAGAATTTTCCACGGTGCGGAGCCGAGCCTCCAATTCGCCCAGCCTGGCCTCCAAAGCTACGAATAAGCTGCACTTATTACAAGTACCGTTACTGCTAAAAGAGGCCGAGGAATAACTAAACATTTCACACCCAGAGCAGAAAAGTACGGGAGAGACAGGAGAAGCCGCCATGCTAAAACGGCTAAGAGCTAGTAGCTACGCTAAGCTAGCGGATTCCCAAACAGGGAATCCGACACTAGACAGGCTGTGGAGCAGCACAGGCAACGCACGACGACAGTGCTAAAACAAAATAAAAATCCACTAGACAGGCTGTGGAGCAGCACAGGTAACGCACGACAACAGTGCTAAAAAATAAAATAAAAATAAAAATCCACTGGACAGGCTGTGGAGCAGCACAGGCAACGCACGACAACAGTGCTAAAACAAAATAAAAATCCACTGGACAGGCTGTGGAGCAGCACAGGTAACGCACGACAACAGCGCTAAAAAATAAAATAAAAATAAAAATCCACTGGACAGGCTGTGGAGCAGCACAGGTAACGCACGACAACAGTGCTAAATCAAAATCCACTGGACAGGCTGTGGAGCAGCACAGGTAACGCACGACAACAGTGCTAAAACAAAATAAAAATCCACTAGACAGGCTGTGGAGCAGCACAGGTAACGCACAACAACAGTGCTAAAAAATAAAATAAAATAAAAATAAAAATCCACTGGACAGGCTGTGGAGCAGCACAGGCAACGCACGACAACAGTGCTAAAACAAAATAAAAATCCACTAGACAGGCTGTGGAGCAGCACAGGTAACGCACGACAACAGCGCTAAATAAAAATCCACTGGACAGGCTGTGGAGCAGCACAGGTAACGCACGACAACAGCGCCAAAAAAATAAAAAAAATCAAAATCAAAATCCACTGGACAGGCTGTGGAGCAGCACAGGTAACGCACGACAACAGTGGTAAAAAATAAAATAAAAATCCACTGGACAGGCTGTGGAGCAGCACAGGTAACGCACGACAACAGTGCTAAAAAATAAAATAAAAATCCACTGGACAGGCTGTGGAGCAGCACAGGTAACGCACGACAACAGTGCTAAAAAAAATAAAATCAAAATCAAAATCCACTGGACAGGCTGTGGAGCAGCACAGGTAATGCACGACAACAGTGCCAAAAAATAAAATAAAAATCCACTGGACAGGCTGTGGAGCAGCGCAGGTAACACACGACAACAGTGCCAAAAAATAAAATAAAAATCCACTGGACAGGCTGTGGAGCAGCGCAGGTAACACACGACAACAGTGCCAAAAAATAAAATTAAAAATCCACTGGACAGGCTGTGGAGCAGCGCAGGTAACGCACGACAACAGTGCTAAAAAAAAAATAAAAATCCACTGAACAGGCTGTGGAGCAGCGCAGGTAACGCACGACAACAGTGCTAAAAAATAAAATAAAAATCCACTGAACAGGCTGTGGAGCAGCACAGGTAACGCACGACAACAGTGCTAAAAAAAAAATAAAAATCCACTGAACAGGCTGTGGAGCAGCACAGGTAACACACGACAACAGTGCTAAAAAATAAAATAAAAATCCACTGAACAGGCTGTGGAGCAGCACAGGTAACACACGACAACAGTGCTAAAAAATAAAATAAAAATCCACTGAACAGGCTGTGGAGCAGCACAGGTAACACACGACAACAGTGCTAAAAAATAAAATAAAAATCCACTGAACAGGCTGTGGAGCAGCACAGGTAACACACGACAACAGTGCTAAAAAATAAAATAAAAATCCACTGAACAGGCTGTGGAGCAGCACAGGTAACACACGACAACAGTGCTAAAAAATAAAATAAAAATCCACTGAACAGGCTGTGGAGCAGCACAGGTAACACACGACAACAGTGCTAAAAAATAAAATAAAAATCCACTGAACAGGCTGTGGAGCAGCACAGGTAACACACGACAACAGTGCTAAAAAAAAAATAAAAATCCACTGAACAGGCTGAGGAGCAGCACAGGTAACACACGACAACAGTGCTAAAAAATAAAATAAAAATCCACTGAACAGGCTGTGGAGCAGCACAGGTAACACACGACAACAGTGCTAAAAAATAAAATAAAAATCCACTGAACAGGCTGTGGAGCAGCACAGGTAACACACGACAACAGTGCTAAAAAATAAAATAAAAATCCACTGAACAGGCTGTGGAGCAGCACAGGTAACACACGACAACAGTGCTAAAAAAAAAATAAAAATCCACTGAACAGGCTGTGGAGCAGCACAGGTAACACACGACAACAGTGCTAAAAAATAAAATAAAAATCCACTGAACAGGCTGTGGAGCAGCACAGGTAACACACGACAACAGTGCTAAAAAATAAAATAAAAATCCACTGAACAGGCTGTGGAGCAGCACAGGTAACACACGACAACAGTGCTAAAAAATAAAATAAAAATCCACTGAACAGGCTGTGGAGCAGCACAGGTAACACATGACAACAGTGCTAAAAAAAAAATAAAAATCCACTGAACAGGCTGTGGAGCAGCACAGGTAACACATGACAACAGTGCTAAAAAATAAAATAAAAATCCACTGAACAGGCTGTGGAGCAGCACAGGTAACGCACGACAACAGTGCTAAAAAATAAAATAAAAATCCACTGAACAGGCTGTGGAGCAGCACAGGTAACACACGACAACAGTGCTAAAAAAAAAAAAAAAATCCACTGAACAGGCTGTGGAGCAGCACAGGTAACACACGACAACAGTGCTAAAAAATAAAATAAAAATCCACTGAACAGGCTGTGGAGCAGCACAGGTAACACACGACAACAGTGCTAAAAAATAAAATAAAAATCCACTGAACAGGCTGTGGAGCAGCACAGGTAACACACGACAACAGTGCTAAAAAAAAAATAAAAATCCACTGAACAGGCTGTGGAGCAGCACAGGTAACACATGACAACAGTGCTAAAAAATAAAATAAAAATCCACTGAACAGGCTGTGGAGCAGCACAGGTAACACACGACAACAGTGCTAAAAAATAAAATAAAAATTCACTAGGCAAGCTGTGGAGCAGCACGACAACAGTGCTAAAAAATAAAACAAAAATAAAAACGAAAGCGTTAGCAAGCTAGTTAGCCTGCCAACGCTGATGAAGGCCAGCTGATGAAAGAGCTCCGTCGCGATGCTTCGACCGTTAGAGGTCTTCCTTAGGCGTTGGAGCACGGTGAAAAAGTAAAAAAAAAGTAAAAAAGTCTTGAAAAAGACTGTTAATTCAAAGAACTCAAACAGCTCAGTTCAAACAGCTAACAGATACAGCAGAACACCGCTGTGCTCCGGAACAGGAAGTCATGGACAGATGTCTATGAAATTGGTATAATATTATGGAAACTGGTATAATATTTAACATGTCATATTGAGTATAAATAACCTACTGAATGCCAGCCATGTGCACAAGGAAACTTATTTTCTAAAAATAAAAATTAACATGACAGAAATTAATGTATTATCCAGCCTAAATACTCCTGAATAAAATCTGGACCTGAACAGACTCAGTAAATGCCAGGCTCTATTAAGGGACAAGCTTGCATGCTCATATCCAACAAGACGAAACATTACTATAATACTACAGTCGCACAAATATCACTGGATCATCCCCCTTGCAAGACTCTGTCATCACACCTTTCCTGACAGAACATGTTAGAAATGAAACACGAAAATTATTGATGAAAGCAGGTGAACTGAATCTCAGAGGATAAGCAATTGTGTTAGCGTGAAAGGAATGGGGGCAGTTTTAACCGTGTTGGTGCACACTAATAGAAAGAAGCGAGATCACGAAAGGAGATATAGCAGAAAAGCAACCGTTCATGCAACACTGACAGTCAAGGACACCCACAGACAAAACCCCTGCAAAGGCAGACCTGGATTCCATTGAAACACAGCTCATATGCAAATGCACAAGGTCAATGTAGAATTTTTCCTTGAAAAGAAATTCCATTTTGTGTTGGGGTAATTTGCTAGACTCCTGCTGAGGCACCCTGGTAGAGTAAAGGAGTGTTCTCAATCTTGTGAGGTGATAGACTAGTCATGAAGTGGCGGGAAAAAAAGCTTTGACTTTCTCTTGAAAGGCAACTTTTAAAAGTACAACAAAAAAAGTTGTAATCAGCTTCCTTTCTTAGTAGCCACATCAGGAAGCCAGAGACATTTGCAGAAATATTCAAAAATATGGTAATTTTTTAACATGTTAAAACTGTAATACAATAAAAAAAAAACACATAACTACTTATGTGAACAAATGAAAGGAGGCTCATGTGAAGCTACTGAAATTGAAGGGGATTAGACTGTTCCAATTTGGTTACGAAAATTATTCATGTTATTTTTTGTGGAGCAGAAAACAATTTATTCACTTGAGCAGCTTTGTACAGAGAGAAAAGTGGCTACCATGCACATGCCAGGGCATTTTGCTTTCACCAACACAATTTACAGATTTAAATTGTAAACTTTCACAGTTTACAATTTAAATCTGTAAATTGTAAATTTGAGTTGGGTGAGCTGGTGACATTAATGAACACAACAGTCAAATAAATATTGGTACACATACATGTTTTAAGTATTAATCAGGATGATTGGGCTTGTGTTATGCATCATTCCAACTATAACTGCTGTCAAAAACTATGCTGGCGAATGATTTGATGAATGATTATTTTGATATTCGATCAATGTGCTGATTATTCTCTTGACTAATCAATAAATTCTTTTGTCCATAAAATGTTAGAAGATTATAGAAAGTGCAGCTCAGTGCTTCCCAAAGCCCAACCATTTCATTGCAGAGAAATTCCAGATAGACCCATTCCAGTTAGGCACATTCCATATACACAAATTTAGTGATTAAGAGGTCAGGTATTAACCGTAATTCGAAACCCTAACCTCATAAAAACTGCATGTTTTCAACAAAATGTCATAAAGGTTTCAGAACATCATCAATACAGTATGTATTTTGATGTATATTACTGTCAATGTCAATGAATATATAAGACAATTTTCTTAACATGACAATTTTCTCAAATGTGTTATTGTTGAACATTTTTGGTTAATTTTTTTTCTTCTTGACTGTCAAACTGGAATTTGCCTCTAGAATGCATCTAACCAGTAAATACAGCAATTTGTTGAACTGGAATTCATCTGTCTGGAATAACACCAGCCCAACATGCCGTCTTCAAAATGTCCCATCTTGTCCATAAACCAAATATATTCAGGTTATTGTCAGAGAAGAGGAAAGAAACTAGTCATGAAAAACACAAAAACAAGGTGAAATCAAATAATTTAGACTTTTTTTTAAATGAGTCAAACTTATTACTCTATTATAAAAATAGCTGGCAATTAAAGTAATAGGTTTTTTAAATGTTGCAGTTCCAGCTGGCACTTACCAAAACCACTTAGAGAGTTACACAAACTAAATATGGAGCGTAAATGTAATGAGTAGAGGAACACACTTTTTTTTTAAGAAAAAGGTCACCAACACAGCAATCTCACAAGGAAGCAGTCACCTTAAATCACATTAACATGATGGCACCAGAGATACAACTATACAGTAGCACATTAAAATTAGCCACCTCTGTGTTCATCAATAAACTAAACTACAGTATACTGAGTGACCAGAAGCAAACAAGAGGAATTCAAATCCAAGCCAGAGCAACACAAATATGCTTCACCTTATGTACATGCAGTGTTTGTGAAAAGTGACCACTTTCCTAAAATGTACAAGTCACACGTAACAATCATGAAACTTGTGTTATGCCAGACTGTGGGTAAAAACTGTAAATGTTGTGGGGGGAAAATATGTGGAATTTGCAGTGAAAACAGCTACTAATATCCAAATTACATTACCCAACCTTCTACAGAAGGCCTATAAGGTGGTTGAGATGCCATCATCACCGTGCCAGTAATTTATTTCCAACAAATAAAATTATCTCTTGATAGGAAACATCCGGTTGCTTTATTAGATTACTGTGATCAACTTTATTTAGATACAACAAACTCATTAGTGCATTAAATGAAGTCTATGTTACTGTGAACTGTGCATTCTGGCTAATTGATTTCTTCTTTGTTTTCCATCTGAGGTCAACTTGCTGATGAAGTGGCAGACCACCGGTGACCAGCACTTGGGTGCTCCCAATGCACATGGGAGTGTCATAGATCCTTCTGCCTATCCACTGGGCATCCATCTGATCCTTGGAGATCCTTCCAGGACTAAGGCATGTGAGATGTACAGGGAACTGCAAAAATCCTGAGTGTGCAAAGGACTTCCAGGAGCATCTAATAGGCGAATTCTGGAGAATGTTCTAAGTATGACTAAACTAGCTTGAATCACTGACTAGTCAATTAATTTCCATTTTCTGAGACTCTGTACCATTTGGATGTTTCTGAGCCATCGGTCAATGCAACCACTGGACCCTATATGTCTATGGTGTCTTTGCTGGAACACTTCTATCTCTGCATGTGAGACAATTCTTTGTTGTGCTTTATCTATCATTTTGTTACTGTTAGTATTACCAAAGCAGTCTGGTCTGGTCTGCTTGAGGTTGCCTTTGGTCTTGATCAGGGGTTGGGTAAGATTAGATCTTAAGGCACCTTGATATGCATGAATTTGATACCTGCACTAGCACACAATTCTGCATTTTGTGACTGGCAAAACCTAACAGCAGATTCGAATTCAGCAGCCCCAATTTCAAAAACTCCATGCAAGAAAAATCATATATATATATATATATATATATATATATATATATATATATATATATATATATATATATATATATATATATATATATATATATATATATATATAGGAAAATAAGTATTTGAACGTCCTGCGATTTTGCAAGTTCTCCCACTTAGAAATCATGGAGGGGTCTGAAATTTACATCTTAGCTGCATGTCCACTGTGAGAGACATAATCTAAAAAAAATTAAAAAAAATCGGGAAATCACAATGTATGATTTTTTTAATAATTTATTTGTATGTTACTGCTGCAAATAAATATTTGAACACCTCCCAACCAGCAAGAATTCTGGCTCTCACAGACCTGTTAATTTTTCTTTAAGAAGCCCTCTTATTCTGCACTCTTTACCTGTATTAATTGCACCTGTTTGAACTTGTTACCTGTATAAAAGACACCTGTTCACACACTCAACCAATCACACTCCAACCTGTCCACCATAGCCAAGACCAAAGAGCTGTCTAAGGACACCAGGGACAAAACTATAGACCTGCACAAGGTTGGGATGGACAACAGGACAACAGGCAAGCAGCTTGGAAGAAGACAACAACTGTTATGATTATTTATTAGAAAGTGGAAGAAACACAAGATGATTGTCAATCTTCCTCGGTCTGGGATTCCATGCAAGATCTCACTTTGTGGGGTAAGGATGATTCTGAGAAAGTTCAGAACTACACAGGAGGACCTGGTCAATGACCCGAAGAGAGCTGGGACCACAGTCACAATGATTACATTAGAAACACATGATGCCATCATGGTTTAAAATCCTGCAGGGCAGCAAGGTCCCCCTGCTCACGCCAGCACATGTCCAGGCTCATTTGAAGTTCACCAGTGACCATATGGATGATCCAGAGGAGGCATGGGAGAAGGTCATGTGGTCAGATGAGACCAGAATAGAGCTTTTAGGAATCAACTCCATTTACCATGTTTAGAGGATGAGAACAACCCCAAGAAAACCATCCCAACCATGAAGCATGGGGGTGGAAACATCATACTCTGGGGGTGCTCTTCTGCAAAGGGGACAGGACGACTGCACCGTAATGAAGGGAGGATGGATGGGGTCATGTACGAGGTCTGTTAGAAAAGTATCGGACCTTTTTATTTTTTCAAAAACCTGATGGATTTGAATCACGTGTGCTTGCATGAGCCAACCTTGAACCTTCGTGCGCATGCATGAATTTTTTCATGCCTGTCCATTGTGTCATTTGCTTGTAAGCAGCCTTTGTGTGAGGATGGGTGTAGTCTCTCTGCGTTTTTTCTTTGCAAGAAAACTGGCGGAACAACTGGAGCAGCGCGACTGCATCAAATTTTGCCAGAAACTGGGCGACAGTCAGGTGGAAACCATTCGGATTATTCAGACAGCTTTCGGTGACGATGCTATGGGCATCGCACAGATTAAGGAGCGGTACAACTGGTTTAAAGACGTCTGCACAACGGTGGAGAGCGAGCCGCGCTCCGGTCGGCCATCAACATGCTGAAATGACCGGATCATTTCCAAAGTGAACGCTGTGGTGATGTGGGACCTTCGTGTGACTATCCGAGAAATTGTGGAAGAGGTGGGCATCAGTGCTTTTTCGGCACATTCCACTGTGACAGAAGATTTTGCCATGAAAAGAGTTGCAGCGAAATTCATGCCGATGGCTTTGGCACGAAGCTGATGGCGCAGCAGAAGAGCCACCGTGTTGAAGTCTCACAGGACATGTTGTGACATGCCCAACTCTTCCACCATTTGGAAGATTCAGACAGCTTTCGGTGGCTTTTCAGTCGTGTGACTATCCGAGAAATTGTGGACGAGCTGGGCATGTCACAACATGTCCTGTGAGGCTTCAACACGGTGCCGCTTTTGCTGCGCCATCAGTTTCGTGCCAATGAATTTCGCTGCAACTCTTTTCATAGCCAGATCTTCTGTCACAGTGGAATGTGCTGAAAAAGTGCTGATGTCCACCTCTTCCGCAATTTCTCGGATAGTCACATGATGGTCCCACATTACCACAGCGTTCACTTTGGAGTGATCTGGTCATTTCAGCATGTTGATGGCCAACCGGAGCATGGCGCGCTCTCCACCGTTGTGCGGCTATCTTTAAACCGGTTGTACCGCACGAAGGTTCAAGGTTGGCTCATGCAAGCACACGTGATGCAAATCCATCAGGTTTTTGAAAAAAATAAAAAGGACCGATACTTTTCTAACAGACCTCGTATTGCGAGATTCTGGCAAACAACCTCCTTCCCTCAGTACGAGCATTGAAGATGGGTCATGGCTGGGTCTTCCAGCATGACAATGACCCCAAACACACAGCTAGGGCAACTAAGGAGAGGCTCCATAAGAAGCATTTCAAGGTCCCAGAGTGGCCTGGCCAGTCTCCAGACCTGAACTCAATAGAAAATCTTAGGAGGGAGCTGAAACTCCAACCCTGACAGATCTGGAGAAGATCTATATGGATGAGTGGACCAAAATCCCTACTGCAGTGTGTACAAACCTGGTGAAAAACTACAGAAACGTTTGACCTCTGTAATTGCAAACAAAGGCTGCTGTACCAAATATTAACATTGATTTTTACAGGTGTTAAAATACTTATTTGCAGCAGTAAGATACAAATAAATTATTAAACAATCATACATTGTGATTTCCGGATTTTTTTTTTTTTTAGATTATGCCTCTCACAGGGGACATGCACCTAAGATGAAAATTTCAGACCCCTCCATGATTTCTAAGTGGGAGAACTTGCAAAATCGCAGGATGTTCAAACACTTATTTTCCTCACTGTATATATATATATATATATATATATATATATATATATATATATACACGAGGGCTGTCAATAAAGTATAGGTCCTTTTTATTTTTTTCAAAAACTATATGGATTTCATTCATATGTTTTTACGTCAGACATGCTTGAACCCTCGTGCGCATGCGTGAGTTTTTCCACGCCTGTCGGTGACGTCATTCGCCTGTGAGCACTCCTTGTGGGAGGAGTCGTCCAGCCTCTCATCGGAATTCCTTTGTCTGAGAAGTTGCTGAGAGACTGGCGCTTTGTTTGATCAAAATTTTTTCTAAACCTGTGAGGCACATCGAAGTGGACACGGTTCGAAAAATTAAGCTGGTTTTCGGTGAAAATTTTAACGGCTGATGAGAGATTTTGAGGTGATACTGTCGCTTTAAGGACTTCCCATGATAATGAAAGACGTGCGGGCGGTTTGCAGAGTCGGATCGCAGCCGCCGCGACGCTCCGCCACAGGAAAAACACCTCTGTTGGAAGCCTTAAGGACAAGTTGGACCATGTCCAGCTGTTAAACAATTTCTCATATACTCACTCCACTGAAAGCCATCAAAAGCCGCCTGGATTTTACAAATGGTTATCAACACGGAGGTGTTTTTCCTGTGCCGCCGCACCGCGCTGGCTGCGTCCGCACGTCTTTCATTAAAAAAATCTCCTTTAACAGTGGAATATCCGGATAAAATGCTGAAACTGACTTCTTCTGAAACTTCTCTGTTCTCTCATGACATCCTGGATCAATAGAGCCTGAAATGTGGAGGTTTTCAGCTTGAAACAGGCTGACGACGGCGCCTGGGACCGCTGTGCAACGTCTCGCTCCGTGGGAAGTCCTTAAAGTGACAGTATCACCTCAAAATCTCTCATCAGCCGTTAAAATTTTCACCGAAAACCAGCTTAATTTTTCGAACCGTGTCCACTTCGATGTGCCTCACAGGTTTAGAAAAAATTTTGATCAAACAAAGCGCCAGTCTCTCAGCAACTTCTCAAACAAAGGAATTCCGATGAGGGCCTGGACGACTCCTCCCACAAGGAGTGCTCACAGGCGAATGACATCACCGACAGGCGTGGAAAAACTCACGCATGCGCACAAGGGTTCAAGCATGTCTGACGTAAAAACATATGAATGAAATCCATATAGTTATTGAAAAAAATAAAAAAGACCTATACTTTATTGACAGACCTCGTATATATATAATTACCTTTGAGACAAGATTCCAAATACATTTTCCACCACACAATGCGCACGAGACAACCTGTAGCTGTCGATAATTTCTCTGTGATTCTGGGAGCAATGAGAGAATCATTTCATCAGCAAAGTTCTGAGAGCAAATGCACCACTGGCTACGAAATAATTATTTTATATAGCGTGGCTTTAAGTGGGACAAAGCGGGGATCAAATTCATGCAAGTGTCAAGGTACCTTCACTCTTGAGAAAAGGTGACTTATGTTGTTATTTGGTACAGCATAAATAAACTGAACTGAAATGAAATGTAACATTTATTTTTAGATATGAAACAAAGACACTACAGCAATTGACATTCATTAAAGTAGACCTGCACTGAAATAAATGTGGTCAGATCTCAGAAAGAAATAGCTGATATGTATTTATAAGACCCTTATGAATGCAGTAAAGTAAATCTGCAAGCCCAAATTTGTAATTCAGCGGAGAAATCTTCATTTAAAAATGACAAATTTGCAGCTAAAATTTGGCCCTCAGCGAAAACTGTTTGTACATCCGGGTCACTGCAGTGATGTCCGGCAGAAGACGGAGCGCTCCCGCCTTCAGTCCGATCCCACATTGAAATTGATTTTATCTGTTAGTAATGTTACTGTTATACACATCCTGGTTTCAGCATCCAAAAGTAAGCTGCAATGAATGTGAGATACAGCTCTGCATGCTCAGATCAGCGGCGGCATCGACAGCAGGCGACGTTCTTCCCCGACGCCTCGCTCTCTGCCTCCACTGCGCTTACTGAGTCTGCGTGCTCGGTAAACGCCGAAGTGGGCCACTCAGATTGCCCCCGTGTCTGCTGTGCAGCCGGCACCACGTCCCTGTCTACTTGAATGGAGGTGCAGCCAACTTGGCAAAAGTCCAGAGACTACGCTCGCTGTTTTGATGCGGAGCGACCGGTGACACCTGTTGCTGCAAGGACAGACCTTCCGCAGTGCCGCACGTCTCGGTAATCGGAGCCGCAGAGCTCCGTGGCCGCTGAGAGAGGTTTACGAGGTATCTTATAAAACTAACCGGCAGTTTTATATAAAAAAAATATATATATGGATTTGATTGACATGCGATTACACCAATCATGCTTGAACCCTCGTGCGCATGCGTGAGTTTTTTCACGCGTGTCGGTGACGTCATTTCCCTGTGGGCAGGCCTTGAGTGAGATGTGGTCCCGCCCTCTCGGCTGAATTCCTTTGTTTCACACGCTGCTCCAGACGGCGCGCGTTGCTTTATCAAAAATTTTTCTGGATCTGTGAGGAATATCCGCGTGGATACTATTCGAGAAATTAAGCTGGTTTTCGGTGAAAGGTTTAACGGCTGATGAGAGACTATGGGGTGTTTCTGTCGGTGTAAGGACTTCCCACGGACCAGGACGTCCTGCAGCGCTTCCAGGCGCCGACGTCGGCCTGTTTCGACCTGAAAACATCCTAATTTAAGGCTTAATTCACCTAGGACGTCGTGAGAGAACAGAGAAGATTCAGAAGAGGCCGGCATGAGGACTTTATGCGGACATTCCACTGTTTAAGGACATTTTTTAATGAAAGACGTGCGCGCAAATTCGCCGAGTCGTTTCCGTGACAACTCGGCGAATTTGTGTGCGCTGCGATAGGAAAAACACCTCCGTGTTGAAAACCATTTGTAAAATTCAGGCGGCTTTTGATGGCTTTCAACAAGTGAGTAACTGAGAAATTGTTTAACAGCTTGGGCATGTTCCAACTTGCCCGTTAAGGTTTCCAACGGAGGTGTTTTCCTGTCGCGACCCCCCGCGGTCGGGTCCGGCCCGACATGCGACTCTGCCCGCACATTCTTTCATTACAAAATGTCCGTTAACAATGGAATGTCCGAACAAACTCCTCATGCCGACTTCTTCTGAAAGTTCTCTGTTCTCTGATGACTTCCTGGGTCAACAGAGCCTGAAATGTGGAAGTTTTCAACTTGAAACGGCAAGACGCTGCCGCCTTGAAGCGCAGATCGCCGTCAGGCGCCGTGGGCCGTCCTTAAAGCGACAGTTACAGACCAAAATCTCTCATCAGCCGTTAAAATTTTTACCGAAAACCAGCTGAATTTATCGAATGGTGTCTACTCAGTTGTGCCTTACAGTTTTGAAAAAAATTTTGATCAAACAAAGCAGCAGTCTCTGAGCCATTCCTAAACAATGAAAAAAATCGACGAGAGGGTGGGCGACTCCTCACTCAAAGACTGCCCACAGGCGAATGACATAACCGACAGGCGTGAAAAAACTCTTGCATGCCCACGAGGGTTCAAGCATGTCTGATGCAATCACACGTGATTCAAATCCATATGGTTTTTGAAAAAAATAATAAGGTCGGATACTTTTCTAATAGACCTCGTATACCTTTTTAATGACTTGGATTCTTTGCGGGTCCCGGCTCCGTACCCCGTGACAGTAACACCGGAGGCGAAAGACAGTAGATTTTCAATGCGACACCACTCAATCAAACGGGCGTATGAAAAGTCCCCCAAAATAATTTTCAAGGACAAATAAAAGAAATGTGTACTCACCAAACGTGCCGCAAGACAATATGAAGTTTTAAAAAAAGGAGATCCTTCCGACAAGACAAGAAAAAGGTGCAGATGGGATAGGGTCTTTTCCCTGATGTCTTGGCAGCGTCCCGGATGTGATGACAGTTTTGCGGAGGGCTAAATTTTAGCTGTAAATTTGTCATTTTTAAATTAAGATTTCTCCGTTGAATGACAGATCTGGGCTTGCAGATTTACTTTACTACATTCAGAAGGATCTTATGTATAAATATAAGTCATTTTTTGGTCCAAAGATCTGACTGCATTTATTTCAGTGCAGGTCTACTTTAAGCAATATGCTGCTATACGGTGAAATAGCCCAAATGGACCACTTCTCTATTTCTTATAGTCAAACAAATCATCGTGTTTTCTCTCTTACTGCAGAAGACACTTTGTGCACACTCTGTAGGAGTATTGCTATCACAGACATGCACAGATGTTTCCTACAGAGTCCAAGTGGCCCCTCTTGTATTATCACCGCAATACGTGACAAAACCCACTTTCAAGTGTATTTGTGTCACTGCATGAAGAGATGCACCTCCGCTAACATTCAACTGCATTCCAGCCTCAGTCCTATAAATTTTACGACAGAGTGCTGACAGACATCACATTTTGTCCTGTGTCCTTTGACTACACAAATTATGTTGTTCATTTGGATAAAATATCAGCGCTCACGAAGCATAATAGGCCCTGTGAGGAATTCAATCGTCACGGATGATCATCAGTATCAATAATGCCAGTTAATTACCATAACAATGAGGAAGGTAATAAATGATTATGTCAAGAGGAGAGCTACCAGGTCTGGGAATAGATGAGGACAGATTTTTTTTTTTTCTTCTTCTTCTATGCAGAGGTGATTTTTACTTAAAACATAGTGTGCCATCAAAATAGGATGCAAAAATTCATCAGACAGATATGTTTTAGATGTAGATGTAAAAATGTAGATTTTTAATGGTAAGAATGTGCTAATATTTGGGGAAAAAATCTTTGTGAAATCGCAGTAGCAATAAAACACTAATGACATATTTTAAATTCAAAATGCATATAGGCTACACATGTGTAATACTGGCAATTGTAATACTGTGTAATGTGTAACACTTGGTAATTTTGATGCTGTTTTTTACCCTGCAAGATAAAAAAAAAAATGCAACATGCTTTTAACTTTAGTGAAGTAGTGACTTCCAAAATGATGCAACACAGAGTATAAAGTTCAAAGAAATTGCCTTGATAAGTGTCTAAAATAAGCATTAGCAAAGATGGCCCCATGCTACAGATGCAAAATATTATTCTACACCATTGTGCAGTTCATCAGCAGAATTTCTGCAGTGCTGCAGGAAGAGGATGACTGAGTTTCATTTAAAATATGAACAGGGGGCAGAACAAAGCAGTACCCCCCACTTTGCAAACAAATCTGCATGCAAGTACGCACCTGGACAGCCACAAAATTTAATTTGCATGCAAACGCGTGATTGGATAAACAATGACCATCCACCGAGCATCAAATGAGTGACAATTTAGAACTGAAAGCCTGCAGCGGCAGAGTGTGGCACAAAGGGAAAACAAGGAAGAAAATGAACCACAATTGCAATCAGAGGTGAAGAGAAGGAGACTGAGGCAACAAAAAAGAAAGAAAAAAAAGGAGAATAGAGTTTCTAAAAATCATAGTGTAAAGCAGGGAATGAAGTGAAACGTGTCCTGAAATTTTATTCCACAAACTGCGACAAGTACATAGTCCACACTCATTCTCAGGTTTACAGGCAGCAAAATGAGAGCTCTCTGGATTATTCTTTTTTTAACTTACAGATTTGGCAGTGGCTGAGATGTACTGAACAACCATTTCACGTTTGGTGCTCAGGTCCTTTCCACGCAGAGGGGCTTTGCGCTCCTCATTCAGGTTCATGTCCTCCTGGAACCATGACAGGAGAGAGAGAGAGAGAGAGAGAGAGAGAGAGAGAGAGAGAGAGAGAGAGAGAGAGAGAGAGAGAACAAAAAAGACAGTCAGGAGAAATCACAACTTGATAATACCTGAATGTAAAAAAATAAACCATAATGCTGTGTTGTTAGGATATAAAAATAACTACATGCACATCTGAGATATTCTCAGTATATCTGCTTTATACTGCAATCTACAGTAAGCTCCAACAGAGTAGAGCAAAAGTGAATTGTGTGAGACAGAAGCAAGTTATAGTAATTTAACAGTAAGTATTTATAGGATTAAAAAGTAACAGTAAGACGTTCCATATAAAAAGTAACAGTCAAAATGGGCCTAACCCAAACCTAATTCTAAACCTCTGAGTTTCATATATAATTACTCTTAGATAAAATAAAATGTTACCAAATGGAAATGTGTAAACCTCTTAAATACACACACACACACACACACACACACACACACACACACACACACACACACACACACACACACACACACACACACACACATATACAGTGGCTTGCAAAAGTATTCAGCCCCTTGGTATTTCATGCATTTTAATTTGTTTATAGCATTTCAAATACAAAAAGTAAATCAGGCTTCTCAATATACAAATTTCTAAAAATATCTTCCTTAGACTTAAACTGAAAGTAAATCTCTACAACTTGAAAGAAATTAATTAAAAATATAAAAGCCAAGATGGGTTGCATGAGTAATCGGCCCCTTTTGTATAATACCTGTAAATAATCAGTTTAACTTCCAGTTTTCATCAGACAAGTCAGAGGATGGATACATGAACATTTCCAAGTCACTGAATATGTCTTGAACTTTATTTACATCAGTTATGAAGAAATGCAAACAGTATTGCCCTCTATGGTAAATCTGTGTGGAGTAGACCTGGCGTGCCCAACCAGTCGATCGTATAAAAAAATAAAAAAAAAATCTGTCCCTGGACTCGAGAGGATTTAGCGCTGCTATAACAGACTGATGCAGCAGGTGGAAGCAATGCACCAACAAGGATACCAGCTGCCGTTAAATGCCAGAGTACAAGAACAGCTCTTCTTCTATGGTAGATAGCAAGAATTGTAATTTTGATCTTGTATTATTTTTTCATTTATTCCAATGGCAAATCCATCTGTCTTATCGGCAATGCAAATGTGGCTTTACTGAAAAAAGGGAATTTGGAGCGGCATTTCAGACGATTCACAAGAAATACGATGCTAACGTCTGATGCTAATCCCGCTCGCTCGAAAAGTCCTGGAATTGAGAAGTCGACAAGCAGCACAATGGTTCATGGTCCATAAATGTGAAGAGTGATGAATGCAGCAAACAAGACTGCAGTGTTCTGTTCAGGCCAGGAGTCTGAGGACACATTTTTTTCTGTTCGCAGCTGGAGGAGACACACATCTGCTGCACACAGGCTTTACGTTGCTCAGCAAAGGTATGGTGGCTGCTGTATCACTATATTACGTTACTAAACCATATATATTGATTTATAACACAAAACTGTCAAAAGGAGTAATAAATATAAGTGTAAAGATGGTTGAATATATCATCGGAGCAGTAAATTGATTAGTCCGTGGGAACACCGTGCAGATCGCTGCTGCTGCTGCGTTCAGGTACCGTCAGAAATTACAGCTTGTTTGCTTGGATTTTTTTTATGTGGGTGGGGGGTGTGCTTCACTGGGCTCAGGCACCTTATATAGGCCAGAATTATTCTTTTGTGTGGATACAATGATTTTTTTTTAGCTAAAAATAAAACAAAAACAACGCAACTGCCACAAGCAACAGCTGAGTTTGAAACAACAAAAATGTCCTGTAATTTCTGATGGTACATGAACGCAGCAGCGTTCTGCACAACGTTCACATGGACTGATAAATTTACTGTTCTGATGATATATTCAGTCATCTTTACACTTATGTCTATTACCCCTTTTGACAGTTTTGTGTTATAAATCAATATATGTGGTCTATTAGATAATAAACCGACCCTTTTATTTTTTTTTTAACTATATGGATTTGAATGACGTGCGATTACACCAATCATGCTTGAACCCTCGTGCGCATGCGTGAGTTTTTTCACGCGTCGGTGACGTCATTTCCCTGTGGGCAGGCCTTGAGTGAGATGTGGTCCCACCCTCTCGGCTGAATTCCTTTGTTTCACATGCTGCTCGAGACGGCGCGCGTTGCTTTATCAACATTTTTCTGGACCTGTGAGGAATATCCGAGTGGACACTATTCGATAAATTAAGCTGGTTTTCGGTGAAAAGTTTAACAGCTGATGAGAGATTATGGGGTGTTTCTGTCGGTGTAAGGACTTCCCACGCAGCGGGACGTCCTGCAGCGCTTCCAGGCGCCGTCGTCGGCCTGTTTCGACCTGAAAACATCCTAATTTAAGGCTTAATTCACCCAGGACGTCGTGAGAGAACAGAGAAGATTCAGAAGAGGCCGGCATGAGGACTTTATGCGGACATTCCACTGTTTAAGGACATTTTTTAATGAAAGACGTGCACGCAAATTCGCCGAGTCGTTTCCGTGACGACTCAGCAAATCTGTGTGCGCCGCGACAGGAAAAACACCTCCGTGTTGAAAACCATTTGTAAAATTCAGGCGGCTTTTGATGGCTTTCAACAAGTGAGTAACTGAGAAATTGTTTAACAGCTTGGGCATGTTCCAACTTGCCTGTTAAGGTTTCCAACGGAGGTGTTTTTCCTGTCGCGACCCCCCGCGGTCGGGTCCGGCCCAACACGCGACTCTGCCCGCACGTTCTTTCATTACAAAATGTCCGTTAATAATGGAATGTCCGAATAAACTCCTCATGCTGACTTCTTCTGAAAGTTCTCTGTTCTCTGACGACTTCCTGGATCAACAGAGCCTGAAATGTGGAAGTTTTCAACTTGAAACGGCGAGATGCTGCCGCCTCGAAGCACAGATCGCCATCAGGCGCCGTGGGCCGTCCTTAAAGCAACAGTTACATACCAAAATCTCTCATCAGCCGTTAAAATTTTTACCGAAAACCAGCTGAATTTATCGAATGGTGTCCACTCAGTTGTGCCTTACAGTTTTGAAAAAATTTTTATCAAACAAAGCAGCAGTCTCTGAGCCATTCCTAAACAATGAAAAAGCGACAAAGGGGTGGGCCACTCCTCACTCAAAGACTGCCCACAGGCGAATGACGTAACCGACAGGCGTGAAAAAACTCTCGCATGCCCACGAGGGTTCAAGCATGTCTGATGTAATCACACGTGATTCAAATCCATATGGTTTTTGAAAAAAATAATAAGGTCGGATACTTTTCTAATAGACCTCGTAAATTGATACAGCAGCCACCACGGCACACAAGTGGGTTTTTTTCAGGCCTCCTGCACACTCCTGTGATCTTTTCGGCTCCTGCACGTCCTGCACCTTTCAGTCCAGCCTTTTCTGGAATGGTCTTCTGTCTGAAATTAAAGAATTTCTGAAACGTTCAAACCATGCTGAATATGCACAGCTTTTGGATTTGAAAGCAACTTTAAAAGCATATCAGATATGCTGTCAAGCAGGTTGCAATAGTGTGACCTGCAGAACTTTCCACACGTGGACACAGAACTTAAGTACCAGGACAAAGACTGTTGAGCCTGAGAGTCCACGTTATGATGATCACGTGCAGAGCATCTTGTCAGAATTTAACAGACGCTTCACTGACTTTGCATCCAAAGAGCCTGTTGTCAGTTTTCTCTGTTTTGCATTTGGGGAAAATATAAATGTGGACTGTATATCGTCCAAAGTGGCGTCACTCTTCAACCTGGATCCTCACACTGAAAAATGACATTGAGCTCAAATCCAGAGCAACACCTGACATGAATGTCCAAATCTGGAATCTAATGCAGACAGAGAGTGTCTGAGTGCCTGCTTATGGCTGCACTCAGCTCCTACTGTCATCTGAGACCAGCTTCCTCCTCTCGGGGCCAGAAGTCCCACTAAGGTAGGGAACAACTTTTCCAACTTGAGGCCAGTCCTAGGCCTACTTGTGCTTATTCTATTCTACCATGCACATTTACTTCATTCATTCATTCATTCATTCATATTCTACAGCTTAGTCCAATTAAGGGTCGCGGGGGGCTGAAGCCTATCCCAGCAGTCATAGAGCGCGAGGCGGGGTACACCCAGGACAGGATGCCAGTCTGTCGCAGGGCCACAAATAGACAAACAGACACACCCACACACACACCTACGGACAATTTTAAAGATTCCAATCCACCTAACCCGCATGTCTTTGGATGTGGGAGGAAACCCAGAGGAAACCCACACAAACACGGGGAGAACATGCAAACTCCACACAGAAAGGCCATGGGAATTGAACCCACGACCTTCTCACTGTGAGGCAACAGTGCTAACCACTAATCCACCGTTCTGCCCACATTTACTTCAATGATGCATTATTATTGTTAAAACCTGCCAGAAAATTGTGTTATTATATTGGTGCACAATATATTGCGGCTACGCTGTGGCGTTCCATATGGCTTGGTAGATCTCAATACACTGTCGACTTTAAAAGTAGATCTCAGTTCAAAAAAGGTTGGGCACCCCTGGAGTTCCTGTCCCAGTGAGATCAGATTTTAAGGTTCTGCTACTAACCTATAAAATTATTCATGGACTGGCACCCTCCTACCTAGCTGACCTAATTAAACCTTACGTACCGGCCCGGGCTTTACGTTCTCAGGGTGCAGGACTACTTTGTGTCCCTAAGGTGAATAAGAAGTCTGCGGGTCACAGAGCTTTCTCTTATCGTGCCCCTGTTCTGTGGAATGATCTCCCTGCATCAATAAAACAGTCAGATTCTGTGGAGACTTTCAAGTCCAGACTTAAGATGCACTTATTTTCCCTTTCATATGGCTAGCATACTGGTACAGTTTTGTTTTACACTTTTTACTCTTTTAATTCATTTTATTAGTAATTGGAGCGGGCTGCGGCCTCAGCGTTACCTAAATTCTGGGTCTTTTAGTGAAGTTTAGGGCTAGTGGCCGGCGATCACCTTAGTATTTCTCTGTTTTTCTTGTTGTTTAATGCTGACAAATTATACTGTATTTCTTGTCTTTCTGATGCCTGATTCTGTTTTTTCTCTCTGTTTAAGGTGCAGCTCCATCCAGAGATGGGAGTTGTGTTCATGTTGGCGATCCTCCTGTCCTGTGCGCCAATAGCATTTCTTGTATATTTGTCCGTGACTTGTTCTGTAATTTATGTTCTGTAGCATGGCCCAAGCAGAGGGTCACCCCTTTGAGTCTGGTCTGCTTGAGGTTTCTTCCTCAGAGGGAGTTTTTCCTTACCACTGTTGCTCTGGGGGTTGGTAAGGTTAGACCTTACCTGTGTGAAGCACTTTGAGGCAACTCTGTTGTGATTTGGCACTATATAAATGAAAATAAACTGAAATAAATTGAAATTGAAATTGAGTAGACAGTTCTCAAAAACTGAGTAACTGGGCAAGAAGGAGAAGAGTGAGGAAAGCCATCAAGACACCCAGACAACCCAGAAGAAGTTACAGGCTTCTGTGGATTGCAGAAATTGTGCATAGTGCATGTTTTGCATTTTGTATCCCCAGTTATACAGATTCATGATGAAGTAGTATAGAGAAGGATTTTCTTTCAGCAAAACATAAATCTAGCCTTGCATCTCAGATGTACCTTTTGGCCATTTGCAGCTGAACATTCAGGTCTTCTTTTTAATAAAACTCTCCTCATACAGACCTCACAGTCGGTTAATAATCCTTTAATATCTCATTTGTACTAAATATGCTTTCATCTCTACTGTAACCTTTTCATGTCTGATCCTGTCCTTCTACACCTAAATAACATGCATCACCATCTCTCCTCATCTGTCAAAGCAGCAAGGTAGAGAAAGCAACAAGGAAATGCAGTAAAAAAAATGAGTCCTTGGAACTAAAGTAGAAATGTTACAGCAATGTAAGCAGTACTTCAGCTCAGAAAAAGAGAGCTAAGCCAAACACAAATACTTCTACTGAGGCCAAGCAATCACAATTGATGGGCTGGATAAGCAGCATCTGCATGTTATTGGTTGTATTATCTTCATTCTATTTTAATTTTCCATCACAAAAGAGGTCTTTCATGTGAGAGACATCAGGGGATGAGTGAAGGCCGGACAGCGCACTAAAAGCTAGGGAATGACATGATGATTAGAAGAGAGGGGGGTGTTTATCAGAAGCACTCTCACAAAGAGATGCCTAGGATGAACAGAATGAAAAAAGGCATCCTCCTAAGGGTTTCTGGGCAGGAAATGATGCTGTGGTGTCATGCTGCCCTCTGGTGGGCAGCAGAGAAAAACTTGGAGGTGGAGGTAGTCTGATTTGGAAATGAACTCCATGTAGTTTAATGTAAATCTATAAAAATTTAGTGATAATTTAATCATACCACTGTCTTGAGAAGAAAAATGTATAATACAGTGTTCAGATATTTTACAACCAGTCTGATTTCGAAACCTTTTGTTTTGCCAGTGAAACACGGACAGGGATTTCATTCATGGGCACCATGACATATATTCCTGCAGCTACATTTTCCTCTAGTAAAAACCATTGGAGTTACAGAAAGAAAGAAATAAAAAGAAAACGGCAAAAACTCTGACAACTAGTTTTTCGACCCAATGAAAATTACCAGATATTTTTAAATTAATTTCCTGCCCTGCTAATTCATCAGCTTAATTGGCGTTCAGTAAAGGAGAGAAAATGCAATAGGGTGAACATGCTGTAGGAAGGGAAGGAGTGGCGAGTCTGCAGGACGCCTGACAGAGGCAAGCTGGAGGAATCAGCCCTCCACATTTAGCCTCCAACATGATTAATGGTCTTTAATTAATTATGGACTCATGGGTAACATCCAAAAAAAAAACAAAAAAAAAAAACAAGGTATAATTAACTATCCTACTGGTGAAACCTAAAGGAGAACAGAGCATATGTCAGTTTCAGGAATTTGTAAACCTCTGCTAAGAATCTGCTAATACTAATCAATCACTGTGCATGTTCCTGAAGGTGACGCGTTAGACTATTATGGATGGGAGGATATGGGTACAATGTCATCAAAAAACACAGAGTACAGGTATAGTATATGGATACAGGCTGCAATGCACAGTAGCATGTTTTTATGTTATTGACCCTGTGCTCCAGAAACACTAAATTAAAATATTAAGTGAGTATTAAAATAGTAGAGAAGCTTGAATCTTCGACTGGACTGGGTTGCTTGACGTGAGGACATTTCGCTTCAAATCACAGAAGCTTCCTCAGCTAAAATTCTTGCTCTGGTAGTCTGACTTCTGTCTTGACTCTTGTAGAGAAGAATAAAACAGAATAAAAGTATTAAAATGCTGATTTTCCAGATTTAAACAGGTAATTCTGTGCAAAAACTATGATTTACTTTTTCTTTACAGTTAAGAGTATATGTGTGTGTGTGTGCACGTGTGTGTGTATGTGTGTTTGAAGATTTTTGCATGTTCTGAGCAATATTTAGGCCTGAAATACTTGTCTTAGACCTCAGTGACATATGTCACATTAGTCCATATTTGAATCGCTTTGTGGTCTGTGAGACACAGCCACTGAGTGAGTCTGTCATACAACAAGATATGGGAGAGAGACAGACAGACACACACACACACACACCACACAGAGAGGCCATTTCTCTGTACAGAAAGAAGACGTGGCAAACAGCAGCTCCTTCCCAGTTAAAGCAACAGGCATAGACACACAGAACTATTTCTTAGTCAGCTGGAAATGGGCTTATTTTAGGTGTTATTGTCTCAATGTCTTTAATATTTATTTTTAAGTCATCTAGGGAAATAAATGTGCTTAAAAGGTGTATAATGTGAGACCATAAGGGAGGATAATAACAAAGTAATAAGATTTATTTACATACATGCAATGCACTGATCAATGGCCATCAGTTTATTTTGCACTAAAATGTATCAATTAAAAACATTAGTTGTCAAAAATTGCAGACTAACGTGGTGTAACGTGTTAATGAATGCAGTGCAAAAACTGTCCACTACTATAGGAACATAGCAACAGACTGACCACAACATATGCATGAAACGGCAACAGAGTGTCAATGAACCTCAAGTCTAATTCATGAATGTGTAAAGACGCTCACAGTAATTCTCCCGAGGCCTGGCTTTAACGTCGTGGTGCAGAGTGTAACTGCTGAGGGATCACAGAGGAGCTTATTATGATGAGTGCTCATCCCGACAGTTCCGCATAGACAGAGGCACATAAAACCTCAAACAAGCTGCTGCAGCGCTAAATTATGATTTCACTACCACTCACAGTCTCTGCAAACCCCACACCGGTATACTCTGCTCATGACAAAACATGCCAAAAAAACAAAAAGTGAAACAAAAATCATGGCAACAGGCAGGAATTGGCACAGGATTAAAAAATACTCCATCTTCAGAAATGAACGAAAACCAGCAGAGCTGTAGATGTGGACTCACTTTAAAATCCAGTATATGTGCAATGATGTAACTTCTCATCAGTATATTAATTTAAATGCCCCAATCCGCATCACTCTCTCTGTCAGGGAAGCTTTGACTGGTAAACTCTCTTTGACAGGCGTGAGATTTGATAGAACTCGGCTTGTTTCTGAATTCAGACAGCATCGCCGACCCCCTCTGCCAACCTTTAAATCCTCTCACACATTTGAACCGGCGCTGAAGGGGGCTGCAGATAAACATTTGGTTTCAGAAATGTTATATTCTTTGTCACTGTGATGCTAGATTAAACTCTTTGTACTGGGTGTCTGACACTACAACACAGTTGCCTGCTCATCGAGATGCAAACACTGGACATTCAATGAGCTGATTTACTCCGGTGCATTTTGATGAAGGGCTTTGAGTTCCCACTGTGAACATTTTGGAGAAACACTTGACAGAAGACAAAGATACATGACACCCTTCGAAAAGCAGTGCTGCATTTTAGTTTTGCTTGTAGTTTTATGACTATACAGTATATCTTTTCTGGATGATTAACTTCAAAGATTCAAAAAAGAAATCATTAGAATTTTTTTTTCCCCCTCCTGTGTTTTTTTTTCCAGATGCTTCTGATGACCTTTCAGTAATGGGCTATGTGGTGTTTAGGCTCTGGGATAAACAGTGCAATGTGGAAACCACTTTCTAGAGGAAAGCCGTTTTCGCTTCCTCCTAGCCATTAAAGCACCGCAGGTGGTCCAACTAATATGGCACGGACCATCCCTTCATTTGAAGTCAGTTTACACATCTAAGGCAGTACATGTAGCACCATTAAAAAAAAACAACAAATCAGGGAAAGGGCAGCGAGATAGAGGGCATACGAGAAGCTAAGGCCATCAAAGAGAACTACCCGCTCCTTTAGTTTCTCTGTTATGTCCAAGAAGAAAAGTTTGCTGTGTATGAATACAAATAAACAGCACTTTTCTTTTTTTAATTACTGTTGTTATATAGCCCGACCAAGAGTGACGATGGCTGTCGGATGTCAAACCAGTGAACATGCCTTCTGTGTGGTCTGTCAGAGAGCAGACTGAAGCCTGGGTTTAATGTCACACCACTATGAGCACAAACATAGTAATTGAGAGGTGAACTGAGTGACAAGGATGAGCACCTAGGCAAGAAAAAGATGAAGCAGTAGCGTGATAAAAACCAGGAGCTCTGCTCACATTTCTCTGGCCCTGGCAAAAGCCCATTGTATGAGAAGCAGAAAAGGAGAGAAAAAAAAAGGTAGGCACTGTACAATGCCCACATACGCACTCCGAAACATTATCCACAATAGCGCACACAACCTAGGCAATGAAGCCAGAGTAATTCGGCTCTCCACTTCAAAGAGATGAGCTGAAAGCTTTTTGTTAGCTTTCAATCCTCTGATACATAAGGCCAAAAAGGCCTTTCAATAGAGAAAATCATAACTGTGACAGAACTCTGACTACGGATGAAAAGTGAATTTGAAAGTTCTGGGTTCATTCTGAGTGAGGCAGAGGCTGACTGAGGCTGAATAAATAAATAGGCAAAAGCACAACATTTGAACAACAACAACAGAAAAGAATAAATAATACTCAAATCAACATTACTCCAATTACATTTTGTATATATTAAAAGTCCTTCAGCAGCTTTGTATGTACTCCAAAATAAATTTTTTTTAAAGATTTGTCGCTTAGACTTTCTCCTCAATGGAACTGCTATTTTTAAGTCCTATATAATCCCATAAGGTGGCACGATTTAATTTCATTAAGGGAATTACATATGCTCACAGCCCATGAAAATTCAGTAAGGTATATCTTATATATTGTACGAGGTATGTCAATAAAGTAACGGTCCTTTTTATTTTTTTCAAAAACTATATGGATTTCATTCATATGTTTTTACGTAAGACATGCTTGAACCCTCGTGCACATGCGTGAGTTTTTCCACGCCTGTCGGTGACGTCATTCGCCTGTGAGCACGCCTTGGGAAGGAGTGGTCCCGCCCCCTCGTCGGATTTTCATTGTCTGGAAATGGCGGAATGAAAAGGACTTTTTTCCATCAGAATTTTTTCAGAAGCAGTTAGAGACTGGCACCTGGAAACCATTCGAAAAATTTATCTGGCTTTCTGTGAAAATTTTACGGGCTTCACAGAGAATAAGGTCTGTTACTACAGCTTTAAGGACCCCTTTAAGGACGCTCAGCGACGACGAGGTAAAGACCGATTCGCTTTGGAAGCGAGACAAAGGAACATCTGCGTTTCGACGTGTCAGAGGACAAGTTTGGACATGTCCAGCTCGCCACAGTTTCACTGATACTTACTGGACTGGTAAGCATTGAAAGCCGAGATAGACATGTCCAAACTTGTCCTCTGACACGCCGAAACGGAGGTGTTCCTTTGTCTCGCTTCCAAAGCGAATCGGTCTTTACGCGCGAAGCCTCCGCGCGGCTTTCCATGACAAAATCTCTTGTTAAAAGTGAAATCTGCCGGAAAATGGCTGATGTCCAGCTCTTGTGATAACCAGAGAAAGAGCACACGACGGTCTCGTATCCACAGAGCCATCCGTTTAGAAATGGTCTGGTGGCTTGTGCCTCGTCATCGCAGCTCGGAGCGTGGCGCGCCGAGCGTCCTTAAAGCTGTAGTAACAGACCTTATTCTCTGTGAAGCCCGTAAAATTTTCACCGAAAGCCAGATAAATTTTTCGAATGGTTTCCAGGTGCCAGTCTCTAACAGCTTCTGAAAAAATTCTGATGGAAAAAAAGTCCTTTTCATTCCGCCATTTCCAGACAATGACAATCCGACGAGGGGGCAGGACCACTCCTTCCCAAGGCATGCTCACAGGCGAATGACATCACCGACAGGCGTGGAAAAACTCACGCATGCGCACGAGGGTTCAAGCATGTCTGACGTAAAAACATATGAATGAAATCCATATAGTTTTTGAAAAAAATAAAAAGAGCCGTTACTTTATTGACAGACCTCATATTCCAATTCTAAGGTGGAACTATGCTAGTATATAAAGGTGTATCTAAATATCTAAAAAGGAAGAGTAAAACAGGAGAGTAGAAAAGAGTAGAGCCACTCCATCTCATTAGTACACCTGTTGAACTGCTAATTAAAGCAATTATCTGCTCAGCCAATCACATAGCAGAAACTCAATGCCTTTACGCACGTAGACATTATCAAGAGGATCTTCTGCGGTGCAAGCAAAGCAACAGAATGGAGAAGAAAGATAATTTTGGGGACACTAAATGTGGCATGGTTGTTGGTGCCACGGGAGCTGATTTGAATATTTCAGAGACGACTGATGTACAGGGATTTACACACACAACCAGTAGTCCAAAATGAAGAAAACCATCAAATGAGGGGTAATTCTCTGGGTGAAAATGAAATGTTGATGGCAGAAAGTAAGGAAATAATGGCCAGACTGGTTCAAGCACCCTGACATCAGTGTGTGAATGTGAGGCACTGCTGTAAAGCGCTTTGACCATGAAAGTGCAGTATATATCCACTCCATTTACCATTATACATGCTACCAACTTTATCATGCTACCAATTTTATCATTTTTTTGTTTTGTTATCCATCCAATCTCCCGTCACTCTACCTCTTCTGGGCATGTTTGTTCTGCTGTTTTAAGATAGATCTACTGACAATCGCACATTCTCCAAAGAAACACTGTGTGTGTGTGTGTGTGTGTGTGTGTGTGTGTGTGTGTGTGTGTGTGTGTGTGTGTGTGTGTGTGTGTGTGTGTGTGTGTGTGTGTGTGTGTGTGTGTGTGTGTGTGTGAGAGTAAGAGAGAGAGAGATCCATTATTATTACATTAAAAGATGTGGGAACTCTTTTCTCTTTATTGTGTAAATGTTCTCTGACTTTGGCTGTAGCTCTGAATTTGAGGAATAAAAGTGAATACTGCTGCATTCATTTCTAAAACTTTCTGAGTGTCTTCAGCACACGTAACCTGACCATTACACAACAAGCAACTACACTGGTCAGGCGAAATATAAGAAAGATTATACTTCAGTCTTTTTCTTTTTTTTTTGAATATTTTTCAGAGAATACAGCATGAGGATTTGAACTTATAAAATGCATATGGCCCTCAGGGTTGTAGGTACATGAAATTAATTGATTTCTGTCTCGTCTGTCTTGGAGGTCAGTAGCTTGTGTTGACATCTGTAAATGTTTCAGTTACACTGATCTTTTGCCCTGATTTGGCTCATCTCTGAAACACAAGATCCTAGCTGCTGGCCAGTGAAAATGATGAAATACACCCCACCTCTGCTTTAGAGCTGCAACAGGGATGATCACTGCAATTTCTACAGGTGCATCTCAAAAAATTAGGCTATCATGAAAAAGCTCAATATTTTTATCAGGTATTTCATAAAGTGACCATTTTATATATTGTAGACTCATTACACATAAACTAAAAAGTTTCAACCACGTTTTAATGTTGATGATTATGGACCGCAGCTCCAAAAAAATAGAAAAACTTCATCTCAACACTATTTGATGTCAAGTTTGAGTAACTCACTATTTATGCAATATAAGTACAATGAATCTCTCAGTCTGATTCAGTACATACGACAATCACGAGGAAGACTGAATTGATAACAATTCAAAAGACACTCACTGACACCCTCCACAAGGACAGTAAGCCACAGAAGGCCATTGCTGAAAGGGTTGCCTGTTGACAAAAGTGCTGCAGAAAAGCCACATTCAAGAAAACTTGTCTGGAAGGAAAAACTGGGATAGGAAAAGATGCACAAGCAACAGGGACCACCGCAGCCTTGAGAGGACTGTCCCAAACAAAGCCCATTCAAGAACTTATGGGAGCTTCTTCACAAGAAGTGGAATGAGGCTGGAGTCAGTGCATTAAGAGCCACCAAGGGTAAGAGTGGCCAGCAGGTGGTGCTGTGCAGTGAAGTAAACCTCACTCCACAATGCCAAAAGACATTCTAGCAACACACATGGCAGCCTTTGGGTTTTTGCCTCCTGGTTAAAGTGCATGACTGTGAGTTGGAGCTCAGTGAGGGAGAAAGCGATGCAGGTTACATATGGACAGATGGTTCCAGGAAATGGACTAAGGGCAAAAAAGGACTCGACAGTTGCTCAGCGGTCCAAAGTACGCTTTTCAGATGAAAGTAAATTTTACATTTCATTCAGATCTGGCAACTTGCTTCCAATGGATTGTTTGCTGTTGTGATGCTCTTCTAAACATTACATGGTTGTATATGTTTCTTTTATTTCTAAGCTAGGTCAACTCCCCCCCACCGTTACTTTTATAGCTGTTTCTTTTTTTTTTTTACCTGTTTAATACTTCTGTTAGTTTTTCAGTGGAACTGCTGTGAAATTTAGGTCATTATTTTACTCCTGTGCAAATCTTAGGTGCAGCTAGCACTTTCACTAGAGGTTAGCTTGCGTTACGCAGTTCGACACCCCCCCCCCCCCCCCATTTTTTTTATATATCTGTTAGTTTTTTAGTGTAAGTGTTGTGAATTTTAGCTTAGTACTTTACTCTTGTTTTAATCTTAGGAGTGGTTTATTTGTAGGAGGTTTTTTTAGTGTTCCTAAAAGTCTAATACTTCTGCTACTTTTTCAGTGTAACTGCTGTGAATTTTAATTCATTTACTTACGTCTGTGTGAAGCCTGTGTGAGCCTTAGGCATGGTTAGCTTATACATTATTGGTTAGCTCGCGCCTGCTTGGCTATACTCTTGAATTTCTTAGTGCACAAAGTACACTACTTTACCTACTTTACACCTTCCGTAAATCCTGCATGATGTTGGAAGATAGGGTGGCTCTCTTAGAGAGCCGTGTCCGTAAGTTAGAGTAGCTTCTTAGCTCAGTGGAGTTAGATGCTATGGACACTCCAGATGAGGTTAGTGTTGGGCCGGCTAGCGAGCCCATTAGCATTAGCCTAGAAACGCCGGCTGTGGAGGATGGCTTTCGGACTGTGGCTAGGTGGAGGAAGCCCCGTAGGGCTTGGTGCCCAGTTGTGGTACCCCGACCACACTCGCCACTGCGAACTGTGAATCAGTTCTCCCCCTTGGAATTGCCTGATGTGAATTCTCTGAGTCCACAAGTAACTTCCACTCCTGTCTCCAGGCCGAAACACCGGACTTTAGTGATAGGCGACTCTATCACCCGCAAAGTCATGTTACAGACGCCGGCTGACGTGAAATGTTTTCCTGGGGCCAGAGCTCCCGACACTGCATCCCATCTTAGGATGCTGACGCTGCAGAAGGGAAGACAGACTAAGGGCATGACATGAGATAAAGTCACATAGTTATTCACGTTGGCACCAATGATGTCAGGATGAAGCACTCAGAGGTCACAAAAATGGACATAGAGAGGACTTGTGACCTTGTCAGAAAGATGTGTCGGCATCGATTAATAGTCGCTGGTCCCCTCCCCTCCCAGGGTACTGATGAGGCATTTAGCAGGCTGACATCGTTAAATAGGTGGCTGGCACAATTTTGTAGACAGCAAGGCTTTAGCTTTATTGATAACTGCGTTCTGGGTCCTCCACCCTACTAGCGTATGCGCTGCCATCTTGTCTGAGAACATAGATAGAGCTCTACACCGAGGGTAACATTAGGAATTTACAGCACGCCATGGAGCAGGTGATAAGAGACCCTGCAAGGCTTATGACAAATGTGGATGTGGAATCCATTAGCTTAGAGGGGGAAATTAGTGCAGAAAATCCACTATGGTGATAGTGCAGTTTATCTGTCAGGGGGGGAAATTCACCAAGTTGAGACTGTGGCCTGCTTCCATAGATGTGTCCATAAAAATCATACATGGATATGCTTTGCAAACTTAATACCCATTATGACATTGGATGATGTTGAAATTGAGGATGGCCCAGTGGTTGTTCCAGGAACAGCAAAGATTTTGTGTCTGCTACCTACAAAGCGCGTGGAATGTCTCAAAGCTAAACCTACTTCTAGGCATCTTATATATGCTACTCTGGAACCACCCCTAAATCCAAACAGTTCAACTGTCAACCCAACTGAGGTCCTTAGTCTGGGTCTCATTGACATAAGATCACTGTCCTCAAAATCATTGTTAATTAATGATCTAATTATTGATCATCACTTAGATATGATTGGGTTATGTGAAACGTGGCTTAAACCTACAGCTGTCCTCCCCTTAAATGAGGCCTGCCCACCAGCATATACATTTAGTCACGTCCCTCGTAATGTGAAGCAAGGAGGGGGTGTTGCTCTTATTTATAAATCTAGGTTTAGCTTATTAGCTGTTGAGGGTTACAAATATAAATCGTTTGAGCATCTGATTCATCGCTCTGCTCAGGATATTACGTATTGCAAGGTCACAAGAATAAAAATCAGCTGTATTACTTTGTCACTGTATATAGGCCTCCTGGCCCATATTTGAATTCTTAGATGAATTTGGTGCATTCATCTCTAACTTGTCAACTAGTGCAGATAACATTCTGATCATTGGTGACTTTAACGTTCATATAAATAAGCCTTCTGATTCCCTCTGCAAATCATTTATGGAAATTGTGGATGCATTAGGATTTCGGCAATGCATTCGGGACTCAACGCACATTAGTGGAAATACTCTGGATCTGGTTCTCGCACGTAGTATTGCTGTCACAAATACTGACATCATGCCTCTTATATCAGTGGTCTCTGATCACTCACTTGTTAAGTTTACAGTTACTGCTATTGAGGTGGGCGCCATTACTGCGGTATGACCTAGATTTACAGAATTTGATAGTATTTCACTAGGCATGCTGACGAAACTCATAACGTCAACAAAAAGCACAACCTGTTTATTTGATCCTATAACAACAAAACTGTTTAAGGACCTGAGGCCCACTCTTGGGCTGACTGTGCTGGAAATGATTAATCTTTCTTTAACTTCTCGATCTGTTCCTAAATGTTTCAAATCTGCAGTGATTAAACCATTACTTAAGAAACATAATCTTGACCCTAGTGTATTGAGAAACTGTCGGCCGATATCAAATCTATCATTTTGCTCTAAAATTCTGGAAAAGGTGGTGTCATGTCAGCTCATGGACTATCTTACTGAGAATAATCTCTTGGAGCCACTGCAGTCTGCTTTTAGAAAATATCATTCCACAGAGACTGCTCTCCCGAAACTGGTGAATGATCTTCTGCTTACAATAGATTCGGACACCACTATGGTTCTGTTGCTGTTAGATCTCAGTGCTGCATTTGATACTGTGGATCATCATATTCTACTTGATAGGCTAGAAAATCAATTTGGGATTACTGGGAGTGCCCTTGCATGGTTGACGTCATACTTGACCAGTCGTTCTCACTGTGTTTTGTACAGTAACACTACCTCTAACTTTAGTGACATGAAATTTGTGGGTTCCACAGGGGTTCATTTTAGGCCCCCTGCTTTTCTCCCTTCATATAGCACCCCTTGGGCACATATTGCGGCGTTTTGGGATTACCTTTCACTGCTATGGTGATGATACTCAGTTATACATGCACATAACTGCTGGTAATCTCGTTCACATAAAATCCTTAGAAGATTGCCTTGCATCAGTGAGAAGTTGGATATCTAGAAACTTCCTACTTTTAAACTCTGATAAGACTGAAATGATGGTTCTTGGTCCAGTGAGACATCGGCATCAATTTGACCAGTTAACGCTCAGCCAAGGCTCGTATGTCATACATCACACTCACAAAGTGAGTCAGCAGAAATACGCCATACCAAGCACCGTTTGGTCAGTTATCACAGGACTTTTTTCTTTTTTTAGAAAATACATTGTCTGGTTGTTGATTTTAGCCATTTCATGCTCCTATTACAAGGCAATGATTGTAACACAGTGGTAAAGTTTCCATTTGGTAATCAGAGCATGTGGATTCAAATCCAGTGAGTGGCATTTTGTTTTTATATTTAACCAGGGTTATTGAACCGCCGGGTCATCACACTGACACAGTGACACACTGACACCGTGAGGAACCTTGGGGTAATTTTTGATCCTACATTGTCCTTTGACCTCCACATTAGAGATATTACAAGGACTGCTTTCTTCCACCTGAGAAATATAGAAAGGATTTGTCCCATCCTGTCTATGGCTGATGCTGAGACCCTGATCCATGCGTTTATCTCTTCTAAACTGGACTACTGCAATGTTCTATTTTCTGGTTTACCGCAGTCCAGCATTAGGGCTCTCCAATTGGTTCAAAATGCTGCAGCCAGACTTTTGACATGAAGCAGAAAGTTCAACCACATTACACCCATTTTGGCATCCCTTCACTGGCTTCCTGTCCCAGTGAGATCAGATTTTAAGGTTCTGCTACTAGTCTATAAAATTGTTCACAGGCTGGCACCTCCCTACCTAGCTGACCTAATTAAACCTTTTCCCTTTTGTTTGGCTATCATATTGGTATAGTTTTGTCTTATGCCTTTTACTCTAAATTCATTTTATTAGGAAACGGAGCGTGCCACGGCCTCAACTTTATCTAAAATCTGGGTCTTTTAGTGAAGCTTAGGGCTAGTGGCCGGCAAGCACCTTAGTATTTCTTCTGTTTTTATTGTTGTTTATTGCTGGCAAATTATACAGTAGTTCTCGTCTTTCTGGTGCCTGATTCTGTTTTTCTCTCTGTTTAAGGTGCAACTCCATCCAGAGATGGGAGTTGTATTTGTGCTGACGACCTTCCTGTCCTGTGCACCAACAGCACTTCCTGTATATTCGTTTTGTGAACTGTTCTGTGAATTGTAATCTGTGTCTGTAGCATGGCCCAAGCAGAGGGTCACCCCTTTGAGTCTGGTCTGCTTGAGGTTTCCTCCTCAGAGGGAGAGTTTTTCCTTACCACTGTTGCTCTGGGGGTTAGTAAGGTTAGACCTTACTTGTGTGAAGCGCCTTGAGGCAACTCTGTTGTGATTTGGCACTATATAAATTAAACTAAATTGAAATTGAAATTGAAATTCAGAAATCAAAACCCCAGAGTCTGGAGGAAGAGTGAAGAGGCACAGAGTCGAAGTTGTTTGAAGTCCAATGTGAAGTTTCCACAGTCAGTAAGAATTCAAGGTGCCAAGTCATATACTGATGTTGGTCCACTGTGTTTTATTAAGTTCAAAGTCAGCATAGCCATCTACTAAGAGATTTTAGAAACTTCATGCTTCCTTTTCCAACAGGACTTAGTACCTGCCAATAGCACCAAAACTACTCAGAACTGGATTGCTAACCATGGTATTACTGTACTTGATTGGCCCCATAGATAATACATCATAGATTCTCCATGTGGTATTGTCAAGGAGAAGATTACAGACACCACACACAGCAATACAGACCATCTGAAGGCCGCTTTCAAAGCAACACAGGTTTCCGTAACATCTCAGTAGTGCCAGAGGCTGATCGCCTCCATGCCAATACAGTAATTCATGCAAAAGTAGCCCCATCCAAGTATTGAGTGCATAAATGAACAAGCCTTTCAGAAGTTTGACATTTCTGTATTATAAATCTTTTTTTTTTCTGATCTTGTGAAATATTCTAATATTTTGAAATATGCAATTTCATTTTGTTTAACTCTTGGCCAGAATGATCAAAATTTAAATAAAAAAATGCTGACAGATTTTAGTTTATTTGTGATGAGTTTCAAATATAAAGTTGTGTTGAAAAACATAACAGTATGTTTAAAAAGCGAGCAAAGCTAAAAAAAAAAAACAACTTAAAATAGGTTTTATTTCCAGACGTGCAAATCATTGGTAACACTGCACATTCTATTCCAAAGCAAAACATGAAGAAAAATGTATTAAATTTCTTATTACTTCAGAGAAAGTGAATAAAATAAATATTAGGTTGTTCAAAGAAATATCAGCATCTAGATTTTTCTTTCTGTGATCCTTATTTCACACTTGGCCCTCATTTAACGACAAAGGCAACAAATGTTGTGCATGCAGGTTGTTGTGCATTTCTCTTTGAAAATCTGAGTAAAATGGGCCATTCCATACATTGGTCCGTCGAACAAAAAATCTAAAGCAGTGTAGAAAATGCTACGCTGCTCAGCTAAAATGATCTCAAATACTTTGAAATGGCAACCAAAACCAAAAAGACATGGAAGAAAATGGAAAACCACCATTCAAATGGATCGAAGATTAGCCAGATTGGCAAATACGCAGCCAATGATCAGCTCCAGGGTGATCAAAGAAGATCTAAAGTTACCCGTGAGGACTGTAACAATTAGAAGACGCCTCTGTGAAGCCAAGCTGTGGGCAAAAAGTCCCGCAAAGCCCTACTGTTGAAAAATAAGACGTGCTGAAGAAGCTACAATTTGCGAAAGAACACACTGACTGGCCTAAAGAGAAATGACGCAACATTTCGTGGACTGATTAAAGAAAAATTGTTCTTTTGGGGTCTCAGGGCTGCAGACAGTTTGTCAGATGATCCCCAAAAGCTTAATTCAAGCCACAGTACACTGTGAAGATAGTGAAGCATGATGGAGCAAGCACCATCATATGGGGATGTTTCTCATACTATGGTGTCGAGCCTATTTACCGCATACCAGGGATCATGGATCAGTCTGCATACATCAGAATACTTGAAGAGGTCCTGTTGCCTTATGCCGAAGAGGAAATGCCCTTCAAATGGGTGTTTCAACAAGACAATAACCCCAAACCAGCAAGTGAGCAGCATCTTGGTTCCAGACCAACAAGATTAATGTTACAGAGTGGCGAGCCCAATCCTCAGACCTTAATCCAATAAAGAACTTGTGGGGTGACATCAAAAATGCTGTTTCTGAGGCAAAACCAACAAATGTACAGGACTTGTGGAATGTAGTCCAATCATCCTGGGCTGGAATACCTGTTCACAGGTGCCAGAAGTTGGTCATCTCCATGCAACACAGATATAAATCTTATCTCAGGTTATACAACTAAATATCAGTTCAGTGATTCACAGGAAAGATATATCTTCAAGCATTGTTTTAATTTATATTGTAAATGTTAGCATTTGTACTTTTTTTGGACGGCCTAATATCCCTTTTTTTCTTCACTTTCTACAAAGTAATAACAAATGTGATCAATTTTTCTTCATGTTTTGATTTGTAATAAAATATGCCGTGCTCCCAATGCATTTGCATGTATGGAAATAAAGGCTATTATGAACACAACTGTACACAATTTTTACTTTCTTCAAAAAAATATTCATATTTTTTCATTATATTCTATTTTTTTGTTGTTTTGTTTTATTTTGTTTTGAAGCACCTATACCTGAAAATGTCCAAAGTTTGACCATGTCCTCCACATTAAAGGAGACCATACCGCATCCTATTGGTTTCTATTGTGAAGGCGGATGGTGAAGGAGATGAGGACGTGATGGTCTAGTGGTTAAGTGGTGGGCTTGAGAATAGAGGATTCTCAGTTCAAAGCCCGGTCAGGCTGGAAAATAACTCCCCAAATTGGCCTCAATGTCAGGATCCTGCTATGCAAGCCTTGCATGGCAGCACCCTGATATCGGTGTGTGTGTGTGTGTGTGTGTGTGTGTGTGTGTGTGTATGAATAGGTGAATGCGATGCATCATTGTACGCACTTTGAGCTTCTGATTCAGACAGAAAAGTGTTACATAAATGCAGTCCATTTACCACTGTGTTCCTACTACATCCTACAAGGTCTTACTGCACCCTCCCAATTTTTTTTATAGATGTAGTAGAAACAGGCTGAGTGTGAAGAGGGTTGAAACAAACTACCAGTGCTCAAACAAACATAAGCTATGTAGATAAAACGGGATATACAGCAGTTAATTGGACATTTTAATATTATTTTGCATTCATATTTTTTATATTTTATTCCGTGCAATTAGAGAGCAAGCACAAGCTTAATGGAGTCAGTCAACAAAACGCTGCTGCACAAAAAGTGGGTCCACAAAATTTCCATAAGTATCTCTGGCAAAACAACTGCATACTCAGCTCTAAAATTGTGGGTTGCGACAGATACAAGTGATGTCGAGTCAACCACCTCTGAGTCGTATTTGTATATTTTTACATGCACAATGACTATAAAATGAAGACAGAAGTATTACTTTGATTGTAATAGTTCATTTAATGTAATAGATCACTGTAGTTAATTACAGGGTCTTGCTGGTCTCTGTTGCTTGTATTATGTTTTAATTATAGTTCAGCAAATTTTTCATGTCAAGCAGACACAATGTGAAATGGACATGAAAGCTCAATCTTATAACCAATATTATAATAGCCAAGTGGTCTCTGTGTGCATGTCCGCGGATTTCATCATGGGGAGGGGGGCAGGGGTGTTAGTGTTGTACTCTTTAACACAGTGGTTCAAATAAGCGTATTAAACAGCATTGCGCCTGTGCATGCTCCGTGACACAGACATGTTGCAAAATTCTTCTTTTAAAAACTTGAAAGTTCTAAAAGTTTGCGATGTACACATGCTACATTTAGCTAAGCATCACACACAGGAACATCACACATGAACCACACAGTGTCACCGCAGCAACCAATCAGTCCCGCTTTATGACAACTGTCACAACAGCCAGGCTTTGAGTGGCATTTATTCTTGAAACTCCGTGGATCCAAGGAAACTGATTTGTATCTACACAGATCAGCGTCCACGGACTTATAAAACTTGCATGATGTCATAAAAAAAGAACGCTTTGCGATAAGAATTTTAAAAACTCAGTAGCGATCACAATTAAAGAGTCATCCGGGAGCATATAGTTTCACCTTGCCACATCAATGAATGGAACCACACTGCCATCTAGTGGATATCCAGTGTGCATGAGTGTGTATTTGTAAATCAGTCGGCATTTGTGGATCTGTGTTTGCGAAAAGAATGTCTCAAAATGACGTCGCAGAGGAAAGGGATGAATGCATGTAATTGGTGATCTACAAATGCTGAAACTCAATTCACAAATACAATTTCCAGTTTTACAAACGTAATTTTTTTTTTTTTTACAAATTAAGTTTTATATTTGCAAATACAACATTATTTGCAAAGACCAATTTACAAGTTACAAATATGAAATTTGCATTTGTGGATATCTGAACACATTTGCAAATCAATGATTATTTGTAGATCACCCTGTGTGCATTTACAAATATTAATGAGACAATTTTAACTCCATAGGTTAGGTGGACTGGACTCTTTAAAATTGTCCATAGTGTGTGTGTGTGTGTGTGGGTGGGTCTGTGTTTGTTTGTCTGTTTGTGGCCCTGCGACAGACTGGCGTCCTGTCCTGGGTGTACCCCGCCTCACGCCCTATGACTACTGAGATAGGCTCCAGCCTCCTGCGACCCATTACTGGATTAAGCGGTAGAAGATGAATGAATGAATGTATTTTAGCTCAAGGATGAACGCTGGGAAAACAGAAAGTTGATAGGACTAATATTTTGGGAGAAAGTAGTGATATTAGGTAAAAAAAAAAAAACAGAACAATGGACACTGTGCTGTGCAATGCACTATGGGGGTTTGGAGTTTTTGGGTTTTAAATGTTGTTAGTGTGGTTCATATTAGTTTAACAATGTTGTTAGTCTTAATGATTTATTGCGTTTTTTTTTTTTGTTGTTTTTTTTAGTTCAATTGGTTTAGTCAGTTTAGTTATGTGTCATGTTGCTGTTACCATGGGTGACTTAAGTATCATGCTCCCGGTACCATATGTGAAAAATGCAGTGCTTTTGATGTCTTCCACCACTGTCTCTGTTTTGTGTCAAATTAAAAGCACCTGCTTACAGCAAAAACCAGAAAAGACCAAAAGCTCTGCATGTGTGCATGCAATTTCTATCACGCATAAACTGTGGAGAGCTGACATTTGGTATGCCTATGTATTTTGGGTCAAGGATAAACGCCACCAAATGGAACATTGATAGGACTAATATTTGTCGAGAAGCTAGACATATTAGCCAACAACATTGAACAATGGACATTGATATTTAAAGGGGAACGTTACACAGTGAGAAATGCAATACTTTGTTATAAGAAACATACCAAAGAGCTGATATTCCACACTTTTTACACTAGTCCCGCAAGTACACACTTTGTAGAATATCCATGTATTTCACGCTCAGCGGTGACGTCATTGACAAAAGACTGCACATACGCGCCAATGTCCACTGTTGGAATTACAATTTTGTACATGGCCCATGTCAAACAAGCATTACTTCTGGACATTAATTGAAGTCTCCGTTGCTGTGCTGCAAAACACAGGGCATGACGCGGGGTGTTTGTGGCCAATTAACAAGTGAAGCTTGGATTCAAGGTCCATTTTCGAGCGTTACACAATGTCGACATCAGCCTGCACTTTCCGCATCTGCACCAAAGAATGTTGTTCAAGTTTCTGTCTCAACATTTTTGCCATCCCAGACTTGAATCCAGTCAACCATGTTAATACCGTTATTGTAGGTTTAACTACGCTATTATACTTTATATACTAATTACCGTTTTTGTTTATCTTGTTAGCTTGCTAGGTACAGTTGGCTTATTAACAGCTAATTTAGCTCTTCTAACTAGCTTATTTTCGTTATTTACAATTTTATTTTACATGGTGTAGATTTTTAATGATTCATCAGTTTATGTGTTCTTTAAAAGATATCAACATATAGTACCTAAGTTCTTAGGTTTTCATTTGACAGCATATAGATTATGCTTTTTATTTTCCTATAGTATGCTAGCAAGTTACTTTAGATAGATACCAATACACATTACATCATAGCTTCTGTTTCTATAATAAAATACCAGATTTATAGCTTAGCCTACTAACTATAATTTAATTTTACTATTAGTCTACATACTAAAATACCTATACTACAATCATCTCCAGTTTTAATATTTAGGTTTTAAAACCTACTCTTGTATATTATATAGTACCATATTTATTGTATATGTTGTTTTACCCTTATTATTTAAATATCAGTTATATATATGATGTCTTATCTTTCTTATGTCTTATTATTTATTATTATATATATCCTTTTTTCTTGAGCCGCTTGGGTGGGTAGGGAGAGTTCCCATGGGATAAAAAAGCTTTTCAACCTACCATCCCTGATTCTCAAGACCAGGCACCTAAGTGGCTCTACTCTACTCTTTTCTACTCTTCTATCTTACTCTTCCTTTTTAGATATTTAGATATACACTGGCATACTAGCATAGTTCCACCTTAGAATTGGAATATAATATATGAGATATACCTACTGAATTTTCATGCTGCTGGCTGGAATAGATTCCGGATCTACCGGAGGAGACTCGTTTATAGCGGCTACAGTGGCGCCCCCCTCCTCACTTTGTTTGATCTGCTCATTCTTGTTTGTGGCGGCTGACATGGCACTCGCTTCCCCGCTGCCTTCTGCCTGGTTATTTTTCCTCTTCTTCTTCTTTTTCTTCTTCTTGTCGTCAGACCTCGGCTGGTGGCTATATGCTACCATGTCCCGAGGATTGGGACGATCCTCTGTCTCAAACTCCTCTGTCTCAAACTCGGCTTCCATGAATTCCAGTGTTTTCCACACAATCACAGACCAGAACAGTTCAATTTGTAACCACACGGGCCTACGCGCCACAAGAAGACTACAAAAAGATCAATCTCACAGCTCAGCGTTGTCAAAGAAAGACATACTGAAATGGTGCCTCAAACAAGAGAGACGACCCTTTGCCCTGTGACCTTTCCCACTTCCTTATTTGGTCACGCCAGCTCATGTACAGTCTTCCGTCAATGACATCAGCGCCGAGCGGGAAATACCCAGATATTCTACAAAGATTGCAGCCCGGGGACACTCAGGAGTGCGCAAAATTCAAATGTTCGATAAAGGTATGTATTTGCGGGACTAGTGTAAAAAGTGTGGAATATCAGCTCTTTGGTATGTTTCTTATTGGAAAGTATTGCATTTCTCACTGTGTAATGTTCCCCTATAAATTCTGGACTCACACGCCAATTCAGCAGGGGGCAGTAAATAATCTATATATTAAAAGCGTGTGTGTGCATGACTTTATTTAGAAAGCTTGATGTAAGTACATAATATAATTGTACATACATTAAAAATACATGGATGACACAATAAAGTAAAAACACTTATTTCCATTGTGGTCCATTTACAACATCAAATGACAAGATATAATTACAAATAAAATAATTATAATAATAATAGTACAATACAATTATACAATTTATGAATTCATTAAGATGGTAAATTAACATTAAAAAATACGTAAGTAACAGGAAATAAATGGATTGAGTTCTAAAAATTGTTGAGGTCTAAGGTCTAAGGTTCCAAAAAAATCTGGATTCACACACCACTCCAACTCATTACAAGAAACTTTGCATAATTTATCTTTTGAAAAATGTCAGCTCCTTATTTTATAAACACTACCCAATCAAGAGCCTGTGGATCCCCACAGGTAACGCGCTAGTTATGTAATTAACTTCTTTGGTTACTGAGGACCTTGAAATGCTGTAAGAAGTATTTCAAGGTCCTGGAGTGTCCTTGCCAGTCTCCATAACGGAACCCAATAGTAAATCTTTGGAGGGCGCTGAAACTCAGTGTTACCCAGTGACAGCCCCAAAACCTGAAAGATCTGTAGATCTGTATGGAGAAGTGAACCACAATCCCTGATGCAGTGTGGGCAGCATGGTCAAGAACTACAGGAAACGTCTGCCCTCTGTAACTGCAAACAAAGGTTTCTGTACCAAATATTAAGTTCTGTTTTTCTATTGTATTAAATACTTATTTCATGCAATAAAATGCATATTAATTATTTAAAAATCATACAATGTGATTCTCAGGATTTGTTTTAGATTCTGTCTCTCACAGTTGAAGTGTACCTATGATAAAAATTACAGACCTCTCCATTCTTTGTAGGTGGGGAAACTTGCAAAGTCGACAGTGTATCAAATACTTTTTTTCCCCACTGTATAGATATATACATTCTCAATTTTATACAATACTTTACTTACATATATACACATATTGAGCCTCATGTATCAATGTTGCGTACGGCGATATTTGAGCGTATATGGGGTGTACGCCAAAACGGCTGCGCTACTTGGCATTTATCAATGTGGTCGTTGGCGTACGCTGCACTGAAAATATATACCAGGTCGAGAGGTGGCGTAAATTATACACCAAAATGAACCAGCGCTGGAATCCACATAAAAATGAAGATGATCAACATGATAAACAGTGCCATTATACAAATCAATGCATATGTTACATAAATAACACTTTCCTGATTATACTACATAATAATCAATACAAATCCCGCCTTTGCAGGATTGTTATGGAGCACGATCCGTGGTCACAGCGCTGACTGCAAAGAAAGCGCTGCTCGCCTTTTTCTCCAGACTTCGAGCCTGGAGCCAGAGCAGCACTGAGCTTAACTTCATGTGGTGTGATCGTTTTAGACTATGAAATTGATAATAACAACTGTAGTTTCGTCACTCCCTTAATTCGCCCGTGCTACAACCAGGTTTTGTCATCTCCATTCGGTTGTCACAATAAAATAAATACAGAAATACATTTAAAAAATAAAGAAATCTGACAGATTAGGCGTGTCTTATTAATTGAGCGAGCAAATATCCACATGTTAAGAATTATTGACATGTGAAAAGAGAATACAGTGGTCCCTCGCTATAACGCCATTCACCTGTCGTGGCCTTGGAGTCTCGCGGAGTATTTAGTCCAATTTTGCATGCCTTTTTTTTTTACAGTGTTCTGTGTTCTGCGTATCTGTTTATAAGAATCTTGTTGCCCAGAAGAGAAAAGAGCGCCGACAACTACTCATAACTGTGTTTGTCACACGAAAACAAACACCTGCAGCAGCGAGATGTGAGTGGAAAAGGCGCGGCGCCAGGACGCAGAGGCCCGATCTGTGAAATACTGGTGAGTCACTATTAATAATTTCTTATGTGTCCGACCTCGTTCGTTGATCGTTAAAATTAATTTGTTAGTTCTAAATGCCATCATAATTATTTATAGGAAAACGTTCTATTTTTATTTCTCAAACAAATGTTTGGGCCTGAAAACAGTTTGGTATTATTCTCCTACTAAGGTTTGAAGTTTGAGAGTGTTTACACACGAGAGAAAAGTGAGAAAATGTTCATGCCTGATTGAGAAAGTGTATAAACTGAGTAGTGAGGGGTTTTACAGCTTTGAAACGTCTATAATAATTGTAAAAAAATAACACTGACTACGTCGCGGTTTCGCGTATTACGGGCTATTTTTTAGAACGTAACTCCAGCAATAAACGAGGGACCACTGTAATACTTTATTGATTATATACTACAAAACAATTGATACGACAGCCGCTTTTGACGCTCTATTGGCACGCGCCATGATTGGTGGAGTTCTTTTTCATTGCCGTCTTCCTGGCTTCCATGTCGTAAAATGAGGGTGTGTCTGAAGCGGAGTCTGAATATTTATGGGCGTGTTTATTATAATTATGATCGTTTCCACCCGCTGCATTTATCAAGATCACGTCAGGCGTACGCCAGAAATGGGCAGGTGCGCACTGCTTGATACATGTCACGGCGACTTTGGTGTATTTCAAGTTTACGCCGTAAATTTACTCCACAAGTGCGCAACATTGATACATGAGGCCCATTGTGTTGGACTGTATAATTAGTTGTAAGTCTTAATAGGCATACCAGTGACATTTAAGCCCCTCCTGCTTGTACCTTTCAAAAATAATCTGCTTGTATTTGTTTTTAAACTACATGATGTTTGGACATTGTTTTAGTTCCCCATTCAGACCATTCCAAAGTTTACCTCCTCTGCTTGATATTGTAAATCTTTTCATTGTGATTCAAATACCGTGGTCTTAAAATTCAGTGTTCCCTTCAAGCTACAGCCCCCACCTCTGTTGTGAAACACTGTCAGTAAGTTCCTAGGTAACAAATTATTAAATAAACAGTGCTATTTGCAACTCAACAATGCCATAGTTTTAGTAGTTTAGATGTTAAAAATAGTCATTAGTATGAACCTGAAACCCAACATTGTGAGCTATTCAAATGGCTCTTTTTTGCAGTATAAAGAGTGAATGTAGAGAACTCATAAGTGTTACCCCAGACATCAGCAGGTTACATAAAGTAAAATCAGTGATCAATACATAATATGAAGTGGTTTGTTATCCAAGAAATCCTTTGGATAACAAATCACGTCATATTCTGTACTGTTCAGAATATGAACTTTTCTGGACACAAGAATGAGAGGATGCTATTTTACTTAGTGACCTATCTGTTACACTTTGTATTTCACAGGCAGGCAGGTAATCCTACAGATTACCTGCCTGTATCTTTCCATCGCAGACTCATGTGGAAGTGAATTCTTTTGAGCTACCAGTACAATTTTTGTACCCACTTGACTACATGTCTCTGACTGCTAACAAATAGTCAGTCCGTGGTATAAATTTGCTTTTTTTTTTTTCAAAACATTGTATTATTCATTCTGTTCATACCTGACAGTTTTATAAACCAAAAAGAACCCAATCAGTGGTAAAACATGGAAATATGGAAATCTTGGGTGGTGATAAACTGGTTGAATACGCTTTTGAGACTTAACCATCTTTGTCAAACAACTCTTCAATATCTACAACACACATGCAGTTCTAAAGTTGTTCATCACTTTACAGAGCTTTATGACTCAATTTAAGATTTCATCATGAAAATTTCATTACATATGGTTCTGCAGCAGCGATCATAAAACTAGCAGTGCGCTACAGAACGCTCTATGCAGTAAAAACACTTCAAGAGAAATATAAAGCTCACCATCATCTTTTCAAAGAGGTCGATGATCTCTTTTTCTGAAAGGTTCATGGAGCGGTCATCAAACAGAGGCTGAGGTATGGGCAGTTCAGCTTGGGGAGAGAGGGGATCTGTAGGATGCTGTATCAGAGGTTTCTCCTTCTTCATTCCTGTTTTCCTGAAACTGGTAATGCGATCGCGCTGAAAGAAAACAGAGCAAGTCATATATAATACACTGCATTAAATTAATGGTGTTAAAAGTCCAACATGTTGCGAGCCTAAACGTTGTTAAATATAGTTGTTTTTCACTTTTTAAAAGAGGTAGCCAATTTTAAACTGCTCATTTTAAAATATTCCCACATAAAAGTTTTATATTCTGCTATTTATAGGAAACCGGATTTAGATTAGGCCTATACGAGGGCTGTCCATAAAGTATAGGTCCTTTTGATTTTTTTCAAAAACTATATGGATTTCATTCATATGTTTTTACGTCAGACATGCTTGAACCCTCGTGCGCATGCGTGACTTTTTCCACGCCTGTCGGTGACGTCATTCGCCTGTGAGCACTCCTTGTGGGAGGAGTCGTCCAGCCCCTCGTCGGAATTCCTTTTTTTTTAATGAAAGACGTGCGGACGGGTGTTGATAACCATTTGTAAAATCCAGGCGGCTTTTGATGGCTTTCAGTGGAGTGAGTTTATGAGAAATTGTTTAACAGCTGGACATGTTCCAACTTGTCCTTAAGTCTTCCAACGGAGGTGTTTTTCCTGTGGCGGAGCGCCGCGGCGGCTGCGAGCCGACGCTGCAATCCGCCCGCACGTCTTTCATTAAAAAAATCTCCTTTAACAGTGGAATATCCGGATAAAATGCTGAAACCGACTTCTTCTGAAACTTCTCTGTTCTCTCACGACGTCCTGGATCAATAGAGCCTGAAATGTGGAGGTTTTCAGCTTGAAACAGGCTGACGACGGCGCCTGGGAGTGCTGCACGACGTCTCGCTCCGTGGGAAGTCCTTAAAGCGACAGTATCACCTCAAAATCTCTCATCAGCCGTTAAAATTTTCACCGAAAACCAGCTTAATTTTTCGAACCGTGTCCACTTCGATGTGTCTCACAGGCTTAGAAAAAATTTTGATCAAACAAAGCGCCAGTCTCTCAGCAACTTCTCAGACAAAGGAATTCCGACGAGGGGCTGGACGACTCCTCCCACAAGGAGTGCTCACAGGCGAATGACGTCACCGACAGGCGTGGAAAAACTCACGCATGCGCATGAGGGTTCAAGCATGTCTGACGTAAAAACATGAATGAAATCCATATAGTTTTTGAAAAAAATAAAAACGACCTATACTTTATGGACAGCCCTCGTATTTATGGATTGCGAAAAAAGCATACAAGCAGAAAACACAATGGAAAACAATAATGTTGATTATGCTGGAGATGTGCTGTTTAATACAGTGGACATCTGACCATCCACACAAAATTTTTGAAAACGCATACACTCACATTGAACATTTCATTAGGTACACCTTGAGAACTGCCTTAATTCTACATAGCAGAGATTAAACAATGTGCTGGAAACATTCCTCAGAGATTTTGGCCCATATTGTCATGACAGCATCAGCTGCCATGACATTACACAACCAGAAGCCTGAATTATTGCTACAAGAATCGGATGGATCCATGGTTTTATGTTGTTTACACTAAATTCTGACCATCTGAATGTTGTAGCACAAATAAAGGTTCAAAAGATAAAGCAATGTTTTTCTACTCGTTCATTGTGAGGCTGGCACACTGTCCCCTGAGTTTACTCTTCTTACTAGGTAGGAATGGCACCTAGTGTGGGTTTTGTGAGCTTCAAGGTCTGACATTTTGTGCATTCAGAGATGCTCTTCAGCATACCCTCACCGAAACTAGTGGTTATTTGAGTTACTGGTGCCTTTCTATCAGATTTGGTTACCATCAGTAGGAGTATGGCCTTTCTTCAATCCACCATCAACAAAAGCATTTTCACCTGGAGAACCATCAGTCACTGAATGTTTCTTCTTTTTTGCCCCATTCTCTGTTGACCCCAAACAAGGTTGTGTTTGAAAATTCCAATACATTTGAGTTTCTGAAATTCTTAAGCCAGCTGGTTTCACAATTTCAAACTGGTCCATCCCCAATTCTTTAAAATTTCCTTCTACCTGTTGCCCCCAGGTAAAACAAAGGCATCCTCTTGGCCTTTGCCAGCTACGAGGGACTTTTTATCCCCCCCCCCCGGCTGTGTGTTTCTATGTGATCATTATAAAATGTGTGTTTTATTAATGAAATAAAAAAAATAAATAAATATTTGACATGACTGAAGGACAAAAAATGTGCACATAGGCTGTTTTTATTAATCTTGCTATGTTGTGCTGTATTTATGTATTTGTGGTACACCGTACCGTGTCCTTGGTAGTGTTAATGTGCATCCGGGGACTGTAGGCGGTCCTGCGGTGGCAAGATTGGTACTTCAGCTGCCATAAAACACTTTACAAAGCTAGACTCAGAAAAACTCCTACTTCTGCATTCTGTGAGAGTATATCTGCTGCTGCCTTCCATCGAATTGAAGCATGCATTGTGAAGGGGAGGGGAAAGCCCTTTGGATACTCATCTCTGGAAAAAGACAAAACCACAGGCCAAACTGGAACCAAAGGTCTTTTATTTGGAGGGTGGCCACTGGTGTGGTGCCAAGGGTTTGTCCAGGGCACACTGGGCCTACGACCACACCCGAGGTGGCTCATGCAAGAGGGCACCTGGAAGATCCTTTTTCTTAGCAAAGCTTCCATAGTCAAAGTCACTTAAACATTTTGATGCTTGTTTTGAATTTCAGCAGATCCTACTGACTGTGTCGATTGTCCTAAATGTTTCTGGTCTGGCTGACTAAATAGCTGCTTAAAAAAGCAATTGAACAGGTGCGCCCAATGAAGTGGCCAGTGAGTGTACATACAAGATTTGTAGGTAATGTTAATTGGATTTCTTTATGAGATATTCAGCACCTATGGAGAAAAAAAACCTAGGACATGGAAAACCACCCTCTTCTCAGCACAGGGTTAAACAAATTAAAAATTGTGTCATATTTTCTCTGTAATATAAGGCACTTTTGAGTGAGAGATGCACTCAAATTATGTTGCCAACCGAGTAGGAGTTAGATGCAACGGAAATGTGAAACCAATCTGCGTGTTTATCTAATTATACTCGTAGATAATTTAACTGTCAAATAAATTCAAATTAATTTCAAAATATATTACATGAAGAATTTAAAAGCAAAAATAAGACCTACACAAAAGAACAAGTTGACACAATATACTAAATCCAATTTGATAAGACTTCACTTACCATCATAACCAACACATCAGTGAGTTTGTAAACAGGTTACAGAATTGAAATAAAAGGAACTCACTTGAGACTCAATGTTTTCATCAGCTGACACTATTCTGATGAATTTGGTACATTTTGGTTAGACAGCATGTTAGAAATTTTTTCTAATAAACAAAAAACAGATCACATCACAAGAAGATACCAACCAGTAAAGATTGATTATAAGAGGTAGAAAATGTGCTTAAACAGCATGCAACCAGTAAAAATTACTCTAATTAAGTCAATAACAGACAGGGCATGCTTGATGAATGAACGCAGAGGATTGAAAGGGCATGACAAACAGGTGATGACATCAAAAACAATGTTACTACTGTTTGTTTTGCTGAAATATTCTGGATGGACCAACATACCAAGACAAATCAGAGGTCATTACTTGTAACTGATTGACAAGGCATGTAATAATGTAATACTGCCAAAGAGCTCTTTGTGAAGGCTATTAAAAAAGCCAGAGGCTGAACCATCTCATCATAAGTGTTCCTGGTAATTGCACACTAAATATCTTTTTACAATCTAGATGCTATGGGCTACGTTGTATTCATAATCGAAAATTTCCACAAATATTGGTGATGCCCAGTAATAACACAAGGAAATACAGTCTCTAATGTTTATGTATGATTAAAAAGTACTACCAGGAAACATGAAGCACATTGGTGTCATTGACTGGACAAATGCACAGCAATAACACTAACTCACAAGGATACTTGTTTCCCTCATTTGGGTGTGGCATAATTGATCCATCAGTATATTTCACCTTAAAGTCCCATGCAGCCATGACAACATATGAGATGAGGATTAAAAACATACAATCACACCAAAATAAAACCAGCTGCCTTACCATATCATCAGCCAATGTTTTAATGTGTATATTCTGTTGGAGGGAGGGCACAGTGTAAAAAATAAGATTTCCATAGTCTAAACAATTCATGAAAAGTGGCTTTATAAAAGGTTAACCTGCATTTTTGAGTAGAATATATCAGTATTGCTTTTAACTTGTTCAATGGTCCAGTTCATGGCAAAACAGGATACCAAGCTAACATTTTTATTTTTAGCTTCTAAATGGACAAGAAACGTACAGAGTAGATAAACGACAAATTTTAAGTTAATCAATCAATCAATCAATCAATCAATTTTTTTTATATAGCGCCAAATCACAACAAACAGTTGCCCCAAGGCGCTTTATATTGTAGGCAAGGCCATACATAAGTATGTACAACCCCAACGGTCAAAACGACCCCCTGTGAGCAAGCACTTGGCTACAGTGGGAAGGAAAAACTCCCTTTTAACAGGAAGAAACCTCCAGCAGAACCAGGCTCAGGGAGGGGCAGTCTTCTGCTGGAGCGTTCAACATTTCTGTTTTTTACTGAATAACAACAGGACAAAAATCATATTACTCTTAAAATGTTGAGTAAACACAATGAATATCTTAGTCACTTCTACATGTTCTATTCCATTTCATTCAGAAGTTATAACTGATGTTTGTAATTTATTGATTTAAGAGATGTCGTGGAATACCTCTTATGAAGAACAAACTAACAACACATGACCAACACAGAAATGAACATTAGACCAAAAGACAAATTCAACCAAAATAAGAATTAGAGACAAATATTCAACTACTATGAAATTTGTGCCTACTTAGAGATACATTTCTAAGTATGTTTTTCCAATTAAAATTTTATATTCGAGCTTGGTATCCATTTTTCCAAGATTAAGGAGAATGTATTCCATCCAAAAAGAATGGTTACCAACTTCTACTAAAAGATGCCGCTTCCTGAAAAAAATGGTGGTAAGTGGTCAAGTCTACCAACAGAAAATGATAGTGCTGCAAAAGTACATAGTACTGCATGCATCAAGCTCAACACACAGTGGGTTTCTGGTCAATACAGTCACATTTGTGTTAAAATCAGCTGAGATCCCACCACAATTGCATTTATGAATTTTGGAGGGGGAAAAAAGGCAAAGGATAGGGTTTTGAAGGAATCTGTACAAATTCTCTAACTGTCATTATTATTATTTTGTTAATAGGATCATCCTGGAAACTGTACATGGCTGTAAATTATGAAATCAATTCATTAGTCAGTTCATGTAAATGTTAACTGATTTCTCATTTAATATCAGATATTTTTTAAGAAGTAAAATTAAAATTTCACAAATTCCAAAATTGATGTTACAAAAAAACCTCTCCAAACACAAAACTATTCAAATTACAGTAATATGTAACTGAGAAAAACCAACACTGCAGTTAATATTTACTTACAAAAATAACACTTAATTTTATTTTTGTTTGTTGATCAACAAATCAATGAATAATTTCTATACAGAACATAAACTGATGTCCGTAAGTGTAACATTATTAAGTAATCCCAAATAATAAACTGTGTAAAGATGCACATTTGAAGTAAACATGCTCAAAAGATATACCAAATACAGGAATCTGTCATATCATAAAACACTTATGGTCCACAAAACAGGCACCCATGGAACAAGCACATCAGTCAAAGATACCAGCTGAATAATGCAGGTGTGTCACGTGTTACTAAAGATTACACTAGAAAATAACTTGAAACATAAATGACATTTGCATAATTGAACAAAGCAGACAGTAGCTCTGCAATTGTGAGCTATACAGATCATCTCTTGTTGTGACAGTGGCGCAGTCATTTGACTTACTTATCAAAGAAATTCCCTGTAACAGTGCAACCAACTCTTCTTCCCAATGAGTCACCAATTCTTGTTTAACACTGAAGACACTTACAAATTGACTCAAGCTGCTCACATACTATTATATATACATACAGTGCCTTCCAAAAGTATTGGAACACTTGATATTTCACACATTTTAATTTATTAATGCCATTTCATGTACAAAAAAAAAATCAAAACAAACAAAAAATAAAAATTCTAAAAATCTCTTCCTTAAACTGAAAGCAAATCTCTACAACTTGATAATATAACTAAGGCAAAGCCTTGGACCGAACATCCAGGTAGGTTGATGTAAATATATTGTGTTGATTGTATGTGATACGCCATAGTTAAAAATTGCTTGGGTGTATGAAGGTCTTGACATGAAGGTACTTTAAATAGACTAACATGATTTGTTAATGATAAACTATTGTAGGCTTTAATGGTACACATATGGGTTTATTAAAGGTATTCACGAAAATATCAGTGCTAAGTAGAATATCAAGAAAAGAAACTTCTGTATTCTCAAGACTGATAGGTTTATTGAATGATCAATGTAATTTACAACAGCAGTAAATAATATGTTTATGGGTGATTCTTAGACTACAGGCACTTATGATGTCCTTTGATCATATTGTATGAAAAACAGAAAAAAGGGGAAATTTCACACTTTTATAGTTATCTTTACAATGAAAGTGTGTTAAGAAATTTGTTCTAGTAGTCTATGATGACTTTTTCACCATTTTTCAGCATCATTATATGCAAATATTGCCGTTTTGTGCTTGTCCCACACCCAGACTTTTGATCTTCAATGATAAAAATGAATGGTAAAGAAACGTTTTTTCTAATGTTTTAAAATATCTCTGAATAAAATATCAGTAAAATAATCAAAACAAGATTTGGGGTATTCAATGTCATACAACTGTTGTGATTTTTTTAAACAAAATGTAGTTGTCCCACACTACTGCCATAATTTCCACCACAACATTGTAATGTCCCTTTAAACAGTTTGTATGAAAGATTGTTTGGGTAGTTTCTATGGAGATAAACAGTGACATCAAAGCACATGTATATAGCGCCAAATCACAACAAACAGTTGCCCCAAGGCGCTTTATATTGTAAGGCAATGGTGTGGTGGCCAATGGTGCCCGTAGTTAAAGAATCACCCTTATGTTGCCAACATTAATGAGTGAAGCTGCTCACCATCTCACCATGTCATTTATGTCTTTCAGACTTTTTTTCAGTAAAATGGCTCTGGGGAGCATTAGTATGCCTAAAACCCATCAGCTTCTGCCCCCCAACCAGGGCCATCTTGATTCCACCCACCACACATGCCTGGGAGCTCCTGACCATCTCACCATGTCATTTAGTTCCTTCAGTAAAATGGTTCTGGGAGGCATTAGCATGGCTAAAACCCTTCAACCCCAACCAGGGCCCCCTGCCATTTTAAGCATACAAAGCACACATACAGTAAAGTTTAAATAGCACATGAAAACAAAACAACACCACTAGGCATCAAAAGCCAACTTAATTTTTTTGTGTGTGTGCTTAAATTTAACTAGTTTGGGCACTACCAGTGGTGGGCACAGATAATCAAAAAATGAACTTCAATAACAGATAATCAGATAACTGAAAAGTTATCTTCGATAAAGATAAAACAATAAACCACCCAAAAATGTATCGGAAGTTACAGATAACCGATAACAGATCATTTCCAATATTGTCTCTGGTACATTTACAACTACTAATAAAACCAATTTAAGTTTTAATGCCACAATAGCTTTGACTACAACCCCTGGCAATAATTATGGAATCACCAGCCTCGGAGGATGTTCATTCAGTTTTTAATTTTGTAGAAAAAAAAGCAGATCACAGACATGACACAAAACTAAAGTTATTTCAAATGGCATCTTTCTGGCTTTAAGAAACACTATAAGAAATCAAGATAAAAAAAATTGTGGCAGTCAGTAACGGTTACTTTTTTAGACCAAGCAGAGGGAAAAAAAATATGGACTCACTCAATTCTGAGAAATAAATTATGGAATCACCCTGTAAATTTTCATCCCCAAAACTAACACCTGCATCAAATCAGATCTGCTTGTTAGTCTGCATCTAAAAAGGAGTGATCACACCTTGGAGAGCTGTTGCACCAAGTTGACTGGCAAGAATCATGGCTCCAACACGAGAGATGTCAATTGAAACAAAGAAGAGGATTAGCAAACTCTTAAAAGAGGGTAAATCATCACACAATGTTGCAAAAGATGTTGGTTGTTCACAGTCAGCTGTGTCTACACTCTGGACCAAATACAAACAACCGAACTGTAAGAAACCACCCAAAAGAAATGGGATTTACATACAGAAAAGCTAAACAAAAGCCATCATTAACACCTAAACAGAAAAAAACCAAGGTTACAATGGGCTAAGGAAAAGCAATTGTGGACTGTGGATGACTGGATGAAAGTCATATTCAGTGATGAATCTCGAATCTGCATTGGGCAAGGTGATGATGCTGGAACTTTTGTTTGGTGCCGTTCCAATGAGATTTATAAAGATGACTGCCTGAAGAGAACATGTAAATTTCCACAGTCATTGATGATATGGGGCTGCATGTCAGGTAAAGGCACTGGGGAGATGACTGTCATTACATCATCAATAAATGCACAAGTTTACGTTGATATTTTGGACACTTTTCTTATCCCATCAATTGAAAGGATGTTTGGGGATGATGAAATCATTTTTCAAGATGATAATGCATCTTGCCATAGACCAAAAACTGTGAAAACATTCCTTGCAAAAAGACACATAGGGTCAATGTCATGGCTTGCAAATAGTCCGGATCTTAATCCAATTGAAAATCTTTGGTGGAAGTTGAAGAAAATGGTCCATGACAAGGCTCCAACCTGCAAAGCTGATCTGGCAACAACAATCAGAGAAAGTTGGAGCCAGATTGATGAAGAGTACTGTTTGTCACTCATTAAGTCCATGCCTCAGAGACTGCAAGCTGTTATAAAAGCCAGAGGTGGTGCAACAAAATACTAGTGATGTGTTGGAGCGTTCTTTTGTTTTTCATGATTCCATAATTTTTTCCTCAGAATTGAGTGATTCCATAATTTTTTCCCTCTGCTTGGTCTAAAAAAGTAACCGTTGCTGACTGCCACAATGTTTTTTCCTGATTTCTTATAGTGTTTCTTAAAGCCAGAAAGTTGCCATTTGAAATGACTTTAGTTTTGTGTCATGTCTGTGATCTGCTTTTTTTCTACAAAATTAAACAACTGAATGAACATCCTCCGAGGCCGGTGATTCCATAATTTTTGCCAGGGGTTGTAATATTAAAAGTAACACAGACCCAAATAATGAGACCACACTTTTTCTTTGAACATTCTGCCCCTGCTGGAAGCTCTTGTTTACTACAGAGCTCCCAGCACAGAGACACTCTGAGAGCAACCATAAAGCCAGCTCTCTATCAATCTCAATGCTCCGGTCAGGCGGAGGTCTTGAAAAATAAAGTCATAAATAAATAAAGTGGTTTTGATTTATAAATAACATTAATACCGATAGAATAACTCCATTAATGTCAATTCTGTCATTTGTACAAAGTTAAAATATAGCATATATCTTTTAATGTTGAATAGTGCACTAATTCTGGGGTTTTGTAACAAATACAGGCAAAGGATTCTGGGTAAAAGTGCCTCTGCTAAACACTGATTGGTTCAGTCATTCATTATGTAAACCAACACGTTAATGTGACATCTGTCGTGTGTTGGTGTTTACAGATAAATGTCCTTTTGTAAAATATTCCATTTTTTATTTGCAAAAACAGGCATTTTTACGGAGCCCTGGATGTGTCATCGCAAAATGTTTTGCATGTGGAGAGAATGTGCGCACGTTTTATGATGTTGTAAAACGTGCTTTACACTGTGCGAGATGATTTTTCATGCAGGAATTTTTTGGACCAAGTTTCAGGTTAATCGCGCGTCCTGCATTGTGTAGTGTACATGGAGTAACAAGCTGCGTTTAACATCTCAGGACCACCTCCTGATCACCGATCGTATGGTATAATGAAAATCAAACCTGTTTGATATTATTGTGGTCGGCCGTCGTGAGGGTATCCTGCTGCTGAAGAGCTACAAGCATCTAACCGCTCGCACTGTGCCTGTGCAAACACCGCAGAGCTGTCACGTAATGTTATTTTATTTTTTTATTTTTTTTGCTGTTTTGTTTTTAAACTTCATTTGTAAAAAAAAAAAAAAAAAAGCCATTTGCAAAGCCAAAAAGTTGATTTGGTGCCCAGACGCTTAGTACTTAGGGCGAATACTGCCATGAACACTACTGGCCAGTAGATGGCAGTAGAGGCCTTGAAAACAAAATTCCAGATAATCCCTGTCTGCTACATTTAAAATGCGTGGAATTTAACAAACACAAATACAATAACAACATCTATAAACCCAGAGAATATATTCACGATAGTTTTAGACACTAGAGTTTAATGCTGTTGTCCATGGAGCCTAAACAGAGTGTCTGAAATGCAATTGTCCTGTCGTGATTGTACTGAGATTACATCATCCTACCCATAATGCACTGCTGGAAACAGCATGTGCTCACAAAACCTTAAAAATTAGCATATTACTTTAAAACTAAAACATATATCTGATATTTTCACTTTATAAAACTTCAGACATGACAGTAATTTTAAATAACTTGTCCAAAATTAGTTTGGTTAAAATTTGAACCATAAGTTAAAAATGTATGCCTCTGGATGACTTAGGTGATATTGCCAGCATATCAGTATGGTGTTAAAGGAAATGATTTTTTTTTTATTGCTTTTCATAGAAACAGCTCTCTTCTGTTAGCAGAGAGTATAACTGTCCATCTGTTATAAAACTTTTAACAGGTAGGTGCTGAACTTTTTTTAAATTTTAAAAATGCTTATCGCTGTTCAGCTTTGTTTACTTTGTTTATCGGTCTAAAAGTTATCGGACAGAAATTAATCGGAAGATAATTGTTCCGATAATGGTTTTTAAAGTTATTTAAAAAGATAATCCGATAATGAAAACATTATCTTCGATAATTATCTGTTATCGGATTATCAGAAGTGTGCCCACCACTGGGCACTACCCACTATTTACTTTGAAATCTGAGACATGTTTTCAGTCTATTGACATAGTCACACATCCAGTCTATGACATCTTAGCAATGTGCTTAGCAACTGCAGTGACTCATCTCACGCAGAAGCAAACCAGAAGTGGCGTCCTGTGGCCGAATCTTTTTTTTTTTTTTTGGTTGCCTTGACCAAGTCAATTGTTCTCCAACATTATTTTAGATCACATCATGTGACCTTCAGTTCTAGGGGTTCTTAAGGTGGAAGAGGCAAACCCTGATCTGACGAGGAAGCAAACCGGAAGTGACTTTCCATGACCAAATCTTTTTTCTTTTTTTTTGCCGTAACCGAATCAATTGTTCTCCAATGCTATTTTAGATCACATCATGTGATGTTCGGTTCTAGAGGTCCTTATGAGGTGAACACTGATCTGATGAGGAAACAAACTGTAAGTGACATTCCGCGATCTGACGCAGAAGCAAACCAGAAGTGATGTCATAGTGACCAGGACCTCATGGCGGATGAAACAGATGGCAGATGACCAGATCATGTGACCACTTTGAATGGTCACATGATGTGCCATGGTCATGACCCCTAGAACCACCCATGGCTCTAGGGGTTATCATGGCAGATAGCCCAGTTCGATTTAATTTTTTTTTGTCATCACCTGAACATCTCAGGCCTCACTCGATGTTCAGTATAAATTACTTAAAGGTGTATAAGGCAAGATAACGGGTTGCATAAGTAATGGAACGCTTTGGTATAACACCTGTAAATAATCAGTTTTATTGCCAGTTTTCTTCAGACAAGTCAGGGGATGGATACATGAACATTTCTAAGTCACTGAACATGTCTTGGACTTTATTCACATAAATTATAAAGAAATACATGCAGTATTGCACTCTATGGTAAATCTGTATGGAATATATAGTTCTCAAAAACTGGGTGAAGGAGAAGAGTGAGGAAAGCCACCAAGACACCCAGACAACCCAGAAGAAGTTCTATGCTTCTCTGGCTGTGATTGGAGAAATTGTGCACAGTGCATGCTTTTCATTTAATATGCCCAGTTATACAGGTTCATGATGAAGTGGCTTAGTGGAGGATTTTCTTAAAAAGAAGACCTGAAAGTTCAGCTACAATTTGCCAAAGGGTACATCAGAGATGCAAGCCTAGATTTCATGTTTTGGTGAAAGAAAATCTTCCTCTATACCAATGGCATAAACAAATTAAAATGGATGAAATACAGTGTTCCAATACTTTTGGAGGGCACTGTATACAGATAAATAAAAGATGAAAAATTCTATTCTGCATCAAGACACAATAACAGGCAGCCAAAGACTTTTTGGCTGTGTGAGGGACAATCATTTAAAATACACCTCCAATGGCAAGCATGAGCAACAATGCCATATGCTGTAGCACTAGGCTGTGAAGTACTAATGAGTAACGGAGGGAGCTGTGTGGTGGTGATGGCAATAAAGACTGCCTCCAGACGTGATTTTCTCAGCTACCCTAATCACGCAAACTACTAATGCAGGGGCAAGCAAGCAGATTGGCTCTAACCTGCACCTCCCTTTGCATGTCTTCCTCAGATGTCGCTCAGAGCAACACAAAGCAGACACGCAAATGGCCTTATCTGTCACTAGGTTTCTCTCTCTCCCTGTTTTCCTGCAGCAGCTTATCAATAGTTAAGAGAAAAAGCTATGAACGATGCAAATCCAACGTCAATTCTCCATGTGTAGTTGAAGCACAGTGTCCAAGCTGCAATGTGAAGTCAGTATACTATAAAGTATGTAACACTTACTTTAAAAAATAATAAAAATCAGACAGATATCTAAAAAATAAATAAATAAATAAATCCCACCGTCAATCGTGTCTTTAAAAAAATTCTTCAACGTCAAAAAAACGAAGGATTACACCAGGGCAACTTTGCCCACTCAGAGTTCATGTATCATTAAGCCCAGCATTCTTAAGTAGTATAAAGCTGCATGAAACAATAGCTAATTTTCAAATGGAATACTTAAACATTTTCTAATCAATTTAACAACAATCAAACCACTGTTTGGTTAATTGCCTAGACTTGAGGGCCTTTCCATGCCCATTATCTTGGCAACATCGCAGCAACGCAATTTAACATCCAACAATTAAGGTTGCATGTCCTCTGGGCTTCACTCGCTTATTAAAGTAAACTTTTTCATCATAATAAATGTTTATTACCAAACACATATTCCTCTAAATAACCTAATCAAATTAGCTCTGGGTCCCATCTTAATCAAATATGATTATGACTCCATGCAGATCGTTAAAAATGAAAACACACAGCAATATCCCACAACTTGAGAGCCAATTCGGGGACACAAAATTATGCTAGTATGCAAACAACAGCTTTAAAAATTAATGTTACAATCTACAATTAATGGCACTATTATATTAACTGTTAAAAGCTAATACACTTCCAGTGAGATTTGTTGTATTACATCACTCAAGCAGGTGGTACATGAAACAAATTTTTAACCAGAATGGACAAGGAGCCAAGTTTGTTTCACGTAGATTACCATTTCACAGCTTTTAAATAGCAACAACTGTTATTCCCAACTAATTTAACTCTAACATCTGTATGATGTCATTTAACTCAGTCAGTAAAACAATCACTATAAAGATCAGTAACCATGTTCCCTGAAAAGCCTCTGTAAAATTACTTTCTAAAGAAATTAGGTTTTACTTTAATTAGTTCTAATAATAACAAAGGATTAACAAGAGCCAAGTGTTATTGGTACAGAGGACTGAATGTAATGTGCAGTTAACAATTTTGGCATTTTCAAGACACTAACTTGAGTCCCAGCTGAGCTTTAGGCTCACCAGTTTTAACAATATACATGTATGCTATCCAAGTACATTTGTGGTCAGTAATTCTGAGTTCGAATAAGGGTTGCACAACATGCATTTCATGAAAATCAAGTCGAAGTTGACTACTGGTCCATAACGTCCTAAATAAAACCAAAGGAGAAGGGAACGTTTTACAATCTGTATCTACGAAAAAAAAAAAAAAAAAAAAAATCAATACATATCTTCAACAGAAACAAGCACAAACAGGTCACACATAAGTGTGGGAAAAAACACAGACTGAAATGACATGACAAAAGAAAAATTATATTCACACAAAACCTGACATGTCACTTGCATTACGTGTACGTTTCCACAAGGAAACACAAAACTATATTTACTGCATGGAGGTTTAATAAAAGTGATGACAAGGTTTGATCAAGCAACACAGGGCACTGTTTTTATCCAAACACCCATCTATACATTAAGCTATCATCTATACTCTGAAGAAAGTCTTGATAATCAAATGGTGCAGAGGCTTTTTGACGTTCTGTAGTGCACCCCCACCAACTCTCCACACTGTGGCATGTCAGCTGCATGTCAAAAAAAAGATGACTGATTGAATTTACTACCACTGTCAGGTTATGGACTTGAACCGCAACAAAACAACACAGCTGCTGAAGTTGACGCTTAAGTTTAAAATCAAACGTCAAGGAACAGAGACAAGTTTCTCCACAGAAGAACCTTAAGTAATTACTTTCCTTTTCAAAATACTATCCTCCCATGAGAAATAACTTGCCAACAGTATGACCAGTGTTTGGACTCTGGGCTTCTTGGAGTTTTCTGGTATAGGCTCAGCATTTTCACAATGCCAAAGTGACATTTTTTTATGTTAACAGATACACCCATGGTGGCAACATGCAGAAAACCAGACCTTAAATGGCAGAGGGTCATGGGAGGCTGGAGTCTCTATGACTGACAGGTGTGGTTCACCCTGGATAGATTTTTAGCCAAACAGCTGTACAGAATCTGGTTTGACACTGTACTGGAAACAAGAGCTCTTACACACATTCATGTTTGAAACCACAAATTATCCAAAAACATGCACTGTTTGCAATACAATGCCACGCAATAAATAAAAGAAAATGTGATATCATCAATCCCAGCTGACCACAAATGCAAAGAAAAGGCTACTATCCACAGCTTCAGGCAGTGGATTAAAAGCGAACCTGTGGGGTAGCAAGTGAAACTGACTTATTTACTGCAATAATACTGTATGGCCACAGTTTTTCATTATTACTGATATACTTCTTTAGGTACCATAATATCATAAACCAATGACAAGCAGCTATTCATCTAAAAAGAGTGCCACAGTGCTCCCTAGTGGGAAAAAAAGGCTCTTGGAGTCCAGAGTACTGACAAAATATACAACAGAAAGTACAAATTTAAAACATAGGATTTAACATTGATCTAACCACCCTGTGTCTGATAAAGGGCGTATCACTAGTAAATACAATTTTAAATGAGCTATTACAAATAAATAAAGAATTCTGAAAATATTGATGTATTTTATTTTTGGTGCCATATGCCCAGAGAAATCAAATCATAAACATGGGGAAATTAGCATGATTTCAGATGCTGCTGATAAACGCTCAGAAACCTCAAGCTGTTAGGAATATGAACTTTGGTGACCTCATCTCAAGCCACGCCACTGAAAAGAATATGAGTTGTACAGATTTTCTAAAGACAATATTTTGGGGAGGAAAGTGACAGAGCAGTGGGACAGAGCAGAAGTGAAGCCAACCACTGGGTGAGAATGGTCTTCAAAAATCAGATCTAGCAAGGGGAGGTGATGGTCTAGTGGTTAAAGTATTGGGCTTGAGACCTCGGTTCAAATCCCGACCTGACCGGAAAATCACTAAAGACCCTTACGCAAGGTCCTTAATCCCCTAGTTGCTTCCAGTGTGTAGTGGGCGCCTTGCATGGCAGCAGCCTCACATCGGGGTGAATGTGAGGCACTGATGTGTAAAGCAGTTTGAGCGTCTGATGCAGATGGAAAAGCACTATATAAATGCAGTCCATTTACCATTTAAAGCAAGTTGCTTCTCCCGACAGCATGGAATCGGCCATGTTTGTGGTTTGTGCCACAGCGATGCATCGTGCTAGGCTAAGGTAAGATGCTACATACGGGATGCCAACGAGTCTCACTGACAAACCTGCTTCTGTGATCATGAGTTGGACAGTCATACAATGAGTGATTGCTGTTAAAAAGAGAACCATAACATGGATCAGCTTCCAGACGTTTTGTGTTTTTGGCTAAGCTGAGCTAAACTGATGGCTACTAGGGATGTGAATCGTACAACAACTCACGATTCAATTCGATTCGGATTCTTGGGATGACGATTCGATTCAGAATCGATTTTCGATTCAAAGAGCTCTGAGAAATAGTTATGTTACTTAAAAAATGTTTATGTTTAAGAAAATGCAGCGTTACAAGGTTAATCAAGCGATTCTAGATGTAAATTTACTTATCTGCTTTGCTCGTTCGGAGTTGGCTGGCAGTTAAGTGAAGCGCCGGTCAGTCGTCGGCAGATACCGCTGCTCCCTTCTTTTAGCTCCGGGTGATGGCGTAGCATGTGGGCTTGCGGATTTGAAGTGTTTCCAAAGTACTTGACTTTCATTTTGCAGATTTTGCACACTGCATAAGTCATGTCAAGCTCCTTCTTACGCAGCAAATAATAAAATCCAAAATGCGCCCAAACATTTGCCTTCAGCAAAGGCGGTGCTGGCTGAATTAGCTCTTCGACCGCCATGCTAAGCTACAGCCACTGAACTCTGCAGCTCATGAGTGTTTGAAGCACGCCCCCCTCGCGGGGACACTGTAGTACAGAAGCCGTTGCCTGACAAACAGTACACGTAGCGAGTAAGCAAGAACATGTTTTAAAAAATGCTGAGGTTACATCACTTTTGTGGCTAAGAATAGCTCTGAATCTGTGTGCATTTTTCAGACATTGTATGGCTAATCTTATTTTTAATCAGCTACATTAGGGCTCACACAAGTTAAAGAGTTAGAAGTAATGATTCATAGTCTGGTATGAAAGCTTTTTGAAAGATAGCGTTAACTGGAGTGTGATTTGCCCTTTAAGTGTCCAAAACCTTTTTCTTTTGAAAAAGAAAAAAAAAAAAATCAAAGGATCTGAGATCACTTTAACGTATCAGATTACTTGTGACATGCTATAACAGAGACTCATGTCCACTCCTCATTGTGCATCAAAATTACATACTTTGTCTTGCATATGATAATAATCTACAGTTTTGCCAATACTCCACTCCATCTTTGGAGTGTGGTATAACTGAATTAGGCTTCTTCATGAAAATCAATATATGGAAACTAATCCAGTTACAAACTCTTTGCAAACTCTGAGAGGTAGCGCACAACACAGGCTACCCTGCAACAAAGTGTTCAACAATTTGTAAAAATGTAATTTATCCTTTTTGACAGATCTTTCAAGTTACCATGAGATGTGGAGGTAGAACAGTTTTCTGCCTGGGTAGTTGACATCCAGAACCCAAGGTGGTAGTGGTGTCATGGATGCAGCAAAGCGCAGTAAAAGCACATGCTGCTACCAGTCCATCTCGTCAACCATTCGGAAGATTCAGATGGCTTTCGGTGGCTTTTCAGTCATGTGACTATCCGAGAAATTGTGGACAAGCTGGACATGTTACAACATGTCCTGTGAGGCTTTATCACGGAGGCGCTGTTGCTGCGCCATCAGCTTTGTGCCGATGAATTTCGCCGCCACTCTTTTCATGGCAATATCTTCTTTCACAGTGGAATGTGCCGAAAAAGTGCTGATGTCCACCTTTTCCGCAGTTTCTCGGATAATCACACGACGGTCCCACATCACCACAGCACTCATTTTGTAAATGATCCGGTCGTTTCAGCGTGTTGATGCCGATCGGAGCGCGGCGCGCCCTCCACCGTTGTGCGGACGTCTTTAAACCAGTTGTACCGCTCCTTAATCTGTGTGATGCCCAGAGGATCGTCACCGAAAGCCATCTGAATAATCCGAATGGTTCCACCTGGCTATTGCCCAGTTTGTGGCAAAATGTGATGCAGTCGTGCTACTCCAGTCGTTCCGCCATTTTCCTTGAAATGAAAATCCGCCAAGTGCACTGCACGTCCTCACACAAGGCTGCTTACAAGCAAATGACGCAACTGACAGGCATGAAAAAAATCACGCATGCGCACGAAGGTTCAAGGTTGGCTCATGCAAGCACACGTGATTCAAATCCATCAGGTTTTTGAAAAAAATAAAAAGGTTGGATACTTTTCTAACAGACCTCATATACTGCAGATAAATCCATAAAAAAATAGAGGCTGGAATAAAATTAACCAAAACTTTCCTTTGTTATTTTATCCTCCCAGACAGTTTCACTGATCAAATCAAACTGCTTTTCCAGACAATAATATCCTATGTGCAAAGAAGCCTTTGCTCAGGTCACTTCATGGATTGTGTCATTGATAGCAGAGGCGATCATAAATGACATTTTACAACCTTATGTCCAGCAGACTGTAAAGTGATGGTAAAACATTTCCACTGATTTAAAATAAATAACAGCATTTACAATCAAATTGCTAAACAGGAAGACTGGCACGCCATCGCCTCGCAGACGAAAATCTGCTGGCTTAAAATTTATATAAAATAACTGCACACAGATAAAACATTAAACAAAAGATTAACTGCATATAAACACCTTATACAATGAGCTCATAATGCAAAACCATATTAAAAACAAAGGTCTTTTTTAAAGCTACGTGTGACATCAGGAGATGAGCAGAATGGTTTAGGGCCTTTGTAGGCACATTGGTAAAATAAACCCCCAATTTGCAATTCAACCCAATTATAGACAAACAACTGTGTCTTTTAGTTTATAAATATGGTTACTTGTTAAAACTTGTGCAGTTTTGTCTAGTTATTATTTTGATCATAATTTTATAAAACAGGTCCTTTTAATTAGCATTTTAGTGTTTTGCACTTTTGAAAATTTATGCCAAAAGGTTTTACTGACCTATAGAATAGAAAGTTCCCAGCGAAAACATTTTTCCAATATCATTAACTAAATAGAACACAACTTTTAAGAATCAAATTGGACATCATTTAACACAGACTGCCTGGATCAATTTTGAAATCAGGAGCTCAGACACAACATTCAGCCAAAATATGAACACAATATCTACCTCCGCCAAGGAGGTTATGTTTTCAGTCGCGTCCATTTGTTTGTTGGTTGGTTGGTTGGTTTGTTAGCAGGATTACTCAAAAAAATCCTCAAGGGATTTCAATGAAATTTTTACCAGGGGTGTATCTTGGCCTAACTTAGAAGTCATTAAATTTTGGTAATGATCCGGAACACGATCCGGATTTTTTTAAGGATCATTGCAGGATAGGTCCAATTTCAACATTTTTGCATCTAACTTCAAGAAAACAGGTCACAAAGGCTGAACAAAATTACGACAATAATTTAGCATTTGTTTCTCCTCATTGAATAAACTTGCTATTAGAAAATAAATAAAAAAAACTTGTGTAGCTCATGCAGTTTCTCTTTATAAATACATTCGCTGAAGATCTAAGGGTTTTACCCTCTGGGGCCGACGCCGTCGTATATGACGGCTGAGACCAAGCTTTACTAAATTATAAATAACTTTTTAATGATATGAGATAGAAACATACTTTTTTTTTTTTGCTGAAAAGTTAACTCCGCAGACTTTCAAGCCACCATCCACCATCTTTGTACTCCTCATAGAAGCTGTGTGATGAAGTGAGCAATGTGAGTGTCCAATCGGAATTGGTTCACCATCACGCTGTTTTCCAAAATCCAATCGTGGGGCAGATTTACCTCACGTGACACACCAAAGATTGTTTTTAGGAGTGATGTGTTACTAGTTGGCCCGTTTGAATAGGCCCCTGGCTGCTCCAATGCACACTGCGCCATTATGCACAGCGAAAGTGAAAGTGAAAGTGAGCAGACGGAGAGTCTCTCATACAATCTCACGTGCTCAAACAGTGTGAGTATCAGGATTGCTCGACTAGTTTTCCTGTGAATGTTACTGGATAAGCCTGCGGCAAGCTCTCTCGCTCCGGCATAAAGCACTGTTTACCATATCAATAGAGCAAGGGAGGAGGGGCCGCTCCTCAAACTGAATGAGCCTCGAAGTGTGAATGTTGCTTTCAGAGCAGGAGAGAACAAACACACAGTCAACTTCATAGTAGAAGTTTGTGATGTGACCTTTGTGTAATAGCAGACAGAAATTGCATTTGTGTTTATTGTTTGTTGTACAGTCTTTCACACAAGAGCCCAAATTACCTTTATAAAGTGTCAAAACAGTTGTTTATTATAGTCTGCTGTGCCTTTTGAATAAATGTGTGTGGCAAATTATTTTCCACTTTACTTTTTCCTTTCTTATTTCTGATTGTAAACCTGTATTACACTTATAAAACACAACTATAGCATATATATTTTGAAAGTACAGGTTGTCCTGAAATAAAGAGACATAAAACTTGATTGTGGCATGTAGGGAGAGCTGTTAACAGCAATAATAAAACATTTATGCCAGGCAAGTGAACTGTCCAATAAAATGCCTTCGGACCCCAGAGGTTTAACCACTGAATCTGAAACATGACGGTAGATGCATGAAACGACGTGGAATAAGTCTCTTTGCCAAAGGGTATTCCATGTGATGTCAGTGACCCTATGGTCTTGGCGGAGGTTTGCGCTCTCCGAGTGCTTCTAGTTCATAATACTATAATTATAGCCTGACCTATATTTTGGTTGGCAGATAATATTATCTGATATGAGCCTTTCACAAACATATCAGTATCATTGTTATTTTTTGCAGAACTGAATACTTTTATTTTAGCAAATACACAAAGCAAAAAAATACAGTTTGTTGGAAATGGTGTCAATACATAGTGTCTCCAGCAGAGGGAGTGCCAGCAACATTGTGTTCAATATTGTCAAGCATGGCTGGGAACCCCATCATCCTCCAGTCGCATTGTATACAAGACAGGCAAAGTGTCCAGCTGCTGTTCATTTTCAATCAGAGAGGGCATTTTACAGCAACAACATATAGGAGGTCGCAATGACACCAGCTAGGTGGGGCCAAAATAAATGACAACTCTATTTTATGCAAATGTTGAGCAGTGTAACACAATGAATGCCAATCCAAGTCAAGGCAGCATGATGTACATTGGTTAGTTATTGGTTAAATTTATATTTATTTATAACGTTCATGTTTAAGCTGTAAAACATCAAGTCTCAGTTATCTTTGTCATAACTGCTTGATAACAAAATCTAGGAATCCGCTGCCATTTTTTTATATATACATCGGCAGACATATCAGTACCACAAATTGTTGACTTGGTCAGGCATTAATGATAATTGCTGTGAAGTCCTTCATCAGTAGTGTTGTGACTGTAGCCAGTGTTGCAAGCATACACACACAGCATGTTAAACACAAAAAGAAGAGGAAGCAGAGCCTATTATCCATATACAAAAACAATCTGTCACACTCACATGCTGTAATAGCACACTTGTCCTCTGTCCAAACTAGATAAAGAAGCAGAGGATGCCATTTTGTTCACCTAAACAAATAAATTAATCCACGACAGAAGCCATGCTGAATCACTCCTTAACTTTAAGAGGGTGCAACATGTTCCATAACAAATAACACCAAAAATATCTCAGGACAAGTGAGATTAAATGGAAAAAAAAGAATGACAAAAATAATAAAGAATGCACTTAATTATGACAACAGCGCCAGTGCCTTTAAAAGGACACAAATATGTGGAAGGTTTTGTTGTGTGGGCCGCCAGAAGAGGAGGTACTGCTGGCCCACCACCAGTGGGCGCCCTGCCTGAAGTGCGGGCTTCAGGCACGAGAGGGCGCTGCCGCCACGGACACAGCCGGGGGTGACAGCTGTCACTCATTATCTCTTGACAGCTGTCACCCATCTGCTCTACATCATCTCACTCCATAAAGACCAGACGTCATCTCCACCTCGTTGCCGAGATATCGTACTTCTTTGGAGGTAATAGACTCAGCCGTTTGTGTTTTGCAATATATCTGTATATTGTGAGTGTTTGCAGGAGTACCGGTTCCTCTTTCTGTGGAAGCTGAGTGAGTGCAGGACGGCACTCTTTTCCCCTGAGGAATCACCGCGGTACTCTACAGAATATTGAGTGAGAGGTGGAGGTGGCATTCCCACCGTTGTTGTTACGGGGTATACACACACCCACACTTGACTGTCTTTGTTCTTCGCCAGAAGTACCAGATCCGAAAGTCGGGGACGGTGATCACCTGGGAATTCGGGACTTGGCGGCTCCAGTATTCACCAGGTTCGGTGGCGGCGGAAATCGTGTGGTTCCGGCTCTTCTCAGGACAGACGTCTTCTATCCTCGAGCCTGCCCACACGTCACCTTTGTGGATTGTCTGTATGTTCGTTGTGCACCTTCACAACATTAAATTGTTATTTTTTGGCTCATCTATTGACCGTTCATTTGCGCCCCCTGTTGTGGGTCCGTGTCACTACACTTTCACAACAGGATATCTCCGCCAATGTCATGGACTCCGAGGGGCGTCACCCGGCTGTTGAACGACCAATGGGAGAGCAGGGAGCGCAGGCGTCTGCAGGAGGCGTGATTGGTGAGCTGCAGCACATTCTCACCGCCTTACGGCTCGGTTGGATCAAATGACCGAGCAAAACATCCTCCTGAACCGCAGGGTGGAGGCTCTCTCCGCGCAGGTGGCGGCGAGCGCTCAGGGCGCTGCTGCAGCTCCTCCTCCTGCCGACCCTGTGCAGGATATGAACGTTCCAGTGGTGGTTCAACAACCCCTCCCACCATCCCCTGAAGCATACATAAGCCCTCCTGAGCCGTATGGAGGTTGTGTGGAGACGTGCGCGGACTTTCTCATGCAGTGTTCGCTCGTCTTCGCACAACGTCCCGTCATGTACGCGTCAGATGCTAGTAAAATAGCTTATGTGATTGCTCTGCTTCGGGGTAAGGCACGTGCCTGGGCTACGGCGCTCTGGGAACAGAACTCACGGTTGTTATCAGCATGCACTGGGTTTGTGGGGGAGTTCAGAACAGTGTTTGATCACCCTAACAGAGGAGAGACCGCTTCAACAATGCTGCTGTCAATGCGACAGGGGCGCCGGTGCGCAGCCGAATATGCAGTCGACTTCCGCATCGCGGCTGCAAGGTCCGGCTGGAATAACGTTGCGCTCCGCGCCGCCTTCATAATCGGACTGTCATCGGTCCTGAAGGAGCATCTGGTAGCTAAGGAGGAACCGCGGGATCTTATCAATCTCGTTATACGGTTAGACAATCGGTTGGAGGAACGCCGTCGGGAGCGAGGCGAAGGACGTGGCCGGATACGCGCCGTCCCTCTCCCTTCCGGGTTCAAAAAGGGGCCGCCCTCCCCACCCTCCACAGCCGCAGCGCTCCGTGGGGCAACAGCTCCCCCTGCTGACGTTGTTAGGGAAACGCACGGGGCCAAAATGAGGAGGCTGATCCGCGGGGAGTGTTTTCTCTGCAGCTCAAAGGAGCACACACAGAAAAACTGCCCCAAACGGCCACAACAACAACCGCCCTCAGAGACTGGGCTAAGGGGGGGTCAAAACATTCACGTGGGACACACACAGATTGCCACACGACTCCCAGTTACAATCCTGAGCGGGGATTTAACCCTTCAAGCCCCAGCACTGGTGGACACGGGGTCAGAAGGGAATTTGCTAGACACCAGATGGGCAAGGGAGGTAGGGCTCCCTCTGGTGGCGCTTCCTTCGCCATTGCAGGTGCGGGCACTAGATGGCACCCTCCTCCCTTTAATCACACACAAGACACAACCAGTAACTCTGGTGGTGTCTGGAAACCATCGGGAGGAGATTGAGTTTTTTGTAACCCCTTCTACCTCCCGTGTGATTTTGGGCTTCCCATGGATGTTGAAGCACAATCCCCGGATTAATTGGCCGTCTGGGGTGGTGGTTCAGTGGAGCGAAACCTGCCATCGGGTGTGTTTAGGATCCTCGGTTCCTCCCGGTTCACAGGCTAAGGAGGAGGTCAAAGTCCCTCCCAATCTGACGGCAGTGCCGGTTGAGTACCACGATCTTGCTGACGTCTTCAGCAAGGATCTGGCACTCACCCTTCCCCCGCACCGTCCGTACGATTGTGCCATTGATTTGGTTCCAGGCGCTGAGTTCCCGTCCAGCAGGCTGTACAACCTCTCACGACCTGAGCGCGAATCAATGGAGACCTACATCCGGGACTCATTAGCTGCCGGGCTGATCCGGAACTCCACCTCCCCGAGGGGGGCAGGTTTCTTTTTTGTGGGCAAGAAAGATGGCGGACTCCGTCCATGCATTGATTACAGGGGGCTGAATGAGATTACGGTTCGCAACCGATACCCGTTGCCATTGTTGGATTCCGTGTTCACCCCCCTGCATGGAGCCAAAATCTTTACTAAGCTGGATCTTAGAAATGCGTATCACCTGGTTCGGATCCGGAAGGGAGACGAATGGAAGACGGCATTTAACACCCCGTTAGGTCACTTTGAGTACCTGGTCATGCCGTTCGGCCTCACCAACGCCCCCGCGACATTCCAAGCCTTGGTTAACGACGTCTTGCGGGACTTCCTGCACCAATTCGTCTTCGTATATCTGGACGATATTCTCATCTTTTCTCCGGATCCTGAGACCCATGTCCAGCATGTACGTCAGGTCCTGCAGCGGTTGTTAGAGAACCGACTGTTTGTGAAGAGTTTCTGACTGTTTGTGCGAGTTTCACCGCATGTCTTTGTCCTTCCTGGGGTTTATCATCTCCTCTAACGCCCCTGATCCGGCCAAGGTTGCGGCGGTGAGAGATTGGCCCCAACCAACAAGCCGTAGGAAGCTGCAACAGTTCCTCGGCTTCGCTAATTTCTATAGGAGGTTCATTCAAATTCAAATTCAAATTTATTAATTTATATAGCGCCAATTCACGACAAAATCGTCTCAAGGCGCTTCACAACATAAAAAACAATTAAAAATTTAAAACACAATAAAAACAACCATAAAAGAAAGACAGCAGTAAAAGAATAGAAGATTAAAAACACATCATAACACTAATGATAAAACAGGGAAAATAAATGAGTCTTTAAACGTGATTTAAAGGTCTCCACAGTGTCCGACTGCCGAATGTGTGCCGGCAGATCGTTCCACAGAGCTGGGGCACGATAGGAAAAAGCTCTGTGACCGGCAGACTTTTTATTCACCCTGGGAACACACAGAAGTCCTGCACCCTGAGAACGCAGGGCCCGAGCTGGTACATAGGGGCTTATCAAGTCAGCCAGATAGGGAGGTGCAAGTCCATGAACAATTTTATAAACTAAAATCAGTACTTTAAAATCCGATCTTGCAGAAACAGGAAGCCAGTGCAGGGACGCCAAGATTGGCGTAATGTGGTCAAACTTTCTGCTCCGTGTCAAAAGTCTGGCAGCAGCATTCTGAACCAATTGAAGACCCCTGATCCTGGACTGCGGTAATCCAGAGAATAGAGCATTACAAGAGTCCAATCTAGAAGAGACAAACGCATGAATCAAAGTCTCAGCATCTGCCATAGACAGAATAGGACGAATCCTCGCTATATTTCGCAAATGGAAGAAGGCAGTCCTTGTAATGTCTCTAATGTGGAGATCAAAGGACAACGCAGGATCAAAAATTACTCCAAGGTTCCTCACTTTATCCGTATGATGTATAACACACGGACCTAAGCTAAATGCTAGCTGATCAAATTGATGCCGATATCTCGCTGGACCAAAAACCATAACTTCAGTCTTATCAGAATTTAAAAGTAGGAAGTTACTAGACATCCAACTTCTTACTGATGCAAGACAATCTTCCAAGGATTTTATGTGAGTAAGATTACCAGCAGTTATTGGCATATACAATTGAGTGTCATCAGCATAGCAATGAAAGGGAATCCCAAAACGCCGCAATATATTCCCGAGGGGTGCTACATAAAGAGAAAAAAGCAAGGGGCCCAAAACGGATCCCTGAGGAACCCCAAACTTCATGTCTCTACGATCGGAGGAGGTTCCATTACACAATACACAGTAGGAACGACTGGACAGGTACGACGTCAACCATGCAAGAGCAGTTCCAGTAATCCCAAAGTGATTCTCCAGCCTATTGAGTAGAATATGGTAATCTACAGTGTCAAATGCAGCACTAAGATCCAGCAGCACCAGGACCGTAGTGATATCCGAGTCCATTGCTCGCAAAAGGTCATTCACTACTTTAGTAAGTGCTGTCTCTGTGGAGTGAAATTTTCTAAAAGCAGACTGCAGTGGCTCAAAAAGATTATTCTCAGTGAGGTAGTCCACGAGCTGTCGCGAGACCACTTTTTCCAGGATTTTAGAACAAAATGACAGATTTGATATCGGTCTATAATTCTTCAATACACTCGGGTCGAGATTAGATTTTTTAAGTAATGGTTTGATCACTGCAGACTTAAAACACTTAGGAACAGATCCAGAAGTTAATGAGAGATTTATAATTTCCAGCACAGTTGGTCCAAGAATGGGCCACAGGTCCTTAAACAGTTTTGTTGGTATAGGATCAATTAAACAGGTTGTGCTTTTAGTAGACGTCACGAGCTTCGTCAATGCGCCTAGCGAGATACCATCAAAATCTGTAAATCTGGATACCACCTCAGTGGGCGCATCCACCTCCACAGCAGTATGCAGTGGTTGGGCCAAAGCCTGCTGAGATATACTCAACCTAATATCCTCAATTTTCTTCTCGAAGTAATCCAAGAAGTCCTGTGCTGAGAAAGGAGAGTGAATAACAGGTGGCTGTCCATGAATAAGAAGTGCTACAGTTTCAAACAAAAACTTGGAATTATGCTTATTTTTATTAATCAAATCAGAATAATAGGCACGCTTTGTAGCCAGTAGTGCCTGCTTATAATCCAAGACAGCATCTCGCCATGCAAGATGGAACACCTCTAACTTAGAGGGCTACAGTCAGGTAGTTAGCCCCCTGACAGCCCTGACCTCTCCAAAAGTCCCCTTCACCTGGTCGGATCGGTGCGAAGCCGCGTTCAAGGAGTTGAAACGACGGTTCTCTACTGCGCCAGTTTTGGTGCAGCCCGACCCTAACCGCCAGTTCGTGGTTGAAGTGGACGCCTCTGACTCAGGGATAGGAGCCGTGCTATCCCAGAGCGGAGAGACCGATAAGGTTCTTCACCCGTGTGCCTACTTTTCACACAGGTTGACCCCGGCTGAACGGGAACTATGACGTCGGCAATCGAGAACTCCTTGCGGTGAAAGAGGCTCTTGAGGAGTGGAGACACCTGTTGGAGGGAGCGTCTGTGCCGTTCACGGTTTTCACTGACCATTGGAACCTGGAGTATATCAGGACCGCCAAGTGGCTGAACCCCAGGCAAGCCCGCTGGTCACTGTTCTTCGGGCGTTTTGACTTCCGGATCACCTATCGCCCCGGGACCAAGAACCAGAGGTCGGATGCCTTGTCCCGGGTACACGAAGAGGAGGTCAAAACCGCACTCCACCGGATCCCATCCTGCCTGAGTCCACTATCGTGGCCACCCTCACCTGGGACGTGGAGAAGATCGTCCGGGAGGCCCTGGCACGGAGCCCGGACCCAGGAACAGGTCCGAAGAACCGTTTCTACGTCCCACCAGAGGCCAGAGCTGCAGTCTTGGACTTCTGTCACGGTTCCAAGCTCTCCTGTCATCCAGGGGTGCGAAGGACCGTGGCAGTTGTCCGGCAGCGCTTCTGGTGGGCGTCTATGGAGGCCGACGTCCGGGAGTACATCAAGGCCTGCACCACCTGTACCAGGGGCAAGGCAGACCATAAAAGGTCCCAAGGAATTCTCCAGCCGCTACCTGTGCCTCATCGCCCCTGGTCCCACATCGGCCTGGATTTCGTCACGGGCCTCCCGCCGTCCCAGGGCAACACCACCATCTTCACGATAGTGGACCGATTCTCCAAGGCGGCCCACTTCGTGGCCCTCCCGAAGCTCCCAACAGCCCAGGAGACAGCAGACCTCCTGGTCCTCCACGTCGTCCATCTGCATGGGATACCCATCGACATCGTCTCTGATCGTGGTCCCCAGTTCTCCTCACACGTGTGGAGGAGCTTCTGCCGGGAATTGGGGGCTACTGTGAGCCTCTCGTCCGGGTATCATCCGCAGACCAATGGACAGGCAGAACCGGCCAATCAGGAATTGGACCAAGCTCTGCGCTGTGTGACGTCCGCACACCCGACGGCCTGGAGTAAACATCTGGCCTGGATCGAGTATGCGCACAACAGCCAGGTGTCCTCTGCCACCGGCCTCTCCCCATTTAAGGTGTGTTTGGGGTATCATCCCCCGTTGTTTCCCATGGTGAAGGGAGAGGTCGGTGTGCCCTCGGTCCAGGCCCACCTGCGGAAGTGCTGTCGGGTGTGGCGCTCCGCCCGTTCTGCCTTGTTGAAGGCCCGGACGAGGGCGAAGACCCATGCAGACCGCCGGCGATCCCCAGCCCCTGCTTACCAGCCCGGGCAGGAGGTGTGGCTTTCCATGAAGGACATCCCCCTCCAGGTGGACTCCCTGAAACTTAAGGACAGATATATCGGACCATTCAAGATCCTCAAAGTCCTCAGTCCTGCCGCAGTGAAGCTCCAACTCCCGGCTTCACTGCGGATCCACCCGGTTTTTCACGTGTCACGGATCAAACCTCACCACACCTCACCCCTCTGTGCTCCCGGACCGGCGCCGCCTCCTGCTCGGATCATCGACGGGGAGCCGGCTTGGACGGTGCGCCGGCTCCTGGACGTCCGTCGGATGGGCCGGGGGTTCCAGTACTTGGTGGACTGGGAGGGGTATGGACCCGAAGAACGCTCCTGGGTGAAGAGGAGCTTCATCCTGGATCCGGCCCTCCTGGCCGACTTCTACCACCGTCACCCGAACAAGCCTGGTCGGGCGCCAGGAGGCGCCCGTTGAGGGGGGGGTCCTGTTGTGTGGGCCGCCAGAAGAGGAGGTACTGCTGGCCCACCACCAGTGGGCGCCCTGCCTGAAGTGCGGGCTTCAGGCACGAGAGGGCGCTGCCGCCACGGACACAGCCGGGGGTGACAGCTGTCACTCATTATCTCTTGACAGCTGTCACCCATCTGCTCTACATCATCTCACTCCATAAAGACCAGACGTCATCTCCACCTCGTTGCCGAGATATCGTACTTCTTTGGAGGTAATAGACTCAGCCGTTTGTGTTTTGCAATATATCTGTATATTGTGAGTGTTTGCAGGAGTACCGGTTCCTCTTTCTGTGGAAGCTGAGTGAGTGCAGGACGGCACTCTTTTCCCCTGAGGAATCACTGCGGTACTCTACAGAATATTGAGTGAGAGGTGGAGGTGGCATTCCCACCGTTGTTGTTACGGGGTGTACACACACCCACACTTGACTGTCTTTGTTCTTTGCCAGTAGTACCAGATCCGACAGTCGGGGACGGTGATCACCTGGGAATTCGGGACTTGGCGGCTCCAGTATTCACCAGGTTCGGTGGCGGCGGAAATCGTGTGGTTCCGGCTCTTCTCAGGACAGACGTCTTCTATCCTCGAGCCTGCCCACACGTCACCTTTGTGGATTGACTGTAATCATATTCTGAGATTGTCTGTATGTTCGTTGTGCACCTTCACAACATTAAATTGTTATTTTTTGGCTCATCTATTGACCGTTCATTTGCGCCCCCTGCTGTGGGTCCGTGTCACTACACTTTCACAACAGGTTTATTATTGCAGGAATGCAGCCGTACTATTTACGGTTTCCTAAAACAGATGTGAAAAGGAAGAAGCAAAGAAAAACCAGTGTAACTCATATCTGAACAGTGGATGTCTTGGAGTGAGTGCAGACTAGTACATTATTGCCACCTCTAATATCTGACAACACATTTCTAGTACATTCCTGGTGCATCCTTAACAACTTTCTTGATTAAAGCTACAGAGTGTATGATTCAGTGTCATCTTCTGATGAGGTTGAAGACTGCAACCAAGTGAACACTGCTATCTTTCATCCTCCTCTTGCCAAGCATGTAGTTGGGAGTGGGCCATATAGTCTCAAAATTACATCACAATATTTCAAGGAAATTTGCAATAACAAAACTTATGATGACATTGGGGGGGGGGGATGAACAACAATCGAAGTCTGACAAGCTGCTCTTGTTCTGATATATCTGGGCTTGTGTTATATGCACTAGAGGTCGTACATGCAAAATTGTGCAACTGAAATTAGCAAATTGAAAATACACTGAATGAAAATGAGCATATTTAAAAAAAAAAATTCGAACATGGCAATATTTAGCATCCATCACCATGACCAGTGGAATTACAGTTCTTGCAAAAGCCTCACTGGAACAGCAGTTATCATGAGAGGAGAAAACCCAGGATTCACATTGCATCACTCAATGCAAACGCTGGGATCAATAACCTGACCTATACCTCAGCACCACCCCTCCACCTAATCTCAATTCCTGAACAACTTGAGTGACCTCATTTAAAGAAAAGAAAAGAAAAGAAAAGGCCTCCATAATGTTCCTCCATGATCTCATACCAGATCACTGACCAGCTGACTGGGTGGGCAACAATGATCTGGTGTGAAAGTATCCAAAAGTGAAGTGGACCATTGCAATTTTTAGATTCCTTTGTCTGAAGGTTTTAAATGTTGGTGGGAAAACAATACTGCACAACACCAGTGTATTATGCTGATTTCCAGCAAAGAATAAAATCCAGCTTGAGTGGTGAGTCCCTCTTGCTACCAGGCTAAAACCAGCAAAGTCAACTCAACATGAGCAGACTCACAAACCACAGGAGATGCATGTCCCAGTGGATGGAGACTACCAAGGTTCACACCACTGGCAGTGCCACAATGACCACTGAGGCTAGAGCAGATTGTAGTGCGCTGGGACTTGACAAAAAACAGGCAGGATACAGCATCACAGGACAAAAACCCTTTCCAAAGAAATTTCTGGTCATCATCACTACCCCATTTCCCCCATCTTGTGTTGCTGTAACCCAAACCTAATAAGTGCAAAAAAAAGCAACAGAGAACTAGTGCAGCCACAGCCACGGCTGATAGAAACAAAGGAAGACACACGCTCATTTCTCAACAACGACATCAAGAACAAATTCCAGCAGAGTCTCAGGAGCAACAAAGCTTGACAGTCATAAACCAGGAGAGGAGAAATAATCTCAACCAAACTACACTAAAACAACAAAGAAAAAGTAGAGCGGAAGGTTATTCAAACATACCAGTGCCATCTCCTAGTCTGTAATATAAACTCAGATAATGATATCGCAATATGAAACTGAGCTACTGTATTAACATGGTGGACTTAATGTGCAGGGGACTTTTTTCCATGTAGACATGAAGGGCTCATTCTAAACTTAGGAAAATACAATGATTCATTTATGCAAGTGAACACACTGATGAATGCTATATTGCATTTAGGCTAATAAGAGCCTCTCAATCCTGCATACTGTAGCTTTAATACTTAAGCTGTGGTTTATACAAAACATTTAATGCAGTTCTCTGTATGTTTCTTTTGTGGAGACACAGTCTTCTGGAAATTTACCATATCTGCACGCTGGACCGCCCCTGGCCCAGCATCAATCAACCCCTTTTGTGAATGAAGCTGGTTAAGTGCCCACCCAAAATTAAATAATTTTTTGTTAAAGTTTATTAAACTCCCATTCTAAAATAAATTAATTTTGTGACCATGAAAAGTAAAAAGTAATGAGTTTTCATAATATTTTTCTCATCTCCTCCGGGTCTTACCCATGACGATGTCAACGTGTGCGCTGGTAGTGGAATTGAAGTTTATGCCGAAATGTGCTCTTACTTTGAAAGATGCTTGTGCAAGAAAACAAAGTGTTCAGGGACAACGACTAACTTTGTGAAGGTTAACACGGAATTCTGCTGTGAAGGTTTTCATGCTGTCAAAGAGAGAAAGCAGCTTAACGTCAACTGGAAATCCATGAATAAGTACAGGACAAAACATCCATCTGGAAAGTTCTCTGCCTAAAGTTCACTCAAGGGTTTTAGCGGGCACAAAACTTTCTGACGGACTCGCCAGACATTAGCTGACAAGGAACGCATTTTTAATAAATGAGAAAATGATTTGTACAGAACAAAACAAACATAAACGGGTGAGTTAGTTGTGATTTTTTTATTTGTCATGAAATCAAACATTTTATTAAAATAAGCGATATGCAGATGTGTACATAACTGGGACTCATGGTGCTTGTGTGTGCTAAAAATAAATGATGCATAACAGAAAACACAAGGGAAGCACTTCATAAGAGGAAAGCAATGACAGATTGTTGGAAAAGTGTTTTCCTCTGCTGCGCATCAATCATGTTTAGCACACACGAGCACAATGAGTACCAGTTATGTGCACCCCTGGCGATATGATTACTTGTGCATTCTCTCACCCACTCTTCAGGCAGAATTTTGTGCAGAACACGCTGGACACTCCAACGCACAAATACAGTAATGTGTATGAAGGACTTTAAAGAATATCAAGATGCCAGTTATTAATACACTGTCATATTAAAGCATTTTAAAATCCTAAATGTGAGAACTCTGGAGAGGAGCGGACGCAAGCAGTGAAGACGGCAGCTTAGCCTTTTTGCTCGATAAGGAGTGGATTCTGACTTTATCCGTTTGCTTAAACTGCACTGAGACTCCGGGAAGGAAGAATATTTTGAGGCACAAGCCAAAAATATGACCACCCAGCAGAAACTTGCACTTCGCCGTCAGGATGGTGCTAGTGCTAGCAAGGATAGCGCGGCTAAGGCTAGTGACATAACGCTAGTGGATTCTGATTTTCCTCCGCTACCCACGAGAGACACCCGTGGTAGCACATCGGACCAAATGGCTAAGGACATTGCTAAGATTTACGCGCTGCTTAAAGAAACCTCAGAGGCGCAAGAAACCAAGCTTAATTCCATACATGCTGTGACAAGTGCTGTGGAAGCTAAGCACATCTTATTGCCCTAAGACACTGTTTACATTAGGTGACTTTGCTTGGCCACAGTCTGGAATTAAATATCTTGGAATCCTATTTCCCCACTCACTCTCAGATTTAATTCGGGTTAACGTTGAGCCTTTATTGACCAGAATGTCGGCTGACATAGAAAGATGGTCCCCTCTCTTTTTGTCTCTCTGGGGCAGGGTTAATGTTATTAAGATGATTTGTGCACCAAGATTCAATTTTCTTTTACAGACTCTCCCTGTGAAGATCCCACTGTGTTATTTTCGTTATTTTGACAGGTTATGTAACACTTTTTTATGGAACAAAAAGCGTCCTAGATTGAAACTGAGGAGTTTACAGAAACAAACAGACAAAGGTGGACTCGGGGTTCCGAATCTGTTGTTTTATCATTATGCTTTTAGCCTTAGGCATTTGATTCACTGGGCTCTTCCTCCTGAAAGAGCTCCCCCTTGGTATTCTCTCGAAAGCTACCTATGTGGGTCCCTCCCCCCTCTGCACTTTGTTACCATAAGACTCCCCTCTAAATGTAGAACCCACCTCATTGTGTCCTTCTTGCAATGTTTGGAATGCAATGCCGAGTGGGCCCAGACGGCCCTGATGGTGGGCCGTAAACTTATAACCTCCCATTTGAAATCTTCCTCTGCCCCATCATAATGCCACAAGGAGCTGGGTAAACTAGCTGCTCTGGAGGGCCTTTCATTTAAAGTTCTGGACAAAAACGTTTTCACTTGAAGTGGGACTCCTACCTTGCCAGTTTAAACAGGCGGGTGGAAAATGGCGAGACTGGCTACTCGTTATAGATTCCATCACTGGGTGTTTTTGTGTGTGTTTGTTTTCAGTTGTTTATTATTATTTTCTTTTTCTTTTTTTTCTTTTCTCTCTGTCATAGTGCAAATGTTTTCCTATATTGTATGTTGTAAATATCTTGCACTTCTGTTTTATTTGGTGTTGTAAAAATCAATAAAGTTCAAATCATAAAAAAAAGCATTTTAAAATCCAGTTAGAAATATTCCATCTTTAGCTCACTTAAAGAAGCCCTGCCCATGCAACAACTAAGATCCCCCCCCCACCCCCACACACACATACACACAAACACACACACACACACACACACACACACACACACAAACAACAGGTCCATGATGTTGCAACCCTTCAAGCTGGTTAATTGTCCTAGATTGACCTTCTTCCACAGAAACACAAGTGTAAACATATTGCTCCATAGTTCAGCATAATGCACTGCAATGCTTTCATGCAACCCATCAAAATCTGATTCTAAATCACAAGCAATGACAATGACCTCCTGTCAAGCAAATCCAGCAGGAGGGAAGTCAACTCTCCACATCAAATATAGAGCACATCAAAGACCAATGAACCTTGCTCTTTCTGGCAAGCTTTTGAATCTGCAAGATGTTCAGTCAAAACCAACCAACCAACAAACTATGGTTGCACTTTTTCCAAAGCCTAATAAAGTTTGTGTTTAATGCATAGGTGGTTATACTGCAAAATCCTGAACGCACTGATGCTCCAGCTGAAATCACCAAATAAATTCTCAAATATTGAAGACGCAGATCTAAACCAGTGATGTGCATGATTATATCTTGAAGTAAGTGCACAGAGTTTGTCATTTTCTTCCACACTGTGACAAAGCATTTCTCACTGCTTCCTCTCCAACTTCCTGATCACATGTTCAGCTTCCTGCTGTTCTTCATGTTTACGAAATGCCATTACTGCTACATGCCCACTGATTAATACAAAACTGCAAGTGAAAAAACAAACAAAACAGCAGCACTAGGTTACAAATGAAAAGGACTTGATGAAATAGTAATATGCAATCTAGACTACAGTCTCACAAAAATTATGTGATAATCTGACAACATGCTAAAATCTATGTTTAGTTCTGAAGCTCCCAAAAACTCAAATGCCCTGATTCCAGCACTTCAAAGGCTGGATGTGAGGAATCTCTTGGTGGACTACCAGCCACCTTGACCCAGCCCATGCTCACCTCCCCACCCAGGGCAACCCATTGCAAATCCAGGCAACGTGGTGTCCATGCTGTTTCAACTTTACATCTGGTGGTAATTCTTTCAATGTTGTATGTGAATACTGGACACCAAAGTGCACCGAAAACGCAAAGTGCCAGAAGGCCAAAGCATTCCAGAGTCCAACTAAGGTTCAAACATGTTCCAAAGCGACACAAGTTGAATACATCTTATCAAGCATACTCTGATCGGTGCCAAGCAGCATGGCAACCTCCCCGCTGACACACACAGAAACCACACCAAAGCACTGTTTGAGAAAACTCAGCACTGAACTCAGCCAGGGGTAAGAGCAGCTTATCGAGGTAGTGACGTTCAGGCCAGTAGGACTTCAGCTTTTGAGATCAAGCGATGCCTTGAAAGAGTTTATGGAATCATGAGGTTCCTGAACCGAGGGTTTTGGTGATGCTGATGTCTTTGCAGGAGAACAAAGGTCCCAGTCTTTAGGGTACTGGGGCCTCCTTTTTAAAACACTGCACAGGATTCATACAAAAATTATAAGTCATGTCTGAGAGCATGCACTGGTGCTGTACTCTGCCATATCTACAACACCACGGAACCACCCTGGGTCCTTAGTTGCCAACCACCCAGGCAGACAACCGATCCATTCCCACATCTCTAAAACACCCATCTATCTCCAACAGCCAGGCTAAAGGTGGATGAACCCCTTGGCCTTCACCAGCCACTGTGGTCCTCAACAGTCAGGCACCTGTGTGCTGGATCACACACAGAGAAATAGCCTACATTGCCAAAATGTGATAGGTGACGCTATCTCACAATGCAAGTGACACAACGTAAGCGTGAGTATCAGCAATGCTTATTTGTGGCCTATGCGTTTGATTCAGTTGGTCATACTGCTCTCTGGGACATCCTGACAATTTGTGGGATCCCCAAGAAGCTATTGGACATCATAGCCTGCCTATATACAGATACTGTGAGTACTGTGCAGAGTTGGGGCAGAGACTCTTAAGTTTTTCTGAGTGAAAACTGCCATTTGTCAGGGATGTGTTCTGGCTCCTACACTGTACAATGCTTGCATGGACTGGGTGCTGGTAGAGTCATGGAAACCAGTGAGTAGGGTGCTTATGTTGGCAAGGAAAGGTTTACTGAACTTGACTTCGCAAACAATGCTGTGATCTTTGTGGAATCAATGGATACTCTGATTGCAACACTTGAGAAGTTGAATAAGTTTGAGGTTGTCCTGGATCAAGACTATAACCCCGTTCCCACTGGGGTTTGCAATCCATTTTAAGACTGATTCAATCTGGTTTTCTTTCTAGCCAGATAGTGTTCAGCCTTGTTTTTCAAATCTGGCTCATCCTACTAGACCAAGGTTAGACTGGAGTTTGCAATCCAGCTCGAGCCACATCCTACACCAGACTGGTAAGTTTGGGTTCTGTGCTATCTCGCAAAGAAAATAAACTGGAAATGAATCACGTCTAATTCTCTGACAAATTTCTGATTTAGTTGGTTTTCCACAGCTTGTCACTAGTGGCCATTTTAAGTATAAATCCAGAGTATATCCACAAATACCAATCACAAGATTATTTAATGTCAACACACTGAGCCTACCACTGAGCCTACTACATGTGATTCAGACAGAATCTATGATCCTTTGATCATAGATTCTGTCTGAATCACATGTAGTAGGTTCAGTGTGTAGTAGGTTTGTTTTTCTTGCAAAGGCAAGAAAAACAAAAATGGACATGTGGATTTCAGGGGCGAACCAAGGGATGCACCCCTCCCCCCTTTTCATCACATTCAACATTGTATAATAGTTTCAAATATGCACCAAAATGCAAGAAATGGTACCTAAATAATGCATGCCCCCCACACCACCCTTTTACAAAATCCTGGATCTGCCCCTGGATTTTCAGAGCAACGTTCGATGCACAGGTACAGACTGCAGATTTATGAGGCCATGTCAAATCACGCTGATGGGTGCTGTTTGCTGTTTTATGTTTACCAATGAGGAGTAACAGACAGTTTGATGGATTATTTAACTGTAGAGTCGCCTCCTTCAAACAAGTAAACATGAATTTGTGATATTTCAGAAAGGACATCACAACATCGTAACATCACAAAAGTTAACCTTTTAAGCTCACGCCATCACCCTGCAGTCTGTTGCTGCACACAACATCAATTCTGATGTGACAGTTCTTTGACGCCAACATTGGAAAGAGCACACGCATGTGTTTGTGCGTTTCTGTGTGGTGGTACCACAGGAAAAAGGTTTGTTGAGCACTTTACTGGCGAGGACACAGAGAGAACAGACGTAGTTTGACGTCATGGTCCCCAGTTAGCCAGATTCTAGCCGCATTTGCATTCAGACAGCAGTGAATCCAGCTCAAATCCGTTGTCGCAGATCGAACGGTCCGCCCCTAAAAATCAGTCCGCCTTTTGCATCTGCGCATGTGTCATTTCAGACCACAGCAGCATGTCTGAGATGGAATCTCTTCACCCAAAGCAGTCAAATGGATTAATGTGATTAATCTTAAATCATTCTAATGTCAGTTTTAAGCAGAAATGAGGCCGTGTTAAGCAGAAAATCAATGAAATTCAGTGACGCTTTGAAATGACCGACACGTAGTGAACAAATAGCAGCTCATTTAGCCATGGCGCTCTGATCGCTTCCGCTGCCTTTTATGATGAAATAATGCTGAATTCAGGACCATAACATCAAACTAGGTCTGTCCACTCTGCGTCTTCCCCAGTAAAATGCTCAATAAACGTCTTTTTCTGCAGCGCCACCACACAGAAACACACATATACATGAACGCAGGTGCACATGCACAAACACGCGTGCTCGTTATGTTGGTCTGCAATGCATTATGCTGAATCGATGTCATCTGCAGCAACAGACTGCAGGTTCATGACATGAGCTTAAGAAGTTTTGAGAGGTTATAAATTAATGCCTTTCTGGAATATCACACAAATTCACGTTTACCTGTTAGAATGGGTCAACTCTCTGCAGTTAAAAATAAAATAATTAAAAATATATAATGCAATGCTGAAATACCCTCGGCCGTATGACCAATGTCTTCTATATAATGTGCAGTTGTTAAATTGGTATCCCAGTGCAAAGAGTATATATTATGTTATCTGTGTGTGGGGTTTAATAGTTTTTGGGTTTGATATTATCTATGTGTGTGTGCCTGCGTGATGCCTGATGCACCTGCTCTTGTCTATGTGTGTGAGTGTGTTCCAACCCTGCACTCCGGTTACATGCGTGAGCACCTCTTTCCCTAATTTCTGCGTGTGTGTGTGTTTTGGCTGTCTGATTGTAGGTATGCGTGATCAGGTCTGTGTCCCTGTTGTGTGTCTGTCTCCTTATGCACTTGTCTCCCCTCTCCCTGCGTGAACGCCTGTTTGTTCCTGCTGTGTGTGTTCACTTGGGGTTGCCTTGCCCTCTGTTTGTCTTTTCTCCTCCGTGTGATCTCTGTCTTTGTTCTTCTGGGGTTCTAATTAACGATCTGGGTTGTGTAGTTCTCGTTTGGAGTTATGGAATTCATGGTTTTATTCTTTGTGTTTTATTTACTTACACCCAGGGTTTTTCGTATGTTGATTGTCTGCAGGTTTTGGTTATTTGGTAATTACGTTTATTTCTTGTCAGTGATTCTTTGGCAGGTATGTTTATTCACATCTGGTGAGTGTTACTTTCCATCTTTGTTTGTTGTTTTAGAAGTTATCAGTTATCTTGCAGTTGTGCTTCCTTATGTCATGTTTATTTCTCTCCTCACGTTTCCTGACACTTCTGTTCTGTGATTAATCTGCACCTTGTTCTATTTTTAGTATTTAAATCACTCTGGTTTTGTCTGCCGTTTGCAGGTCGATTACACATTGTTGCATCTAGTTCCTTTTGTCTGGGGTTCCTGATAAGTCTGTCTTGTAAGTACCGGGTTAGTTTTGGCTGACTTTTTGCCAGCCTTTTTCTCCTCATCTTCTCACCTGTTAATTTTCCTAAATGAGTCCCATATTTTGTATGGACGCTGTATTTTTGTTGCTTCCTCCTTCAACTCCTTTATTTGTGGATTTTGCTCACTCAATGTATCTCACTTTGTCTTAATTAGTATTTCCAGCTAATATCAAGCTGTATTTAACCAGTAACAAGGAAAGACAGTGGATTTCAAATCATCCAACCAAAAGGAACAAGACTGTGTTTTCCTTATTTTAAGACAGAGGCTAATCATAAAATAAAGAGTTCTGTCTAGTTTAAAGTCACATTTTGATTATTCATTGCCTAGGCATTTTGCTAGTTTTGAGAATTCTAACCAAGTAAATTTTTCTTACCCCACTGGCAGATTTTTTTTTTTTTTTTTTTTGGCTTAATGCAAGACATTCTGGCTAGATTTCAGATTATTTGGTTTATTTTAAGAGGGCCTTCTTTTGCAATGTTAGTACTGGGCATGTCCAGAAAATTCTTATAACTTGAATGATTTGCTAAATAAAACGTTAGTTTGGGAGATGTGAATAACTTTCACTGTTAGGGAACATAAACTACAGTACTTGAGCCATGTGGCACACTTCTCTGAGTGTGATCCTGCATATACAGGTGCTTCAATGCTGAGGATGTCAGCAACTGGAAAAGGCCAAGGGGACGCTCATGTATCACCTGCCTGTGGATGTACAGACGTAAATCGCTACTTTAAGGAGGTGGGGATGGACCAGTTATCTGCCTGAATGGCTGCCAACCAGGACCCAGGATGTTTTCATAGAATCATGCAAACACTGACATGTGACATCAGTATGTGCTTAAACCTCATCTGGTTGTGAATATTGTCTGTCTTCAAACTGGTCTGTCTGACATTATCTGAGTTAATAAATCTCCATTTCTCTCAAACAGGATCCGCTGAATTGCTTCAAAAATACCTCATTCCTTCTGAAACAACAACAGCTGAATGTTGCATTTTTTTTATTTTCACACACTTGGCTGTGTTACACATTCACACCATGGGCCCAAAGCCCAAATTATGTTCCTATGATGTAATCCCAAACAGTGACTTGTTAAACAAACAGCTTCAAGGGTTTTGACATTGCCTGGAACATACAGTGTTTATCACTTAAACATTTATCAACCTAAAGGCAACTCTTTTTTTAATCTTTAACGTGTGAAACAAAAGCACCAATTTGTACTTTCTGGGCCTAATGACACCCACACCAACTACACATACATCATAAATGACATTTTATATGTAACATGTGAACAACACATCAAGGATCTGATTTACTAAAGGCTTGCGTGTGTAAACACATGCCATTGCACTCACAAATATACCTGCATGCTGATTTCCTATCACAGCACAATGAGGATTGCATCTTTCAAATGCGCAACGTCACGTATATTGCCCATGTAATGCATCTGTGCTCATGAATATGTAATTTGGTGCTTGTCCAGATGAGTGTGCAAAATTCTGGCAGGAATCATACAAATAGGTGAGGTCTGCACATGCAACATAAATTATCAAGGTCAAAAATTTTAGTGGGTGCTGATTGCGTCTATATGTTGAAAGTTTGAAACCTTGGTGTTCTGGCAGCACAGAAATCACTGCCTCTTCATACACAAAAATAAAATAAAAACAAAAAAAAATTAAAAACATTCATTGTAAACATTGGACATGTTTAAAGATTTTCACCTCCTGTTTATTTCTTAAAGAATTAATGTGTTCACGCACAACAGATGGGTCAGAGTACATTTTGGTACAACTCACGATAATTACAGTCATTGATGTGTCGTGCTGTGTCACAAAAATAGACACGCATAGACACACACAAGTGACAAGCACGTCAAGATCTACGTGGGATGGCGTACGCACGTTTGTAGGCACTGCATGTGATTTCTGCTGGTGAAGCACATACAGCTGTTTGTGCTTTCCACCACTGTACACAGCTTACCTGTGCGTGCGAAACAGCTGTAGCTCATACATCACAGACTCTGAGTTGCGCATTCAGACACTGGTATGATGCGCCTAAGTCTGTATGCAGTGCGTGTGCATTCTGCTGTGTACATTACTGTACATTGTGCCAGCAGAACAGAGCATTATTCACCAGTTTGCTCATATTCAGTGGACAGAAGAATAAGTAAACCTAGAATAAGACATTTTTTCTTTTTAAATTTCTAGCGCATGCACACCCTTAGCTATGTGCAGAGGTCATGCATAACAAAGTGCAACGCAAGTGAATGTACTCAATCTACCATCATCAGAAGACAACACAAGGTGTCAGAGCAAGAAATTAAGAAAATAGGAAAGAGGGTCACATCTGCATTTGAGGAAATTCTGAGTGGCTTCAGTTTTAAAAATAGATTTGAGAAACACTGAAAAAATGATGATGGTGAATATACTATAGACAGTATTTGATAAATCCATACATTTATCAGCTCCATATATGACATATTGCATTGAGGTTTGGTGAAACAAACAAAACAAACAAACAAACAAACACTAATTCAATATTTTTACTGCAAAAGAAAGCCATTGGAATTATCAGGAAGAAAACTTAGGGCCCCTTCACACATACTGCAAACCATGTAATGTCGTCCCTGTCACCAACGCCTCGTACACCTGTTGCTACAACTACTTGTGCACACAAGCGACTGAAATACAGAGTGTGTGCTGTGTGAAAGCATCGCACCCTCTCGTGGCAGGTGCCGGCCAAATTCCAGGTGACACGCACGAACGCCTAACACCACTCGCATGGCACTTAGAAAATGTGTGGCCAGTCGCACTCTTCGCACAACAACAGACTGCAGATCACCACTGTCGTACAGCTCTGAAATCTGTCTAAGTTCCACACAAGTGTGACTTTGCAAACACACACACTGACACATGGGTGTGTGCGGTCCACTCACAGAGGTGTGGCTTCCGTCATTCTGGACATTCCAGCTACACAACACCTACTGTGTTTGGACAGTTATGGACAAACAACTGTCCACTGTGAAGGGCGTGTGTCTGATTGCTGTATTTACGTGTACATAAATAAAAACATATATCGCCGTGGTGGCGACAAGCTGCAGCAAGCAAGCGCGCTCATGCAGCGGACACTGATAGGCCCCCCAGGTTGAAATGGATCGTCAGATCAGAACACGCAGCGGGCGATCTGACTGTCACGTCACCCATGTGAGCTCTGTTCCACATGACACGGTGTCTGTGCTGTGGCGCGCCGTCCACAAGACACGCGTGTTGGGCAGAACACGTGCATGGCCGACTGGACACACCTGACCAGTAGATGTGGATATCGGAGCACACTGCTTCTCATTCATGTCATTTCATGACTGCATGTCTGTGACTATGGGTTATCACCGGAGTAACTGAACAGATCATATTTTCTATGGTGTGGGATTTTTTTTTTTGGTAATACTTCCATGTCCTTACTGATATGAGGCAGCTTCCCTCAGCTTTCAAATAACAACTCCGTAGCTCAGTGATAAAGTCTCTGACTGGGAATCAGAGGTTTTGAAAGGTGCGAGTTCACGTCCCGGGTGGTGTGTTTTTTTTTGTTTGTTTTTTTATTCCACATAAGCGGTGGAATGTGTTCCCACAGGTAACGGCTGGTTGTTTTGTTTTTTTTATTCCACATAAGCGGTATGATGTAGTTCCACACGTACCAGCTGGCTTTTATTTCTTCCACATAAGAGGCGCCATGTGCTGCACCTTGCACTGTTCCTGCGCAACGGACACCAGCGCGTGCACAAACTCTCGCACCAGGTTTGTGCACGCCTGCCCGTCGGCGCAATGCTTCGTGCGCTAATTTCGAACTGTTTTGCTGTGTTTTGTGGTTTTCATCCAAACTTCTCACTATGTGTAAAGGGGCCATTACCGTGAGCCAACCAACTCACTATTTATGTTGTGTGTGGGCCGCCAGAAGAGGAGGTACTGCTGGCCCACCACCAGTGGGCGCTCTGCCTGAAGTGCGGGCTTCAGGCACGAGAGGGCGCTGCCGCCATGGACACAGCCGGGGGTGACAGCTGTCGCTCATTACCTCTTGACAGCTGTCACCCATCTACTCAACATCATCTCACTCCATAAAGACCAGACGTCATCTCCACCTCATTGCCGAGATATCATACTTCATTGGAGGTAATATCCTCAGCCTTTTGTAAATCTGTTTATTGTGAGTGTTTGCAGGAGAACCAGTCGTTTTTGGGGAGGCTGTGCAAGACGGCGCTCCTTTTCAGCTGAGACCGCTGCAACGCGCTGAGTGTGAGGTGGAGGTGGCATTCCCACCGTTATTGTTACTGGGTGTACACACACCCACACTTGACTGTCTTTGTTCTTCGCCAGCAGTACCAGATCCGACAGTCGGGGACGGTGATCACCTGGGAATTCGGGACTTGGCGGCTCCAGTATTCACCAGGTTCTGGGGCGGCGGAAATCGTGTGGTTCCGGCTCTCCTCAGGACAGCCGTCTTCTATCCTCGAGCCTGCCCACACGTCACCTTTGTGTATTGACTGTTGTGATATTCTGAGATTGTCTGTATGTTCGTTGTGCACATTCACAACATTAAATTGTTATATTTTGGCTCATCTATTGACCATTCATTTGCGCCCCCTGTTGTGGGTCCGTGTCACTACACTCTCCCAACAGGATATCTCGGCCAATGTCATGGACTCCGAGGGGCGTCACCCGGCTGTTGAACGACCAATGGGAGAGCAGGGAGCGCAGGCGTCTGCAGGAGAAGTGATTGGTGAGCTGCAGCACATTCTCACCGCCTTTACGGCTCGGTTGGATCAAATGACTGAGCAAAACATCCTCCTGAACCGCAGGGTGGAGGCTCTCTCTGCACAGATGGCGGCGAGCGCTCAGGGCTCTGCTGCAGCTCGTCCTCCTGCCGACCCTGTGCAGGATATAAATGTTCCAGTGGTGGTTCAACAACCCCTCCCACCATCCCCTGAAGCATACATAAGCCCTCCTGAGCCGTACGGAGGTTGTGTGGAGACATGCGCGGACTTTCTTATGCAGTGTTCGCTCGTCTTCGCACAACGTCCCGTCATGTACGCGTCAGATGCTAGTAAAATAGCTTATGTGATTGCTCTGCTTCGGGGTAAAGCACGCGCCTGGGCTACGGCGCTCTGGGAACAGAACTCACGTTATCAGCATACACTGGGTTTGTGGGGGAGTTCAGAACAGTGTATGATCACCCTAACAGAGGAGAGACCGCTTCAACAGTGCTGCTGTCAATGAGACAGGGACGCGAGAGCGCAGCCGCTTATGCAGTCAACTTCCGCATCGCAGCTGCGAGGTCTGGCTGGAATAACGTTGCGCTCCGTGCCGCCTTCATAAACGGACTGTCGTTGGTTCTGAAGGAGCAGCTGGTAGCTAAGGAGGAACTGCGGGATTTAGATGGGCTTATCGATCTCGTTATACGGTTAGACAATCGGTTGGAGGAACGCCGTCGGGAGCGAGGCGAAGGACGTGACCGGATACGCGCCGCCCCTCTCCCTTCCGGGTTCGAAAAGGGGCCGCCCTCCCCACGCTCCACAGCCGCAGTGCTTTGTGGGGCAACAGCTCCCCCTGCTGACGTTGTTAGGGAAATGCACAGGGCCAAAATGGGGAGGCTGATCCGTGGAGAGTGTTTTCTCTGCAGCTCAACTGAACACACACAGAGAAACTGCCCCAAACGGCCAAAACGACAACACTCGCCCTTAGAGACTGGGCTAAGGGGGGGTCAAAACATTCAAGTAAGACACACACAAATTGCCACACGACTCCCAGTCACAATCCTGAGCGGGGATTTAACCCTTCAAGCCCGAGCACTGGTGGACACGGGGTCAGAAGGGAATCTGCTAGACAGCAGATGGGCAAGGGAGGTAGGGCTCCCTCTGGTGGTGCTTCCTTCGCCATTGCAGGTGCGGGCACTAAATGGCACCCTCCTCCCTTTACTCACACACAAGACACAACCAGTAACTCTGGTGGTGTCTGGAAACCATCGGGAGGAGATTGAGTTTTTTGTAACTCCTTCTACCTCCCGCGTGATTTTGGGCATCCCATGGATGTTGAAGCACAATCCCCGGATTGATTGGCCGTCTGGGGTGGTGGTTCAGTGGAGCGAAACCTGCCATCGAGGGTGTTTAGGATCCTCGGTTCCTCCCGGTTCACAGGCTAAGGAGGAGGTCAAAGTCCCTCCCAATCTGACGGCAGTGCCGGTTGAGTACCACGATCTTGCTGACGTCTTCAGCAAGGATCTGGCACTCACCCTTCCCCCGCACCGTCCGTACGATTGTGCCATTGATTTGGTTCCAGGCACTGAGTTCCCGTCCAGCAGGCTGTACAACCTCTCACGACCTGAGCGCGAATCAATGGAGACCTACATCCGGGACTCATTAGCTGCCGGGCTGATCCGGAACTCCACCTCCCCGATGGGGGCAGGTTTCTTTTTTGTGGGCAAGAAAGATGGCGGACTCCGTCCATGCATTGATTACAGGGGGCTGAATGAGATTACGGTTCGCAACCGATACCCGTTGCCATTGTTAGATTCCGTGTTCACCCCCCTGCATGGAGCCAAAATCTTTACTAAGCTGGATCTTAGAAATGCGTATCACCTGGTTCGGATCCGGAAGGGAGACGAATGGAAGACGGCATTTAACACCCCGTTAGGTCACTTTGAGTACCTGGTCATGCCGTTCGGCCTCACCAACGCCCCAGCGACGTTCCAAGCCTTGGTTAACGACATCTTGCGGGACTTCCTGCACCGATTCGTCTTCGTATATCTGGACGATATTCTCATCTTTTCTCCGGATCCTGAGACCCATGTCCAGCATGTACGTCAGGTCCTGCAGCGGTTGTTAGAGAACCGACTGTTTGTGAAGGGCGAGAAGTGCGAGTTTCACCGCACGTCTTTGTCCTTCCTGGGGTTTATAATCTCCTCCAACTCCGTCGCCCCTGATTCGGCCAAGGTTGCGGCGGTGAGAGATTGGCCCCAACCAACAAGCCGTAGGAAGCTGCAACAGTTCCTCGGTTTCGCTAATTTCTATAGGAGGTTCATTAAGGGCTACAGTCAGGTAGTTAGCCCCCTGACAGCCCTGACCTCTCCAAAAGTCCCCTTCACCTGGTCGGATCGGTGCGAAGCCGCGTTCAAGGAGTTGAAACGACGGTTCTCTACTGCGCCAGTTTTGGTGCAGCCCGACCCTAGCCGCCAGTTCATGGTTGAAGTGGACGCCTCTGACTCAGGGATAGGAGCCGTGCTGTCCCAGAGCGGAGAGACCGATAAGGTTCTTCACCCGTGTGCCTACTTTTCACGCAGGTTGACCCCGGCTGAACGGAACTATGATGTCGGCAATCAAGAACTCCTTGCGGTGAAAGAGGCTCTTGAAGAGTGGAGACACCTGTTGGAGGGAGCGTCTGTGCCGTTCACGGTTTTCACTGACCATCGGAACCTGGAGTATATCAGGACCGCCAAGCGGCTGAACCCCAGGCAAGCCCGCTGGTCACTGTTCTTCGGGCGTTTTGACTTCCGGATCACCTATCGCCCCGGGACCAAGAACCAGAGGTCGGATGCCTTGTCCCAGGTACACGAAGAGGAGGTCAAAACTGCACTGTCGGATCCACCGGAGCCCATCCTGCCTGAGTCCACTATCGTGGCCACCCTCACCTGGGACGTGGAGAAGACCGTCCGGGAGGCCCTGGCACGGAGCCCGGACCCAAGAACAGGTCCGAAGAACCGTCTGTATGTCCCACCAGAGGCCAGAGCTGCAGTCTTGGACTTCTGTCACGGTTCCAAGCTCTCCTGTCATCCAGGGGTGCGAAGGACCGTGGCAGTTGTCCGGCAGCGCTTCTGGTGGGCGTCTATGGAGGCAGACGTCCGGGAATATATCCAGGCCTGCACCACCTGTGCCAGGGGCAAGGCAGTACACACGAAGGCCCAAGGACTCCTCCAGCCGCTGCCTGTGCCTCATCGCCCCTGGTCCCACATCGGCCTGGATTTCGTCACGGGCCTCCCGCCGTCCCAGGGCAACACCACCATCTTCACAATAGTGGACCGTTTCTCCAAGGCGGCCCACTTCCTGGCCCTCCCGAAGCTCCCAACAGCCCAGGAGACAGCAGACCTCCTGGTCCACCATGTTGTCCGTCTGCATGGGATACCCTCCGACATCGTCTCAGATCGTGGTCCCCAGTTCTCCTCACACGTCTGGAGGAGCTTCTGCAGGGAACTGGGGGCCACCGTGAGCCTCTCGTCCGGGTACCATCCACAGATGAACGGACAGGCAGAGCGGGTCAACCAGGAACTGGAACAGACCCTCCGCTGCGTCACATCCGCGCACCCGACGGCCTGGAGTAACCATCTGGCCTGGATCGAGTATGCGCATAACAGCCAGGTGTCTTCGGCCACCGGCCTCTCCCCATTTGAGGTGTGTTTGGGGTATCAGCCCCCGTTGTTTCCCGTGGTGGAGGGAGAGGTCGGTGTGCCCTCGGTCCAGGCCCACCTGCGGAAGTGCCGTCGGGTGTGGCGCTCCGCCCGCTCTGCCTTGTTGAAGGCCCGGACGAGGGCGAAGACCCACGCAGACCGCCGGCGATCCCCGGCCCCTGCTTACCAGCCCGGGCAGGAGGTGTGGCTTTCCACGAAGGACATCCCCCTCCAGGTGGACTTCAGGAAACTTCAGGACAGGTACATTGGCCCCTTCAAGATCCTCAAAGTCCTCAGTCCTGCCGCAGTGAAGCTCCAACTCCCGGCTTCACTGCGGATCCATCCGGTTTTCCACGTGTCACGTATCAAACCTCATCACACCTCACCCCTCTGTGCTCCCGGACCGGCGCCCCCTCCTGCTCGGATCATCGACGGGGGGCCGGCTTGGACGGTGCGCCGGCTCCTGGACGTCCGTCGGATGGGTCGGGGGTTCCAGTACTTGGTAGACTGGGAGGGGTATGGACCCGAAGAACGCTCCTGGGTGAAGAGGAGCTTCATCCTGGATCTGGCCCTCCTGGCTGACTTCTACCGTCGACACCCCAACAAGCCGGGTCGGGCGCCAGGAGGCGCCCGTTGAGGGGGGGGGTCCTGTTGTGTGTGGGCCGCCAGAAGAGGAGGTACTGCTGGCCCACCACCAGTGGGCGCTCTGCCTGAAGTGCGGGCTTCAGGCACGAGAGGGCGCTGCCGCCATGGACACAGCCGGGGGTGACAGCTGTCGCTCATTACCTCTTGACAGCTGTCACCCATCTACTCAACATCATCTCACTCCATAAAGACCAGGCGTCATCTCCACCTCGTTGCCGAGATATCATACTTCATTGGAGGTAATATCCTCAGCCTTTTGTAAATCTGTTTATTGTGAATGTTTGCAGGAGAACCGGTTGTTTTCGAGGAGGCTGTGCAAGACGGCGCTCCTTTTCAGCTGAGACCGCTGCAACGCGCTGAGTGTGAGGTGGAGGTGGCATTCCCACCGTTATTGTTACTGGGTGTACACACACCCACACTTGACTGTCTTTGTTCTTCGCCAGCAGTACCAGATCCGACAGTCGGGGACGGTGATCACCTGGGAATTCGGGACTTGGCGGCTCCAGTATTCACCAGGTTCTGGGGCGGCGGAAATCGTGTGGTTCCGGCTCTCCTCAGGACAGACGTCTTCTATCCTCGAGCCTGCCCACATGTCACCTTTGTGTATTGACTGTTGTGATATTCTGAGATTGTCTGTATGTTCGTTGTGCACATTCACAACATTAAATTGTTATATTTTGGCTCATCTATTGACCGTTCATTTGCGCCCCCTGTTGTGGGTCCGTGTCACTACACTCTCCCAACAATTTATCTGTTTAAACATTCTGAAATTCAAGGACTTAGTTGATTGGAAGACGATACAAACCATGTACAAAGCAAAAAACAAACTTCTACCTCAACATGTCCAATATCTGTTTAAAATGAAGGTCTCAGTTATAATTTGAGAGTACCATTATTATTTGATAAAACATGGACTCGAACTACTGTAAAAAAAAAAAAAAAAAATCACTGTGTCTCTGTAAAAGGAGACATTTGGAAGAACTGTCCTGAAATATTACATTATGTGGTACTCTACTTGGTGTTAAAAGGCTTTATAAAAAAGGCTTTATGAAAATAATATAATTTCTCATGACAGTATGGACAATTAAGTTTATTGAATTCGTACTATAACTTTTGCATTGTGCATTGTGCACTATTACTTATTTTACTGTGATGAGAAATTTAAGTTCACGGATTAATTTCAAATGTTTGTGTTTTGCTCTTTTTGTGTTTGTATTTGTTGTCATGAGTATATTTTCTTAAGGTAAAAGGGGTAGGTCCATATCAGTTTTTGCTTATGCCGACACTCTTTCGGTCACATTGTCTAACAGAGAAATCAGTTTTGTGCCCAGGACATTTTTGTGTGCATGTTGAAATAAACTCATTCATTCACTGATTATTTTATTTGAGTACTGAGTTGTCTTCCACGTATATTAGATCAGGATAAAGAGGTGCCTTGCCCCTACATGCAGCAATATAACTTAACTGGATGTTTTATTTTTAGTTTGCGCTTACAGCCATTAACATGAGCAAAATCCTCATTTACATACTGCTGTCTACGTCACATTACCACCCGCTATCAATCGCGCACATACTCTAAATATAACGCAATGCTAAAATACCCTCAGCCGTATGAGCATAAAAATAGCAAACAGAACGTGACCTTTTGAGCTTTTAAAATAGGTCACGGTTAGCCATCTTTGAATTTCTCCAAGGTCTGTGTCCAAAGAATGGCCCCTGGGAATTTGAAGACCCTGGCAGTAATAGGACTTGACTTATGCTGAGCGCAGACAGGCGGACGCAAAGTCGTCGCAATACCCGATGGCCATATTTTGGCTTGGGGTAAAAAATCACTCGCAATATTGTCTCCACCCAACTAAAATTTGGATTGCTCACACAACTCAAATTTTAGTACTCATTATCTTGTTTTTTTAATATCCACACAGATGCTGAGAATGACAGCCTCAACACTGCATTTAATCTATTATTAGACTCTATCGGCTTTGCCCAAAAAGTAAATGAGTCCACCCACCACTTTAATCATATCTTAGATCTTGTTCTGACTTATGGTATGGAAATAGAAGACTTAACAGTATTCCCTGAAAACTCCCTTCTGTCTGATCATTTTTTAATAACATTTACATTTACCCTGATGGACTACCCTGCAGTGGGGAATAAGTTTCATTACACTAGAAGTCTTTCAGAAAGCGCTGTAACTAGGTTTAAGGATATGATTCCTTCGTTATGTCCTCTAATGTCATATACCAACACAGAGCAGAGTAGCTACCTAAACTCTGTAAGGGAGTTAGAGTATCTCGTCAATAGTTTTACATCCTCTTTGAAGACAACTTTGGATGCTGTAGCTCCTCTGAAAAAGAGAGCTTTAAATCAGAAGTGTCTGACTCCGTGGTATAACTCACAAACTCGTAGCTTAAAGCAGATAACCCGTAAGTTGGAGAGGAAATGGCGTCTCACTAATTTAGAAGATCTTCACTTAGCCTGGAAAAAGAGTTTGTTGCTCTATAAAAAAGCCCTCCGTAAAGCTAGGACATCTTTCTACTCATCACTAATTGAAGAAAATAAGTATAACCTCAGGTTTCTTTTCAGCACTGTAGCTAGGCTGACAAAGAGTCAGAGCTCTATTGAGCTGAGTATTCCATTAACTTTAACTAGTAATGACTTCATGACTTTCTTTGCTAACAAAATTTTGACTATTAGAGAAAAAATTACTCATAACCATCCCAAAGATGTATCGTTATCTTTGGCTGCTTTCAGTGATGCCGGTATTTGGTTAGACTCTTTCTCTCCGGTTGTTCTGTCTGAGTTATTTTCATTGGCCCCACAAATCTTAGAAACATGGTGTCTAACCAGATCCTTACTCTGGATGGCATTACCCTGACCTCTAGTAATACTGTGAGAAATCTTGGAGTCATTTTTGATCAGGATATGTCATTCAAAGCGCATATTAAACAAATATGTAGGACTGCTTTTTTGCATTTACGCAATATCTCTAAAATCAGAAAGGTCTTGTCTCAGAGTGATGCTGAAAAACTAATTCATGCATTTATTTCCTCTAGGCTGGACTATTGTAATTCATTATTATCAGGTTGTCCTAAAAGTTCCCTAAAAAGCCTTCAGTTAATTCAAAATGCTGCAGCTAGAGTACTGACGGGGACTAGAAGGAGAGAGCATATCTCACCCATATTGGCCTCTCTTCATTGGCTTCCTGTTAATTCTAGAATAGAATTTAAAATTCTTCTTCTTACTTATAAGGTTTTGAATAATCAGGTCCCATCTTATCTTAGGGACCTCGTAGTACCATATCACCCCAATAGAGCGCTTCGCTCTCAGACTGCAGGCTTACTTGTAGTTCCTAGGGTTTGTAAGAGTAGAATGGGAGGCAGAGCCTTCAGCTTTCAGGCTCCTCTCCTGTGGAACCAGCTCCCAATTCAGATCAGGGAGACAGACACCCTCTCTACTTTTAAGATTAGGCTTAAAACTTTCCTTTTTGCTAAAGCTTATAGTTAGGGCTGGATCAGGTGACCCTGAACCATCCCTTGGTTATGCTGCTATAGACGTAGACTGCTGGGGGGTTCCCATGATGCACTGTTTCTTTCTCTTTTTGCTCTGTATGCACCACTCTGCATTTAATCATTAGTGATCGATCTCTGCTCCCCTCCACAGCATGTCTTTTTCCTGGTTCTCTCCCTCAGCCCCAACCAGTCCCAGCAGAAGACTGCCCCTCCCTGAGCCTGGTTCTGCTGGAGGTTTCTTCCTGTTAAAAGGGAGTTTTTCCTTCCCACTGTAGCCAAGTGCTTGCTCACAGGGGGTCGTTTTGACCGTTGGGGTTTTACATAATTATTGTATGGCCTTGCCTTACAATATAAAGCGCCTTGGGGCAACTGTTTGTTGTGATTTGGCGCTATATAAAAAAATTGATTGATTGATTGATTGATTGATTGGTTGCTTCGTCCAAACCATCGGCATGTTTATTGGACCCCATTCCTGCCAGGCTGCTCAAGGAAGTCCTACCATTATTTAATGCTTCAATCTTAAATATGATCAATCTATCTTTGTTAGTTGGTTATGTACCACAGGCCTTTAAGGTGGCAGTAATTAAACCATTACTTAAAAAGCCATCACTTGACCCAGCTATCTTAGCTAATTATAGGCCAATTTCCAACCTTCCTTTTCTCTCAAAGATTCTTGAGAGGGTAGTTGTAAAACAGCTAACTGATCACCTGCAGAGGAATGGTCTATTTGAAGAGTTTCAGTCAGGTTTTAGAATTCATCATAGTACAGAAACAGCATTAGTGAAGGTTACAAATGATCTTCTTATGGCTTCGGACAGTGGACTTATCTCTGTGCTTGTTCTGTTGGACCTCAGTGCTGCTTTTGATACTGTTGACCATAAAATTTTATTACAGAGATTAGAGCATGTCATAGGTATTAAAGGCACTGCGCTGCGGTGGTTTGAATCATATTTGTCTAATAGATTACAGTTTGTTCATGTAAATGGGGAATCTTCTTCACAGACTAAAGTTAATTATGGAGTTCCACAAGGTTCTGTGCTAGGACCAATTTTATTCACTTTATACATGCTTCCCTTAGGCAGTATTATTAGACGGTATTGCTTAAATTTTCATTGTTACGCAGATGATACCCAGCTTTATCTATCCATGAAGCCAGAGGATACACACCAATTAGCTAAACTGCAGGATTGTCTTACAGACATAAAGACATGGATGACCTCTAATTTCCTGCTTTTAAACTCAGATAAAACTGAAGTTATTGTACTTGGCCCCACAAATCTTAGAAGCATGGTGTCTAACCAGATTGTTACTCTGGATGGCATTTCCCTGATCTCTAGTAATACTGTGAGAAATCTTGGAGTCATTTTTGATCAGGATATGTCATTCAAAGCGCATATTAAACAAATATGTAGGACTGCCTTTTTGCATTTACGCAATATCTCTAAAATCAGAAAGGTCTTGTCTCAGAGTGATGCTGAAAAACTAATTCATGCATTTATTTCCTCTAGGCTGGACTATTGTAATTCATTATTATCAGGTTGTCCTAAAAGTTCCCTAAAAAGCCTTCAGTTGGTTCAGAATTCTGCAGCTAGAGTACTGACGGGGACTAGCAGGAGAGAGCATATCTCACCCGTGTTGGCCTCTCTTCATTGGCTTCGTGTTAATTCTAGAATAGAATTTAAAGTTCTTCTTCTTACTTATAAGGTTTTGAATAATCAGGTCCCATCTTATCTTAGGGACCTCGTAGTACCATATTACCCCATTAGAGCGCTTCGTTCTCAGACTGCGGGCTTACTTGTAGTTCCTAGGGTTTGTAAGAGTAGAATGGGAGGCAGAGCCTTCAGCTTTCAGGCTCCTCTCCTGTGGAACCAGCTCCCAATTCAGATCAGGGAGACAGATACCATCTCTACTTTTAAGATTAGGCTTAAAACTTTCCTTTTCGCTAAGGCTTATAGTTAGGGCTGGATCGGGTGACCCTGGACCATCCCTTGGTTATGCTGCTTTAGACGTAGATTGTGGGGGGGGTTCCCATGATGCACTGTTTCTTTCTCTTTTTGCTCCGTATGCATCACTCTGCATTTAATCATTAGTGATCGATCTCTGCCCCCCTTCACGGCATGTCTTTTTCCTGTTTTTTTCCCTCAGCCCCAACCAGTCTCAGCAGAAGACTGCCCCTCCCTGAGCCTGGTTCTGCTGGAGGTTTCTTCCTGTTAAAAGGGAGTTTTTCCTTCCCACTGTTGCCAAGTGCTTGCTCATAGGGGGTCGTTTTGACCGTTGGGGTTTTTCATAATTATTGTATGGCCTTGCCTTGCAATATGGAGCGCCTTGGGGCAACTGTTTGTTGTGATTTGGCGCTATATAAGAAAAAAGTTGATTGATTGATTGATTGTTCTTAGTAAATCAGGCCCCAAATGTCAAACTGCTTTCCTATCTGTAAACCCAGTTGGAGTTGCACTGCAGAGTGAGGAAGCAAAAAGAGGACACATCACAGCTCCACCCAGGAATGAATGATTACTTCCTCCCTCAATTTCAGCTTTTTGCAAGAACAACAACAGCATGATGCTGCCACCACCATGCTGACTGTATTATTTTCTTGGAGTGTTGAGCAACATGGATCTTGTGTCTGGCTCTGAGATTTCTTATAATAAAGCAAACTGTTTTTTGCACTATTGAGCACCAAAGCAGTGATGTCACTGAGACACTGCAAATGCTTTGGCTGACAAGCTAGTCAACATTTTCAAGCAGTTTTTTTAGCGTTGCTCAATGCAACTCTAAAAAATGGAGAGCACACCATTTAAAGCCACCCTGCTGCCTGACAGTTACACACTTCTCAATAACTTAGCTGGATTACAACCAGTAATCACTAGTTTTATTTAGTTATGTATTTATGCCCCACCAGATACCATACCATACCATACTCTTTATTTATATAGCACATTTCACAAACACAGTTTCCAAAGTGCTGTACATAAAAAAAACACACACACACAAACACACACACACACACACAGAGGACCACACACTCATGCGGTGTTAAAAGCCAAAGCACAAAAATGGGTCTTTAGACGAGACTTAAAACACTCTACAGTGGGGGCTGGTCAGATGTTAAGAGGCAAATCATTCCACAGCTGAGGGCCCACCACAGAAAAAGCCCTGTCTCCCCTGGTTTTAAGTCTCGTCACAGGCACCACAAGTTGGAGCTGGCCCTCAGACCGCAAAGCACGGGGAGGCTGATAAATTTGGATCAGGTCCGAAATGTACGTCGGGGCCAGTCCATTCAAAGCTTTAAAAACAAACAATAAAATCTTAAAGTCAACTCTAAAACAAACTGGAAGCCAGTGCAGAGATGCCAAAACCAGAGTGATGTGCTCTCGCTTTTTGCTACCAGTTAAGACGCGCAGCAGAATTTTGGACCAACTGTAAGCGAGAAAGTGCATTTTGGCTGATGCCGATAAAAAGTGCATTACAGTAGTCTAAACAAGAGGAGACAAAAGCGTGCATGACTTGTTTGAAAGCATTAAAAGATAAAAAAGGTTTAACTTTAGATAAAAGACGCAAATGATAAAATCCAGATTTGACAACGGCGTTTACCTGCTTGTCAAATTTAAAATCTTTGTCAATAATGACAACGAGGTTGGTGACAGACTGTTTCATGTACTGTTTAAGAGGGCCCAAGTCCAAGAGGGGGTCAACATTTCCAAATAAAATCTGTAAGACCGCACTAGTACTTCTTGCTCTCGTCTATGAATTAAGATTATTTTACACCAGGCAACTTCACACATTGTACTATTGGGATAAACGATACCAGTCAATGTTTTTATTATCTTGACTGGTAGCAATAGATGGAAATTGACAATTGGCCAATTCAGCCAATAGCTAACATACTGTACAGCTTTTTAGAGTTGAAATAATTCTTACAGTTTTTGTATAGCATACAGAATAAAAAAATTAAAATATTAATAAAATAATTTACAATTTTAAGGGCACACAGGCAGTCCCTAGTTCAAAGCATGTACATTCCCCGTGTACATCTGGAGTTGGGTCAAGAAGTGCACCTGGTGTATAAAAAAAAAAAACTTCCTCCAAATCAACATGCCAAACCAGAGAGCCACTGGAGTGACCCTAAAAAAAAAAAAAAAATTAAAAAAGGAAAAGTCAACTCCCCTTGGATGGATGCAGGTTACTTCCCCAGCCAAAGCTATTATTCATTACTCACTCTGCGTTACGTGCGTTACAGTTTGGACACACATTTTAATGATAAATATGACTATAATGTTAATAATAATGAAGTGAAAAAACTTATATAATTGTTTTTGCCTTTTTTTCTAATCTTGAAAGTGGCTTAAATCTGATGATGTGACATGGATGGCATAAGTGACGAAACAAAATACTCGGTCTCTCTGAATTCAAAATTTTATTTTTCTGACTCAGGACCACTTTGGCTGTAATGGGCCTGTACAGGGTACGGAATAAACATTCTGTGCTAGGTAAATTTACTTTTGTATATTCGTAGTTGCACTGTTAGAAACACTTCCTAGAGCCTGTTTGCGAATCACAACTGACAAGGTCATGCATATAGGCCAAATTTATGTATATGTACCCTTGATTAATTTGGTTTAATCTTCAGAAAGGATAACATAAAAAAAATTCAATGATTAAAAAGATAAACAATTAAAAAGCATCTACCAAATGTTTAAAGGGCTTTTCATTTTGTCTGTTTTGCCTTCTGAGCTGTACATGGCATTTAATAAACATTCTGTGCTAGGTCAATTTACTTTGGTGTCAGTAGTTGCACTGTTACTAACACTTCCTGGTGACTGTTTGAGAATCACAACTGAAAGGTCATGCATATAGGCCCAATTTGTGTACATGTACCTTTGACTTATTCTGTTTATATAAATATGCCTCCTATTGCCTCCTGGCAGGTGATGTCAACATCAGCAGCAGAGTAAACTTTCCACACTGACAAATGTCCTGAAGTGGCAACCAACAAAAGCAAACAGTCCACACACCCCCTCCCCCCGCCCACCCACCCAATCATACATCAGGAAAATATTACATTTAAACCACTGATTTTTACAGCTGCTGACAGTATGAACAACATGCATTTACACGTACTTAACATTTTCAGTTTGAATTCACTCTTTGCATTCCACTCATGAGTGTGAACAGCACACTGTGGCTGCAGTTTGGTCACAAAACATTTGGAATTGTAGTTTTTGGATACTCAGCAATATGACACATTGCTTCTGGTTGCTGAACGGTTAAAGTTAGTCACAAATATTAGTTGAAATAGGAAGTGACAGAGCCACTTTTCATACAGTATCCCACACACCACAAAACCGCCTCTGCCATTACCACTGCCACCACACCCCAGATCTTGTGATCTCATTTTCATGCAATGCAGTAATTACTTAAGTTAAAACTACAATGATGCACAGTCAGGCTTGTCCACCACCTAATTACCCACAATCTTCATTAGGGACGCATCAATCCAGTGTTTTAAAGCACTGATTACTGATGCTAGATTACAACTAGTGGGCAAAAATGAGCACAAATCTGATACCAACCTATAAGAAAAATGCTTCTGAAACATGTGTACATTGATCTGAGCAGACTTGGGACCACTCTTCTTTGTGTTTATTTTGAACATGTAACTCTACATCCCTTTAAAGTCATGAGATGTAGGCCCCGTCCTTGATAATCTGTGTTTCCCCTACAGTTTTATCGCCCTGGCAGGCCACGAGGCCAATGGGAACACCCACCAGGCCGGAATTTGTTTTGTTGTTGTTTTCAATAACTCCAAATCTTAACTAATTGATATGTCAACCATTTTGGCACATCCACAGTAGTGATTGTGGCTTTTCCTAACACACACCATCTCCTGTGGAGTAACTTTTTTGTAAGTGCTAGTGTTAATCTATGTTTTTTTTTTTTTATCTTACCAGAGGTCAGCTGACAGCAGCACAATAGGCATGTGGAAATTAATGCTGCATTTACACATTGGCAGGATGCGTTACAAATGAGAGACCAATGATCCATTATGTACAGATCTTATTTACACCCAGAGATCAAGGATCCAGTGACCATGTACAGATTTTATTGATTTTTTATTTATGTCCAGAAATCAAGGATCCAGTGATCAATTTTATATTTATTTACTTTAAGACTCAATAAAATGCTGTTGGCATAGAAAACCTGTAAAGCCTACTTTTAGTACACAGAAAATTCACAAGGTATTGATAAGGGAATCAATAAAGAATCGGATCGATAAGCAGAATCGATATTGATAAAATCTTATCAATACCCACCATTAATCGTATTGCACCAAATGGTATCGTATCGCACTGTGAGGAAATGAATCGTCATCAAATACATATCAAATCGCATCGAATCAGGAACGAGGTGAATCGCATAGCAACATCATGTATCGCTATATGAATCGTATCGCTGGTAGTGTATCGAGGTGCGTATCAAATCGTTGTCAGTGATGAGATTCACATACCTACAGCACAATGTAAAACTCCTGTTAAACAAGTTAGCGAGTTAACAGATTTGTACAACCTTGTTTACAGTTCTGTATCATTGCATGTACAAGCATGGTATATGAGCGTGTTCACAATGCTGGGCATCAAAACCAAATACCTTCAATTCAAGTTTCAGAAACAGACAAAACTCATTTTTCAAAGAAGTTATTGGCCTTATTGTTTTGCTACTGCTCCTAGGAATCTGTCAAGACAAATTCAGGTGGCTGGTGTGTTTAATAGTCCCACAGTGAGCATTAATTTACCCAAAAATACAATGGTTTTAACAAAAAAATGTAACATCTTTGATATAATATAAATTCAGCTAAACAGAAATAAGATGTACACCTATTAATCATTATGAAACATCATATTTACAGCATCCTTATTGTTTCTAGTTTCCATTGATATATGACTTGCTACTTTCGGGGCAATTGCAGCTGATCCATCCTGTTTTTCTTCAATGAAGCATAATGCAAAAACACCAAAATTTACCGTACACAGGTCACCTTGCATTTAGTGGATAAAAAAACACATGTTAAAACTTCTGGAAGTACCCAAAACACCTATTGGTTGATTGAAAGAGTTGACAAAAACAACAACTTTTCATTAGATTTTTGGAATTTGATACTGTAGTCCTTTTATTTTGGACATATTCTTTTCTGTCCCACAGTGTCCGTCCATAACGCTACATGTTGCTCCTCACCGTGGGAAAAAAAAAAAAAAAAATGTTGACCTAAGTGTGGTGAAGACCTACCCACAAGCATACTCTCTAATGAAATTCATGAAAAAAATTCAAGTGGCCAAATCCCCACAACCAATGAACTATTTCCGTCCCACAAAATGTCCATCCGTCACACATGTGATGGACAAACATGTTGTGTTTGACATTTTTCTGTACTGTACAATTTCTGTACTGTACATTATTTGTATCGAAAGGATATCATTTGTATGTATAATTTTTGCATAGTCACAGTGTTTACAACAGATAATTGTGCATTTTTCACAAATTACATTTACTTTTGCATGATGACAGATCTCTAAGGCTCATTGATTTTGTTCTTTTTATGATATTGGAGATAATTTTTCTTCATTCATTGCCAATTTACATAGATGAAGGTGACATTTTTTACTCAAGTCAGAATTTGTGAAGATTTATTATTCACACATATTGAACTTTGGGTTATTGAAGGTTTCAGAGATGTAAATCGTCATTTTGGTCCCACAGTGTCCATCTGTCACATGTACAGTTGGGAGCTCAGTCTAATATTATTAGTCATTATAAGTAACCTGTCTTTTAAAGATGAAATTGGTCAAGTACTGACTACATGTTTATGCTTCATTGAATTTAGGGCCCCTCAGATTAATTACTTGCAATATATCACTTTAGAATGAAGCAGCAATGCAAGTGCAGAAGCACCAAGTGCAATTCAATGAGTGCATGCTAAGTGCAATCAGTGTCACAGGGTGCAAGTTGTAAACAACATGTTTATTTTGATCGGTGGCTTCAGAATCCTCATTTGTCATTTTTACAGATACACTGTAGTCCTACTCTATAAAGCTTTCTGAAGGTGAGTCACCATGAGTTTCCTGATTTTCTGTCAATTCACATTCTTTCAAAAGCTGTTTGTCAAATTCGACTTTTGATAAGTAAAAAATGCATGTGTCAATAATTCTAGGGTGTGCTGAGGTTGGTTTTAGGATTATTCCTTTTTATGCACATCCTGCTATGATTTCCCTTTAAATTCACATCCCACTCTGATAAATCAAGATGGCTACTACATGCATGGTGGCCATATTTATTTTGTTTTCTGCCTTTATAAATCTTAAAAATGCCCAGTCCTTTTGTTTTCATTTTCTCAGGGTACTAAAAGTATGTTAGGGTGGTAAGGATGTTTCATATAGATTTGTGGCATGCTCCAATAATCAAGATGCCCCCATGGCAGCCATCTTGATTTTGGTTTCCACTAAATAACTTGTTAATATCTTGTCAATTTGTTTTCTTTTAAAGGTATGTTTAGGCGCTTAAAGGGACGCTTTACTCATCAATGTTAACCCCTAAAATAAGAGATTATATATTGAAATAGTGACATCTTAAATAAAAACAAGATTTGCAATAGATTAGCTTAATTTTTTGATTAAAAAAACTGACCAGCCTTCCAAGTGCTACATGTATGAAGTCACAATATTGTAAAATATGTGGTTTATATATTCACTGAGAATTTTTGATGGTCTGTATGTCCCACAGCGTCTGTCTGTCACAGATGTTTCAGCACATTCTCTAAAAAAAAAATGATGCTCCTTCCTGCAAATCTTCTTGCATAAGGATTGAGTACTACAAAGGACATGTTTCAAACACAGTTAGTTTTATTATTCTATCTTCTGGTTTTATCACAAAAGTAAGAAACTGGCTTTGATTTGAGCTACATATTGCATACCAGCCTTAATGTTTGTTTTCACAGTTCAATTTTGTATTTAAGTGTGTTTGTTAGCAATTTACCCTTAATAAAGTTATTACTGTAAAATATGTGGTCTATAATTTCACTGATCATTTTTGATGGTCTATATGTAGCACAGTGTCTGTCCGTCACATGCACATTGTCCCACAGTGTCCGTCCATAACAGATATTTCAACACATTCTCTATATAAAACTATACCCCTTCCAGCAAAACCTCTTGTATGAGGGTTGGGCACTACAGAAGGCATGTTTCAAACACAGTTTTTTTCTTCTTTCTTCTGGTTTTGTTTTTACAACAAGTGAAATAATGGACCTGTTTTAAAAAAATCAAACTTAACACATTGTTTCCCACAATGCAGCATGGTGCAACAACTGGCATCAATGAAATTGTGCAGGAAGTTAGCATAGTTCCATACCTATTTGGAAATGTGTCTTTTGATCATCTGTGAATAAAGACACTTTTGTGGGGCAGGGATCATTATTTTGGCAAAATATTCCAGTTATTGGGCCTTTTCATGCAAAAGAGCAACCAGGATTTTATTCAGAGAATAAAGATTGTTTAAAAAACTACATTCTCAAGACCCTAGTGGTCCATACTTAAAAACAAATACATCTTCCACTTGTTTTGAATATTTTTTTTTTTCCACTGTTGCTGTTACATTTTAATGCCCAGCTTGGTGAACACGCTCATATGTGAGTTGTGAACCCACCTGTGTGAGCTGTGTTTCATTATTCTGCCATTTAAATACCACAAACACACTGTACTCAATGTCAGACTGAGATTTTGCTCGTCTATGCCACAAATGCTTTCTGCTGCCTCATGGCAGAAAACCCCTGACCCACAGCATACTTCATTTTAGACCAACACACCCATGGGCACACAAATGAACGCAATTGCAATTGCAAGTGAAAACCACTACGGTATCATTGTACACTACCAATAACACCTGTGGGAATAAAACTACAGAAATATCCTTGCTTTTAAACAGACTGCATACAAACTCAGCAGACCAGCTCAACAGAGAGGCCACAGAGTGAATTTATACTGAAGCAGCGTTTTATGATATCAGTTGTTATCTAGTAGACATTGTCCTCCTACAGCAACCAAAAGCACATTTGGAGCTAAGGCAGGATAAGGTTTATCAACACACACTCTGGGAACCTCCAAAAACCACAATCATGTTACACTGTGCAGTGGGTCAACAATTAACCAAAACTATTTGTCTTCCCTTTAAAAAAAAGATAAATCAATGCCAACTGTCACAACAAGAATGCTGAATTCTTAGTGAACTTCCAGGAGATGGGAACAACACAGCACATGCACTGAGTGCTGTGAAAAGCAAAGTACTCACTGAAACATTAGCTCCTTGTCCAACCTTAACAACTATTAGTTGCTCTGTTTTTGGCAACATTAAATAGTAATGTGAGTGCCATCTGAGGCTAACAACACATCAATAACTATTTAAAACTTCATCCTGCACAATGGAGTTGTTTGTATATCATCTGTCAGCAAGTATTTGGATTTTATCTCACCACACGCGCTATCATGAACATCTATAAAGAAGGCTTTTAACTTCTGTTGAGGTGTAACACTACTTTACACCGTGAGGAAAAGGCATCAGTGAAAGGTAGTGCAAGTTCCATGAGGTTACTAATGGACAGTCATGCTTACAGTCATGTCCATAAGTATTTGGGCAGTGACAGTTGTAATTTTGTTTGTGTATACCACAACAATGTAGTTGAAATGACACAATCAAGATATGAATAAAGTGTAGATTTTCAGTTTCAAATGAATATTACATTGTCCAAGAACTACTTACAGTCATTTTTAAGCACAGATGTATGTTCATGTAAGAAAACAAATCAAGGCTCAAGTCATCCATGTGCCTTTTTTCAAGAAAGTCCATTTCTGTGCCGCTTTACCATGAGGCTATGCAACTCGGGATGCAACAGACAAAAGCTGCGCTTTGCAAATTTCCTCCAGTTATTACCACAGAAACCAATAACTCCTTCAGAGTTGTCATTGGTGTGTTTGCTGGCTTTCTTCCCTAATCTTCTTCTTAGATGGTCACAGCTTTTTGACAACTGCTTACTCCAGACTAAAATGCACCATAATGTTAGTATTTCTTTATGATGGACATGAATGAAGTCCACTTGGACTATACAGTAACTTGGAAATGTTCAAGTGTCCATACCATGACTTATCAAAAGAAAACAGACTGTAAAAGTGAGGACTTGAATTAAGAATAATCCTCATATTTACTCTGTCAAAGTGGCGGCCAAGTGGTCAGTACGCTTGGTTCCAGTTCGGAAGGTTCCCGGTTCAAACGCCACCCCTGCCACATTTCTCCATGTAATGTGGAGTTGTATCAGGAAGGGCATCCAGTGTAAAACTTGTGCCAAATCAACATGCAGATCCGGATCTGCTGTGGTGACCCCAAGTGAAAACAAGGGAGCAACTATAGGAACTTACTATACTTTGTCTAAGTAGTTATAGCTTGATGATGTAATACACATATAATGCAATATTTTTGTTGAACCCTTTGAATTAAAGCTGAAAGTCTACATTACAAGCACATCTGATGGTATCATTTCAACTCCACTGTAGTGGTGTGCAGAATCAAAATTTTAAAAAAGGTCACTGTCAAAATGCTTATGTACCTGATTGCAACTATGCCATGTAAAAGCATGTAATGAACAAGAATACTTACCAGCTTTTTGTTTTTACCCTCATCCTCACTTGACTTCTTTTTAGATGGTTTACTTGGATCCTCTCCACCACTGGCTTGATCCATGTTGAATTTACTTCTGAAACGCTTTATGTGAACTCTTCAAAAGTTGGCAAACTCCACCAGCAAACTTTGAGCGACACATGTACCACAAGGACTCTGGGTTATGTCTTTTCAAAACCCATTCCATGGAAAAAAAAAAAAACTATTTCCAAATAGATCCCTGAGTACTATATCCAAGTTCTGGAGGAAACAGCTTGAAGAGGTGTGGTCGCAGCTTGTCTTGCTCAGATCAGCGGTCAGTCTTTCTGAAAATAATCAAAACATCAAGTGCATAACAAGTAATGACAGTTATTGTGTCTTGGGTGTTAACTTGCAAAAATGGTTGCCTTTACACCAAAAATATCCTGCTATAAAGTTGCAAAACGTACGTATTTGGGGGGTGGGGGGGGGGAGACACAAGACAGCTTCACAAAAACAGAATGTATTTTTTACAGTCACAAATGCATATTTGGAAACAGAGTAAAGTGTCAACAAAGAAATAAATAAACTTAGAACCTGACAGTGTAACTACTAGCTAACTACAATACAGCAGCAAGAGACAAAATATGGTACATGGCAACCAAAAATAAATAATAATAATAATAAACAAAACACAAAGTCAAACAGTTTTCAGCTTGCACTAACAAGCTTCTTATTTAAGTGACAGAATAGTCTTTAAAGAAAAAACTACAAACAGCTGCTGTCAGAAAAATCACCGTTGTTCTCTGTGCACTATACTTTACACACACAGCTGTACACTTAGCCAGGCTAACAGAAATGCACTGACTGTCTGTCGCGACACTTATTCTCACCAGCATTAATGAAACATGCGTTACGATAAAGTAAGCTGTAAATTACGGCGTAATAAAACAATAAAATGTCAGAAAAAAACTCACAAATATGCCATCCACAACGTACCACCGCAACCAACCGTGAAAGCCAGGCCCACAGATGTTCCACCCATCTCCCTGTTTCTGATTGGTCTGTGATGTATGTCGGCTGCGAGGATTCCTGCCGCTGTTGGTCAGATGAGCTGTCAGTCACATGGTCGGGGCCCAGCGTCGGAGAGGAGGAGACTGTTGTGACAGCGGGGTCGAGCTGATCTCAGAACAGGCGGATGGGACTGAGGTTTGAGTGGATGACGATTATGAAAGTGTAGCGATAAAGCATGGCGGGAAAACTGCACCGCGCGTGCGCCTACATGTGTATCAGCAACCGTTTGTATGTTTAACTATTTATGGAAGTGTCCAACACAGTGTAGCCTTCACATTTTGTTCTGATTTACTCCACGCAGGCTACGCGGGAGGGAAATCAATCTAAAATGTGCAGTCTCTGGGAAAAATAAATAAAACAAAGAGGACACTCAGTAAATCACAATCATCCATGAAGACACAGAATCATCATGTGTTTTGGATTTTCTTCTTGTTTTTGTTTTTGTTTTTTTTTTGGTCCATACTTTAGAAATGAAGGGAAAAAATGCAGAAAAGTGCACTATCTCAAATTATATAACGGCAGAGTGGATCCTTGTCATTTGATTGGTGGGTTGTATGTCACATGACATGGATTATTCATACCATTTGCCATTGTGTTTCATTTACCATGCAATAGTTCTTTAAGTGTGCAATTTTAGGTGCTATATAAAATGTGCTATTGCACGTCCCAACCACCGCGCATGCTCACACTACCGGGGACGGCGTTTAGCTAAACATGGCGAAGTTTGTTTTGCTGGTAGACGATGATTTGAAGGAGCTAAATGATGGTGCTAATTCTTCTAACACAAAAAAATAAAACCACTACGCTGTAAAGCGTCTGGAGGCATGAAAAGCTGTTACGATGAAGAGGATGAATATCGTGCCGATGGGCAGGCATGTACAATACTGCTGCAAAGGTGTCCTGCACACTCGTGCACAAACAGAGCAACTGGGGCATGTGTAACCACATCGCGCCACTGCTGTGGAATAAATAAAAAATAAAAACCAGCTGGTACCTGTGGAACCACATCGGGCCGCTGCTGTGGAATAAATAAGAAATAAAAACCAGCTGGTACCTGTGGAACCACATCGCGCCGCTGCTGTGGAATAAATAAGAAATAAAAATCAGCTGGTACCTGTCGAACCACATCGCGCCGCTGCTGTGGAAAAAAATATATGCCACCCATGGGATTCATACCTACATTTTACTGATGAGAGATGGACGTATTTAAAAAAAAATAAAACCACACACCATAAAAAAAACACCCTCTTATCAAGTATGAACTGTCTCTCCCTTTGTAGATGACCCATGGTCACAGACGTAGTCATTAAATGACATTGATGAAGCAGTGCGCTGTTATCATGACCACATTTACTGGTCCGGTGTGTCCAGCCGGCCCTGTGCACATGTCCATGTGGAACAGAGCTGACGTGGGTGACATAACAGTCAGATCGCCCACTGCGTGTTATGATCTGACGGCCCATTGTCACCTGGGGCAGTCTGTCAATGTGCGCGCTGTGGGTGGACACACCCCCTGTCAGTTTAGTGCACACACCAACATACCATCTGTACATCCATAGCAGCTCATGTAAGTGCACCCCCCTCCCCCCAGCACCACATGTTTACAGATGGGGAGAGAAGCGCAACACACACGCGATTCACACACACGCCACATGTGTCTGCGGGGGGAGCCGACACTCTGGCACCTCACGTGTGTTGCTGTTTTGCAAAGCCACACTCATGGGGCACTTAGACAAATTTCACATCCAGCTCAACAATGATTGTCTGCTGACTGATGTCGTGATGATAGTGTGAATGGCCACACATTTTCTAAGTGCCACATGAGCAGTGTTAGATGTTTGTGTGTGTCAGCTGGAATTTGGCCGACACCTGCCACGAGAGGGTTCAATGGGCTCACACATTGCACACTCTGTCTTTCAGCCACTGGTGTGCACAAATAGTTGTACCAAGTGTATGAGGCGTTCGAGGCAACTATGAATTTACATGCTTTGCATACGATTCCTGCTTCATGAACACTTTGTGCGCACCTCAACCAAATTTTTAATGTTTTAACCCTTTATCTTTTACACCTCATGATCAATGTAACCTCCTCGTCTGAAGTTTCCTAAGAAACAAATCATCCGTCTCCAGTTTTCCAGAAAACCACTTAGGAAAGTCAAGTCTCCTTGCCATTTGCTGTGGATTTAGTTCGCTAGGAGACTGAATTTTGTATGGAAAGAGATACAAGTCAGCCCTTAGGATGCGCTGCACAGAACTCGACAATATTTGTTCTCTGAATTAGGGTCAACTGCGGCATTTTTCCTGGACTTTAATGTCTTGTAGAACAAATTTTAGGGTTCCTGAAATGACAAAAACATCATTATTTCCCAGTAAAACCATTTCATGGTATTCATATTTCAGAGTACTTTTGGATAGATTTGTTTAGACACCCTATATATAGTCATCAATACTTTTTTAATTATTATTGTTTGGTATTTAGCTTGTTATTGTAATTTGTCACTGATACACTGTCATCCTGTTTTGTCTATATTGCACCCATGTTGGGTACGTTATCCAAGGACCACAATGGAGATAAGTACTAGCTGCTTTGTTATCCTTTTATTGTGATGGTATTGTATTTATTTTATACATTGTCATTTAGATAATAAATAAAATCAATATGTTCTTGGTGGTGATTATAGCTGTATATTATATTTAAATATACCAAACAGAAACCAATTGCATGCTGACACAGCTTCGATTGTTATGTCTCTCTCAAAATTATTATTTGTTTTCCATTACATCACTTTATGTTGCATTTACAGTGGGGAAAATAAGTATTTGAACACCCTGCAGTTTTGCAAGTTCTCCCACTTAGAAATGATGGAGGGGTCTGAAATTTTCATCTTAGGTGCATGTCCACTGTGAGAGACATAATCTAAAAAAAAAAAAATCTGGAAATCACAATGTATGATTTTTTTTAAATAATATATTTGTATGTTACTGCTGCAAATAAGCATTTGAACACCTACCAACCAGCAAGAATTCTGGCTCACATACACCTGTTAATTTTTCTTTAAGAAGCCCTCTTATTCTGCACTCTTTACCTGTATTAATTGCACCTGTTTGAACTTGTTACCTGTATAAAAGACATCTGTTCACACACTCAATCAATCACCCTCCAACCTGTCCACCATAGCCAAGACCAAAGAGCTGTCTAAGGACACCAGGGACAAAACTGTAGACCTGCACAAGGCTGGGATGGACTACAGGACAACAGGCAAGCAGCTTGGTAGAAGATAACAACCGTTATGATTATTTATTAGAAAGTGGAAGAAACACAAGATGACTGTCAATCTCCCTCGGTCTGGGATTCCATGCAAGATCTCACTTTGTGGGGTAAGGATCATTCTGAGAAAGCTCAGAACTACACAGGAGGACCTGGTCAATGACCTGAAGAGAGCTGGGACCACAGTCACAAAGATTACATTAGTAACACATGATGCTGTCATGGTTTAAAATCCTGCAGGGCAGCAAGGTCCCCCTGCTCAAGCCAGCGCATGTCCAGGCCCGTTTAACGTTCACCAGTGACCATCTGGATGATCCAGAGGAGGCATGGGAGAAGCTCATGTGGTCAGATGAGACCAGAATAGAGCTTTTTGGAGTCAGCTCTACTTACCATGTTGAGAGGATGAGAACAACCCCAAGAAAACCATCCCAACCGTGAAGCATGGGGGTGGAAACATCATACTCTGGGGGTGCTCTTCTGCAAAGGGGACAGGACGACTGCACCATATTGAAGGGAGGATGGATGGGGTCATGTATTGTGAGATTTTGGAAAACAACCTCCTTCCCTCAGTAAGAGCATTGAAGATGAGTCATGGCTGGGTCTTCCAGCATGACAGTGACCCCAAACACACAGCCAAGGCAACTAAGGAGGGGCTCCGTAAGAAGCATTTCAAGGTCCTGGAGTGGCCTGGCCAGTCTCCAGACCTGAATGCAATAGAAAATCTTTGGAGGTAGCTGAAACTCCAAACCTGAAAGATTTGGAGAAGATCTGTATGGAGGAGTGGACCAAAATCCCTGCTGCAGTGTGTGAAAACCTGGTGAAAAACTACAGGAAACGTTTGACCTCTGTAATTGCAAACAAAGGCTACTGTACCAGATATTAACATTGATTTTCACAGGTGTTCAAATACTTATTTGCAGCAGTAACATACAAATAAATGATTTAAAAAAATCATACATTGTGATTTCCGGATTTTTTTTTTTTAGATTATGTCTCTCACAGTGGATATGCACCTAAGATGAAAATTTCAGACCCCTCCATGATTTCTAAGTGGGAGAACTTGCAAAATCACAGGGTGTTGAAATACTTATTTTCCTCACTGTATATACAATGCTAATGCAGTAGAACTGAAAACTTTACGAGAGGTATAAATTACTGGAGCTCTTGGTAAAACTCTGTTGTACCTGCATTAATTTTAAATGGCCAGCAGGTGGAGGTATTGTTCCATTTCAAAAACCTTAAGCATAGGCTGATGTGGGACACCAACAACAACCAACATGTTGCTTATCTTAGTAGATGATTGCCAAGGGGACCGACACAACCCATACAATGACAGACCTTGGCTTTTGGTTGTTGCTGATAACAGTCTGAAAGGTCCTTTTCACCTGTGGTCCAGACCACAAGGTGTATATTTCTTCCAAAATAGACCTGCAATTCTGATTCATCTGACCACATTGCACATTTCCACTCTGTGATAGTCCAACCCAGCAGACTCTGAATCCAGAAAAATCAACAAGACTTCTGGACAAGACTAACATAAGGCTTCTTATTTGCATAGTAACATTTTAAGAGTCATTTGTGAATGCACCTCCATTTTGTAGTGCTTGACAAAGGTTTCCCAAAGTAATCCCTTGTACATGTGGTTGTATCAGCTATTGATGATTGACGGATCCTGATGCAGTGCCACCTAAGGGGTTGACAATTACTGGTGTTCAGCTCACACTTGCTCCCTTGCTCTTTACGCTGACATCAGTGTGTGAGTGTGTAGGTGCATATGGTGGGAAACCACTATACAGTGCATCCGGAAAGTATTCACAGCGCTTCATTTTTTCCACTTTTTATGTTACAGCCTCATTCCAAAATGGATGAAATTCATTTTTTTTCCTCAAAATTCTACACACAATGCCCCAAAATCACAATGTGAACAAAGTTCTTTTTTTTTTTTTTGAGATTTTTGCAAATCATCAGCTTAGGTAAATGGTTAGACCTGTGGTTTTTTTCTTTTTTGTTTGTTTGTTTATTTTGTTTTTTAAGCAGTTAGTTAAATTGATTATAAGCCCATTCATCATGTCTAATCTGTTTACAAAGGAAAGTAAACAGTACAGTAAACCTTGCTGAGGCTGACCTCTCTGAGCCACTGCAATCTGCTTTTGGAATGGACTCTTCCATGTAGACAGCTTTTACTAAAGTGAAACTGATGAGGAGATGGGTGGATACTGGCCCTGCAGCCCAGGACGCCTGTGGCACCAATGACTGCGTGCTCACCCCAATAATGCAGTTTGTTTTTGATGCTATTCTGTTTTTTCTGTTTCCCATTTTTTCAGCTTGGTAAAACTTTGTAAAAACCTTATAACTGATAGAATGACCTAAGAAGCGGGTCACCCCTCTGAGTCTGGTCTGCTTGAGGTTTCTTCCCCAATATCATCAGAGAGAGTTTTTCCCTTACCACTGTAAGGGAAAAACTGTGCTTGCTCAGGGGGTTGGGAAGGTCAGACCTTACTTATGTAAAGCGCGGCTCAGGTGCCTCCTGTCTCCTCTGATCATCCTTGAGATGTTTCTACAGCTTAATTGGAGTCCACATAGGGTAAATTCAATTAATTGGACATGATTTGGAAAGGCACACACATGTCTACATATTTGGTACTTTAACATTTCCCATAATGCCCCTGATGAACCCCTGCACTTCCCAGAATGCACCACGGTGCCAGCAGAGTTCTGGCGTCTCGCAGCGCATGTAAAGAATGACTAACGAGGACATGGATGGCATTGATTCAGTGAATTTCAGGTGATTATGATGATGACACGTTCTGCAAAGTTGAGAGGGTTATCTAGAGGAGGTGTAGCACCTGTGATGAACTTCTGCCGTGCCCCAATGTTGTCTTGTTGTCCATACTTCACGACGTTTGTTTACATTGTACCCTGAACTGGAACTCTGCTGAAACTGACCTCTTGCATGAGTCATGGACCGCGAGACAGGGCGAAATTCACAACCACGAAACACAGAATAAGGTCCCACAGTTGACAGTGTATGTCAGAGCACAAACCAAGCATGAAGTCAAAGGAATTGTCTGTAGACCTCTGAGACAGGATTGTCTAGAGGCACAAATCAGGGAAGGGTACAGAAATATCTCTGCTGCTTTGAATGTCCCCATAAGTGCAGTGGACTCCAGCATTCATAAATGGAAGAAGTTCGGATCCACTGGGACTCTTCCTAGAGCTGGCCGGCCATCTAAACTGAGTGATCAGGGGAGAAGGGCTTTAGTCAGAGATGTGACCAAAAACCCGATGGTCACTCTGTCAGAGCTCCTCTGTGGAGAGGAGAACCTTCCAGAAGGACAACAATCTCTCCAGCAATCCATCAATCAGGCCTGTATGGTAGAGTGGCCAGACAGAAGCTACTCCTTAGCACTAGTGGACACAGCTAACCAAAAAAATTTGCTTCGATAACAGATAATCAGCTAACTGAAAAGTTATCTTTTATAAAGCTAAATCGATAAACCACCAAAAAACTTATCCAAAGCCACAGATAACCGATAACAGATAACTTCCAGTATTGTCTCCGGTACACTTACAACTACTCACAAGCTGATTTTGAGTTTTAGCACCACAGTCGCTTCCGGTAGCATCAAAGGCAACTACAGACCCAAACAATAATTCAGTACTTTTGTCTTTGTGCGCCCTGTCCACTGCTGGAAGCTCCTGTTTAATACATGGCTTCCAGCAGTGAAACAGTTGAGAGCAGCAGCAAAGCCCAACTCTCTACTCAGTAACAGCGGTACCGTGAGGCGGAGGTCTTGGAAAATAAAGCAGTGCTGACTTATGGTTTGGTTTATAAATAAAATTAATACTGATAGAATAACTCCATTAATGTAAATTCTGTCATTTGTACAAAGTTAAAATATAACATATATTTTCATTTTAAATAATGCACTAATTCTAAAGTTTTGTAACAAACACAGACAAATGCCAAAGGGATTATGGGTAAAATGTGCCTCTGCTAACACTGACTGGCTGACTCATTCATTCTTTGTAAACCAACACGTTAATGTGAGGTGTGTCCTGTGTTGGTGTTTACAGATAAATGTGCTTTTGTAAAATATGCCATTTTTTTATTTGTAAAAAAAAAGGCATTTTCAAAAAAAAAAAAAAAAAAGCCAAGTTGTAATTAGATAACCGTCTGATATAACCATGTCAAAATAAATAGAACACTACCATGATCTACTGGTGCCCAGACACTCAGTACTAAACCTCTCATGACCACCTCCTGATCGGCAATCCTATGGTCGGATGAAAATCAAACCTCTTTAATATTCTGGTTGGCCGTCGTGAGGGTATCCTGCTGCTGAAGCGCTACAAGCATCCAACCTCTCGCACTGTACATGTGCAAACACCGATGCGGAATTGGAGAGAGAGCATAAACAGTGATCATCTCTTTGGGAGAGCAGCTTCTGTTTCTTTTTCCCCCCTTTCTTCAACTCATGTAAAGTCTTGTATTTTTTTTGTTAAATCTTTGATGTCTCCCACCAAGAGTTTTTGTAAACATAAGAAATGTAAATAACCTTTGGAAAAAAAAAAGCTTCTGTTTATGTTTTGCTTCCAGAAACACGAGTCCGACGTGTGGTTTTTGAACATACAATGTGAGCAGTCAGATCGCATCAGAGCATTGGGCCGTATAGTGTGAGAACATAAATGATGCGCTCTGAACTTTTACATCGTGCAGTTTTCTCGTACAGTTTGAGCTGGAGCCAAGTACAGTGATTGAAAATATCGTACAGTGTCTGGCCAGCTTAAGGGCGAATACTGCCATGAACACTACTGGCCAGTAGATGGCAGTAGAGACCGTAAAAACTTGCCAAAACAAAATTCCAGATAATCTGTGTCTGCTACGTTTAAGATGTATGGAATTTAATAAACACAAACTGAATTTCAGACATCTTATATATATATATATATTACTCTGGAACAGAGGTCTCAAACCGGTTCCAGAAAAGGCTGAGAGGGTGCAGGCTTTCCCACCACTCCAGCAGGTGATTTCACTGATTAGCTGATTCCACCTGCTCAAAGTGATGTTAATCAGTGAAATCACCTGCTGGAGTGGGTGGTTGCACAGAAAGTCTGCACCCTCTCGGCCCTTTCTGGAACCGGTTTGAGACCTCTGCTCTGGAACAAAGATGACAGACAGTGTTTGACATAAGCAGGACTCTAAATAGCAAACACAATAACAACATCTATAAACCCAGAGTTTAAGGCACGAGAGTTCACGATAGTTTTAGGCACAATATACAAGAGTTTAATGCTGTCGTCCTTGTGGAGCCTGATCAGACCGTCTCAAATGCATTTCTTCTGTCATGAATGTACTGAGATACCCATAATGCACCTGGACACAGCATGTCCACACTAAAACCTTCAAAATTAGTGCATTACTTTAAAACTAAAACATATATCTGATATTTTCACTTTATAAAACTTCAGACGTGACGCTAATTTAAATAACTTGTCTGAAATTAGTTTGGTTAAAATGCGAGTTAAAACTGTATGCCCCTGGATGACTTGGGTGATATTGCCAGCTTATCAGTATGGGGTCAAGAGAACTAAGTTTTTTTTTTCTTTTCTGTGACCAGTTCTCCTTTGCCTGCAGAGGGTAGGGCGGTTTCTTTTAGAACCAGCTCTCCTCTGTTTACAGAGAATAGAACTGCGCATCTACTTCAAAACATTTAACAGGTAGGTACTCAGCTGATTTTAAATTTCATAAATGTTTGTAACTGTTCAGCTTTCTTTACCACGTCAGCAAAAATATATTAGTGGTCTAAAAATTATCGGACCAAAACTTATCGGAGGATAATTACTCCAATAATGGTTTTCAAAGTTATCTGAAATCTAATCCGATAATGAAAACATTATCTTCAATAATTAGCGGTTAGCGGAACTGCGCCCACCACTGCTCCTTAGTAAAAAACATGACAGCTTGCCTGGAGTTTGCTAAAAGGCACCTGAAGAACTCTCAGACCATGAGAAACTAAATTCTCTGGTCTTATGAGACAAAGATTGAACTCTTTGGTGTGAATGCCAGGTGTCATGTTTGGAGGAAACCAGGCACCATCCCTACAGTGAAGCATGGTGGTGGCAGCATCATGCTGTGGGATGTTTTTCAGCAGCAGGAACTGGGAGACAAGTCAGGATTGAGGGAAAGATGAATGCACCAATGTACAGAGACATCCTGGATGGAAACCTGCTCCAGAGCACTCTTGACCTCAGACTGGGGTGACGGTTCATCTAAGTACACAGCCAAGATATCAAAGGAGTGGCTTCAGGGCAACTCTGTGAATGTCCTTGAGTGGCCCAGCCAGAGCCCAGACCTGAATCTGAATCTCTGGAGAGATCTGAAAATGGCTGTGCACCGACGCTCCCCATCCAATAGGTGCACCAAGCTCATATTCAAGAAGACCTGAGGCTGTAATTGCTGCTAAACGTGCATCAACAAAGTATTGAGCAAAAGCTATGAATGCTTATGTACATGTGATTTCTTAGTTTTCAATAAATTAGCAAAATTAAAAAAAAAACTTTTTCATGTTGTCTTTATGGGGTGCTGTGTGTAGAATTTTGAGGGGAAAAAATGAATTTACTCCATTTTGGAATACGGATGTAACATAACAAAATGTGTAAAAAATGAAGCTGTGTGAATACTTTCCTGCAGAAATGGAGCCCAGTCCATCCAGATGTGTTATTTGGCAATAACACATGTAAACATGCAAGCACATCATATCCATAAATACCATATCAGAATGTTGTACCAGGTGTTTTTCTGTATGTCAGTTATTAGAAACAGTGTGAATCTAATTAGTCAACATGAGTATATTTGGCATGCAGTATATTTGGCTCTTTCGGCTTGTAATATTTCGTACTTTGTCGTATGTGTCCTTATTAGAGTTCATGCCACTATTTTTCTAAGTTTAACTGTAGCGGTTTATCACAGAAGGTCACACCCTCACTTTCATACCTACAGGCAAATGACTGAGTTTCCAGTACTGAAGAAAATGGGAGGAAACCAGAGCAGCCAGTTGCAAACTGCACAGATGCAAAGATAACATAGCATACAATCCCAGACTAAAAGGCCCCATCCGGTTCAATCCCAGTTTGTCTGAACAACGGGCCACCATCTATTCAAAGCCCGACCAGCTTTCCCGTTACCAAAAACAGAATCAATTCTTAAAACTTTCAACATTAAAACACTTTATTTTGGCAGTTAACGCTATGTTGACTTAGATCCAGTTTGAAAGCATAATTCCAAGCCAACTCACCCACCCCCCGAAATTATTGACAGTCATAGTAACACACAGGCAGTGGAACATTGTGCACATGAAACCATTTGTTTGACCTTAATAGTACCTGTCGTTGTACTGTTTGTACCTTTACATTTCAAAGCTCAGTAAATTTGTTCTGTAAGCACGCCAATGAAAACATTACACCGTGTTTCACTTTGAGTTTCTATTTTCTTTCTCTGACATATTTGACTTCAGGTGTTTGAGGGAGGGAGCTCCCTGCCGCTGCTCCTCCACGTCGAAAGGAGTCAGTTGAGGTGACTCGGGCATCTTTTCCGGATGCCCCCTGGACGCCTCTCTGGAGAGGTGTTCCGGGCACGTCCCATTGGGAGGAGGCCCCGGGGAAGACCCAGGACACGCTGGAGGGACTACAACTCTTGGCTGGCTTGGGAATGCCTTGGGGTTCCCCTGGAGGAGCTGGGGGAGGTGTGTGTGGATCAGGAGGTCTGGGCGGCTTTGCTTGAGCTGCTGCCCCCGCGACCCGACTCCGGATAAAGCGGAAGAAAATGGATGGATGGATGTTTTAAATGAGGTCATTCAGTTGTCCATGTTGCACTCATGCACGTCTTCCTCTGTATCTGCTGGGTTTTATCTACTGGAGCTTTTAATAGGTAATTATTGACTCAGAATGAACTACTGAGGTGCGAATATCTTACAAGGAGTAACCTTTAAAAGTCCTTCAAAAGATCAGGTCAGCACAGCAAACAAACCAACAGAATCAGCAGGACACAAACATCACCTTGCACTATTTCTTGATGATTCATAGAGCTGCACTGGATGCAGGACAGTTTTCCACAAAGTGGAAAAACTCCTAATAACATCTTACACTGTGATTAGTTCTTTCAGCTTTTCAGAATACAATTTTAAATACTTTCAATTCAACTTATTTTATGTATACAGCGCCAAATCACAACAATATTGTTTCAAGGTGCTTTACACGAGTAAGGTCTAAATTAACCAATCCTCCTAAGCACACAGGTGACAGTGGTACAGAAAAACTCCCTCTGATTATATTGAGGAAGAAACCTCAAGCAGACCAGACTCAGAGGGGTGACCCACTGCTTAGGCCATTCTAACAGTAACAAGGTTTTTACAAAGTATGAAAAATAGAATAGCATCAAGATCAAAGTGCATTACTGAGGTGAGCACATAGTCATTGGCGCCACAGGCATCCTGGGCTGCAGGGCCAGTATCCATCCATCGCCTCACCAGTTTCACTTTAGTAAAAGCTGTCTTCATAAGAGGTCACCCTTAGCAACATTTACTGTTCTGTTTACTTTCCTCTTGAAACAGATTAGGCATGATGAATGGGCTTTTAATCAATTTAACGAATTGTTCAAAAACACACACACAGGTCTAACCAGTTGCCTAAGGTGACGATTGGATGTTTTCAATACAAGGTCTCTTTAGAGGATTCTTAGGTACAGCTGGAATGATTCTGACGATGATCAGCAGCATGATTTGCATTTTGGGGGAAATTTCAGCTACATTTTGGACATGTGGCCCGTTTCTCTGGGCATGATACAGTATGCAAGTGCATCAGTGTTGAAGAACCCAGCGTCAGGAGGATAAGAGAACACCCTTGTTTCAGTTTTGGATCATGGACCAGTTGTCTGCCTGGTTGGTCACCATCCAGAACCCAACATGTTTCTATAGTGAGGGGTTTCCGGTGACATGCAGTACCAACACGTTCCCAAACCTGACCCAACCTGACCTTTAGAAAATAATTCACTCTTGTCTCATGAAATAATAAAAAATATAGTCAAGGACTATGTCTTGTCAGGTCCGGGAACTTCTAGGGCATCAGCATGTTCAAGGACCTCATGACTCCACAAGCTCTTTCCAGGTGTTTTCTCAAGCTCAAAGGCTGTGTGGCGTGATAAGTTAACCAGTCGACAAGAGCGACATGCTCACCGTGCTGATACACTTCTGATGGCCAATTCCAGAAAGGCATTGAAAGCCTGGATCTTAGTCTTGATCCAGGACAATTGCAAACCCAGAAGCTTTGTTTCCTCACTGAGCTTCTCAAGTGCTACAATCAGTGATTCCACAAATCAAAGTCAGTGAGTCTTGACTAAATGACACAGCATTTTCCGCAAATTGATTAATTATTTTAAAACACATCAAATGAAATAATCCCTTCACAATGTGAGTTTCTACTTAAAAAGGTAAAAAACCAAACAAACATCAGAATTACATAATCATTGTAGAAAATTATTCAGTTTGAAAGACTCAAAGTGCTTAATGAACAACATGCTTCATAAAATGATGCACAATTTCATTAAGTGTGAGGCACTAAGTGGAAAATGGAATGCATTTATATCACACATTTCCATCTGATGCAGACACTTAAAGCACTTCAAATGATAATACTCACACAACAAAGTGTCAGGGAGCCACCAGGAGACACAGCGATCTGCACAAAGAAAGCACATCCAGGGATTAAGGGGCTTGCTCATTGAAACCATAGTGTTTTTTGTGCCATCAAGGAACTGAAACTCCGGTTACAAGCCTGCTTCACCATACTTTAGACCAACACTTTCCCACCAAAGTAACAACTGCTTCAGATAGTGAGTGCATTTTGAAAAACTCACGTAAACCATTTCTTTTGTGTCAACCCCTCCTGATATATTCCACATACAATGACAGAAACAAGGTTTTGAACCAGTCAAACAAACAATTTCTTTTAGAGATGAGTCATTGTTTCAAAATTGTGAAAATGCTGAGTGAAAAATATTCTCAAGAAAATAATTCTGTTTCAAAACATCTACACTGAATGAACCAATTTTGTCTTTAAATCCAGAAATATTTCACATGCTGCAATGGCATAAACAAATTTTTGATTCAGTTGTTTTAGAACATGTTTATTTCCTTCATGTGAAAAAAGAAAGAAAGAAAGTGATTATTGCTTAAAGGCAAGAATGGAGGATTTTCAAGTTACTGCTGTGTAAAACAAAAGACTGGGAAAGTTGATGAATGCTCAAAGAACACCTGTTTGGAACATTCCACAGGTGAACAGGTTAATTGGAAACAGGTGAGTGCCATGATTGGGTATAAAGGGAGCAGCCCCCAAAGGCTCAGCCATTCACAAGCAAAGACAGGGTGAGGATCACCACTTTGTGAACAACTGTGTGAAAAAAATAGTCCAACAGTCTGGTGTACAGGACAGGAGGTTTGCAGAAGAAGATACCTACTCCCACTTCTGGATGGAGCAGCACCTCAAACAGAGACAAAAAAACAGAATTAGACGGCAGAAAGACAACAAATAAGGTATAATTTGTCAGCATTAAGCAACAAGAAAAACAGAGCAAATAAGGTAAGGTAAGGTTAGACCTTAGTTGTGTGAAGCAACTTGAGACAGCTTTGTTGTGATTTGGTGCTATATAAATGAAATGAATTGAAATTGAATTGAAAATAGATATAAAGAAATACAACTGGGACTGTTGTTAAAAAGAACATGTCCTTTCAGAAACTGATTTACAGTTTCATAAACACTTGTAATGCTGAACAAATCAAATGCTTCAGAAAATTATTCAGTGCTTTTGAAATGCTTGAAACACTATGATGGTGACATCCAATGGACACAAACCAACCCCCACCCCTAGGATTACATGGCTACGCCCCTGCAGTTAGTACTTTGTCCTTGATATGAGTACCTGTAAAACTTTTGAATGATTCTTTAATTTGTCTGCTTTTATATCTGTTCGGCCAAAAATTCCAGCTGGACCTCCCAGTGTCTCGGCTTCCTTGGCACTTGCTATGCAGAGCCATTCCTGTCCTGTAATTACACTCTTGCAGCAGATATGTTGCAGGCAGAGATGGCAGAGAGTGCTATGCTTTCGACCTGAGAGATGAAAGGGAAATCACTTGTAAATTATTCATTACCCTCCTACTGTAGTAAAAGGCAGCACCACACTGTTGAGAGAACTTTAGGGTGATGAGCTCTGCTCAGCTCCACGTCTCCAACACTGTTATGGAGGCGTTCCTTGAAATACCCAGAGGAATGTGCTTTCTTTTTCTTAACTACTTTTTGTTCTGAGTATGTTTTTCCCAACTGTGTGTTGGTGGAATAACTCAAGAGCAGCCATATTTTCTTATGCATCAGCTGTTTATTTTATGTAGCAAGATAAAAGACACATTTTCAGAACAGTATGCAAGTACAATGTGCATTTCCATTAAACCTTCAATAAGTTCCCAGATTAAAGTTAGCTGTCATGAGCAACTGCTTCAAAATATTTGTGCACCACACCTTACCCTGCAGGATTTTGGGGAAACAAAAACTGTTACCATGGCAGTCAGCATTATGAGGCACATGTGACAACACCGAGATAAACAGATGTCTGAAAGATACCCGTCGGATGAAATTATTATTTTTTTTCTTCATAATTCTGCACACAACACCCCATAATGGCAACATGAAAAATTGTTTTTTTTTTGCAAATTTATATTAAAAAAACAAACTAAGAAATCACATGTACGCAAGGATTCACACCGTTTTCTCAATACTTTGCTGATGTGCGTTGAAAAAAAATGAAATATATATATATATATATATATATATATATATGAGGTCTGTGAGAAAAGTATCCAACCTTTTTAAAAAAACAAAAACAAAAACATGGATTTGAATCATGTGTGATTACATCAGCCAAGCTTGAACCCTCGTGGGCATGCGAGAGTTTTTTCACGCCTGTCGGTGACGTCATTCGCCTGTGAGCATGCCTTGTGGAAGGAGTGGTCCAGCCCCCTTGTCGGATTTTCATTGTCTGAGAAGTTGCAGAGAAACTGGCGCTGTGCTTGATCAAAATTTTTTCAAGAACTGTGAGGCACATCGGAGTGGAGACCATTCGAGAAATTCAGCTGGTTTTCTGTGAAAATTTTAACGGCTGAGATTTTGGATTGTTTCTATCGCTGTAAGGACTTCCCACGGAGCGGGATGTCGCGCAGCGCTCCGAGGCGACGTCGTCATCTTGTTTCAAGCTGAAAACCTCCAAATTTAAGCCTCTGTTGACCCAGGACGTCGTGAGAGAACAGAACTTTCAAAAGAGGTCGGAATCAACAGTTTATCCGGACATTCCACTGTTAAAGGAGATTTTTTTTAATGAGACGTGTGGACGGATTGGCGCGTCGGCTCGCAGCCGGGGCGGCCCGCCCGCCACAGGAAAAACACCTCCGTTGGAAGCCTTAACGACAAGTTGGAACATGCCCTGCTGTTAAACAATTTCTCAGATACTCACTCAACTGAAAGCCACCAAAAGCCGCCTGGATTTTACAAATGTTATCAACAAGGTGTTTTTCCTGTGGCGGGCGCGGGCTGCTAGTCAACGCGCCAATCCGTCTGCACGTCTTTCATTAAAAAAATCTCCTTTAACAGTGGAATGTCCGGATAAACTGTTGATTCCGACCTCTTTTGAAAGTTCTGTTCTCTCACGACGTCCTGGGTCAACAGAGGCTTAAATTTGGAGGTTTTCAGCTTGAAACAAGATGACGACGTCGCCTCGGAGCGCTGCGCGACGTCCTGCTCCGTGGGAAGTCCTTACAGCGATAGAAACAATCCAAAATCTCATCAGCCGTTAAAATTTTCACAGAAAACCAGCTGAATTTGTCGAATGGTCTCCACTCGGATGTGCCTCACACTACTTGAAAAAAATTTTGATCAAGCACAGCGCCAGTCTCTCAGCAACTTCTCAGACAATGAAAATCCGACAAGGGGGCTGGACCACTCCTTCCACAAGGTGTGTTCACAGGCGAATGACGTCACCGACAGGCGTGGAAAAAACTCACGCATGTGCACGAGGGTTCAAGCTTGGCTGATGTAATCACACGTGATTCAAATCCATATAGTTTTTTTAAAAAAACAAAACTGTCAGTTTCTTTTCTAATAGACCTCGTGTGTGTGTGTGTATATATGTATATATATGTGTGTGTGTGTGTGTATAGGAATAAGGCTGTAGCATAACAAAATGTGGAAAAAGTGAAGTGCTGTGAATACTTTTCAGAAGCACTGTACCTACATCTATAATAATAATACTGAAAAGATAAAAAAGAACTAGAGCACCACGCTTGTGGAGCGCCAACCTCTGCCAGCAATAGTTGTCAATTCCACAAATTTTTATCTTGGAAAATTTCCAAGGTCAGTCTTGTCAGAAGTGGTTTTTCATAAGCTCAAATATAACATAAAATATAGATCAAAAGGGCTTTTCAGTGTTAAAATCAAATATCCGCTAAATCCACAATGCGGATCAGATGCCGATCAAACTTAGTCTATTCATTGAGAGTGCCAGTTTGCACCTCAGTGTCACAAATGAGTGAGTGAGGTGCTTTTCATTGAGATATAATGCAAAGTGTACACCAAATGAGCTTTTTAATATTGAATTCAAATATCCACAAAATTCACAATCCAGATCAAGATCAAACTTTGTCAGGTGATAGAGTGCCAGTCTGCACTTCACTTTCAAATATGAGAGTGATTGGGGCATGTTTAATTAATGGGCATTTCTTGTATATTCTTTTGTGAATTGTTCTGTAATTTATGTCTGTAGCATGGCCCAAGCAGAGGGTCACCCCTTTGAGTGTGGTCTGCTTGAGATTTCTTCCTCAGGAGTTTTTCCTTACCACTGTTGCTCTGGGGGTTAGTAAGGTTAGACCTTACTTGTGTGAAGCACCTTGAGGCAACTCTGGTGCTATATAAATGAAAAACTGAAAATTGAAATTGAAGATATTATGTAAAACCTACATTAAATGGGGTTTCAAGGATTCAAAAGGAGTTTGTCATATGCACATAGGAACATGTTCCCTGCACAATGAAATGTGTTTACTGCATTTTACCCATCCTAATTGCCAGTTAGGAGCAGAGGTCGCCTTTTTGGAGCCCGGGGACCAGCTCCAGATGTACATCCCTGCCCTAGGTCACGAGCAGGGCTGAGCAAACCTTGACCGGCCTCATGACAGACAAACAACACACACACATAAGCCGGCCCAGTACATGAACACATATAAAAGCGCACACACAAGGGAAGAATTGGGAAAAGAAAAACCTCCATTGCTGCTGTGTTGAACTCACGCAGCAGCACTGGAGAAAAAAAACCCCATAGCACAGAAAAACAGTAAACAAACCACAACAGACGACAGCCGAGACTTGAATGTGTTCAGACAGACAGCCCGGAAGGCCGCCCTTGGCGCCACCGACAGGCCTTATCTGTCCATACTGGGGGGGACCCCAGTCCTGAATCAGTCCACCAGAGTCTCAAGGTCCCACAGTCAACATCTTAGGACTGGGAGGAGGGAGAAGACAAAGAGGTGGGGGAGATGAGGAGCGAGGCATCAGGAGTGTTCCTCAGGGGGAGGATTTTATCCCAGCGTCCTTGAAGGGCAGCTGGTGTTTGGAAACCAAATACTCAACAAAAATATAAACGCAACACTTTTGGTTTTGCTCCCATTTTGTATGAGATTAACTCAACGATCTAAAACGTTTTCCACATACACAATATCACCATTTCCCTCAAATACTGTGCACAAACCAGTCTAAATCTGTGATAGTGAGCACTTCTCCTTTGCTGAGATAATCCATCCCACCTCACAGGTGTGCCATATCAAGATGCTGATTAGACACCATGATTAGTGCACAGGTGTGCCTTAGACTGCCCACAATAAAAGGCCACTCTGAAAGGTGCAGTTTTGTTTTATTGGGAGGGATACCAGTCAGTATCTGGTGTGACCACCATTTGCCTCATGCAGTGCAACACATCTCCTTTGCATCATCCGTGAAGAGAACACCTCTCCAACGTGCCAAATGGCAGCGAATGTGAGCATTTGCCCACTGAAATCGGTTACGACGACGAACTGGAGTCAGGTCGAGACCCCGATGAGGACGATGAGCATGCAGATGAGCTTCCCTGAGACGGTTTCTGACAGTTTGTGCAGAAATTCTTTGGTTATGCAAACCGATTGTTCCAGCAGCTGTCCGAGTGGCTGGTCTCAGACGATCTTGGAGGTGAACATGCTGGATGTGGAGGTCCTGGGCTGGTGTGGTTACACATGGTCTGCGGTTGTGAGGCTGGTTGGATGTACTGCCAAATTCTCTGAAACGCCTTTGGAGACGGCTTATGGTAGAGAAATGAACATTCAATACACAAGCAACAGCTCTGGTTGACATTCCTGCTGTCAGCATGCCAATTGCACGCTCCTTCAAATCTTGCGACATCTGTGGCATTGTGCTGTGTGATAAAACTGCACCTTAGAGTGGCCTTTTATTGTGGGCAGTCTAAGGCACACCTGTGCACTAATCATGGTGTCTAATCAGCATCTTGATATGGCACACCTGTGAGGTGGGATGGATTATCTCAGCAAAGAAGTGCTCACTATCACAGATTTAGACTGGTTTGTGAACAATATTTGAGAGAAATGGTGATATTGTATATGTGGAAAAAGTTTTAGATCTTTGAGTTCATCTCATACAAAATGGGAGCAAAACCAAAAGTGTTGCGTTTATATTTTTGTTGAGTGTAGATATCCAGATTAACAGACGCCTGAAAGATTCCACTGTCTGAAACTTCAGAGTGGCTCCCAAATGCATCTGAATAGAGGAGAGGAGATGTGGTCATTACTGACGATCAAAGCGGTTTTCCAGTGCAGCCATTCTCCCCGAGATGGATTCCAACATGCGGTTAACACCCGCCGACTGAGCTGACACTGCCCTTCCAATCGAATCAATCAGGTGGGGCAGCCTGGACGGGCCAATTAATGCCACCTCCACCTTCTTAATTTTCCGGTAAACCAGTGCTATGGCCGCTCCACACAGCAGAAACCCGGTCACCACAGCTCCAAATAAGTAAACATCTTCAACATCCTCCACAGACAACGTGTACAGGCACATGACTTGCCACCTCCGCCAGCTGTCCATCACGTAACCCGCCACGTGTCCCGGCAGGACAGATCGGGTCCTCCGCTCCCGAGTGTCTTGTAGAATGTTAAATTTCAATGTTGAATTTAAATATTAAATTTAAATGGCCACAAAATTTGTCATCTAGATCAGATCCAGGTTTGAGATTTATGAATTTTTGAAAATTCATTCAATGATATAGATATTTCAAATTTTCCACTGTTTTTCCTGACTTTGCCCTTAGACCTATCACCTTGAAAATTGAATCACTTCTTACCTATTAGGATATGAATCTTCACTAAAAATTTCATAACTGGGTGATTCTTAGACTACGGGCACTTATTATGTCCTTTGATCATATTGTATGAAAAACAGAAAAACAGGGAAATTTCACACTTTTATAGTTATCTTTACAATGAAAGTGTGTTAAGAAATTTGTTCTAGTAGTCTATGATGACTTTTTCACCTTTTCTCAGTATCATTATATGCAAATATTGCCATTTTGTGTTTGTCCCACACCCAGACTTTTGATCTTCAATGATAAAAATGAATGGTAAAGAAATGTTTTTCTAATGTTTTAAAATATCTCTGAATAAAATATCAGTAAAATAATAATTGGGGTATTCAATGTCATACAACTGTTGTGATTTTTTTTAAACAAAATGTAGTTGTCCCACACTATTGCCGTAATTTCCATCACAACAAACAGTTGCCCCAAGGCGCTTTATATTGTAAGGCAGTGGTGTGGTGGAAATTACATTTACAAGGCCAATAGTGCCCGTAGTTAAAGAATCACCCAACTATACATGAAAAATTATCGGTTCCAGGTTGTTCACAAAGAGACAAACAGGGGTGAAAACATAACCTCCTCCAGCTTTGTTAGTGGAGGTAATAATTTCAGTAAGAAGAGCAACAATTGGATGTTGGTCTTGATAGAATGAAAATTTCACATCTTTATCATCTAAAGGCTTGGGACACACTCTCACGAGTGCCACTAGCTTAGCTTATGGCAAGCTAAAAGGGGACGCTCTCATTATGGCCGAACTGTCCAGTTTCTGGGTATTCTGTGTTAGTACACGCCCGCGGCTGACATGCTTGATGAATTCCTGTGCAAAAAGTAGTTCTCAGATAATTGTGATTATATTCCTGTGAGATAAAGAGTACATCTCATCTAAATCAATTCTAAAATTTACCAGTAATAAAATTATAAAAATAACTGAAGTTTTAAGAGTGGCCGTAATAAATATTTAAAGAAACTTAGTTTATGAGCAACTTCACCTGTTATTGCTCAAGCACATTGTAAACATTGACACGATGGAGTTTGATGCTCAGTTCAGAAAAATATGACTGGAATGGTTTGGTTACCATTTACAGTTGGCGATGAAAGACTTGGGTGTTAACTTTGTGTTAAAGTCAGAACAAGAAGCTGCACTGAAAGCGATCTATCTGGGAAGATACACATTCTCTGTGTTGTCACTCCAGCAAGAGCGGCGCACTGAGCAGGGTGGCGAAAGTAGTCCGGCGAGCGCAAGCTGTGGGTGAGTTATCCCACAATGCCAAAATAGCAGAGATGTCGGTCCAGTGAGAGCGACACTCTGAGCAGGGTGGGCTTGGGATTCTGACGGATGTCTTTAGGAAGAGATGATTCTGAGTGAGAGTGCTACATCAAAGGATGGAAAGTGGCTATTTGGTAGAAAACAGTGGTGATGTTTGGCAAAGGTTAGTCCAAACAGGAGAATAACAAAATTGTAATGTTGTCCGAGTTATGTTGACAGCATTGGAAAGTAGAAGTGAAAAAGACAGCAAGACAAGAATAAAGAATGGATTAAAAATACAATCTGAGGACAAACATATCACCATTATTGAACTTTTGCCTTGGTTGCAAAATATCATGAAAGAGAAATGACCAGATTTTCTGTTCAGATGGAAAAAGTGATGCATGTTTTCTCAAGTTTCATTGCTGTTATTGAACAAAGGAGGAAGTGTGAGAGAAAAACAATGGGCATCCTATAGAATGATGGGACTGTAAATGACATTTATAGTTATTTTGACAGTTTCTGGAAGATTATAGTGTGTGTGTGTGTGTGTGTATATATATATATATACATACATTTTAATGGGCTTTAAAGGAAAACGAACTGCAATGTGGTTTGAACTATTTTTTCCCCATAACTTCATTCTTTCCTATAACTTCACGTTGTAGCTGATCAACTTTATGCCTCTGTAGTTACTGCAGCTCTGCACATCAACCTTGTTCTTAAAAATAGGAACCAGCACACCTCATCTCCACTCCTCAGGCATCATCTCACTTTCCAAGATTTTATTAAACAATCTGGTTAGAAACTCCACTGCCATCTCTCCAAACCGTTTTCATGCCGCCACTGGAATGTCATCTGAACCAACTGCCTTTCCACTCTTCATCCTTGTCATAGTTGCCCTCACTTCATCCTTACTAATCTCTTGTACTTCCTGATTTACTCTCTCCACATCATCCAGCCTTCTCTCTCTATTTTCTTCATTCATCAACTCCTCAAAATATTCCCTCCACCTTCTCAACCCACTCTGCTTGCTGGACAGCACATTGCCATCTGCATCTTTTAACACCCAAACCTGCTGCACATCCTTTCCAGCTCTGTCACTTTGTCTGGCCAAATGGTAAAAGTAATTTTCTCCTTCCTTACTATTCAACTTCTTGTACAGCTCGCAAAATACCTTTTCCTTAGCTTTTGCCACTTCTCTTTTCGCCTTACGCCGCATCTCTGTCTACTTTCTTCATCTGTTGTGAATCATTGTGAATTTCTCCACTGTGAGATCAGTAAAGTCTTATCTTATCTCTCTGACTATCCCAATTCTTTTTTGCCAGCCTCGTTCTCCTTATGCTTTCCTGGACATCTTCGTTCCACCACCAAATCTCCTTGTCTCCTTCCACTGTCCAAATGTCACACCCAGTACCTTCCTAGCTGTCTCCCTCACATCTGCAGTACTCTTCCAGTTGTCCAAAATTGCTTCCCTCCATCCAGTGCCTCTCCCCTGCTCACTGAATTTCACACAACAGTCTTTCTCCTTCAGCTTCCACCATTTGATTCTTTGTAGAGCTCTCACTCTTATTCATCTTCTTTTTCTTTACCTCTACAAACCACCATCCTATGCTGTATAGCTACACTCTCTCCTCCCACTGCCTTGCAGTCTCTAATTTGTTTTAGCTTGCAACTCCTACACAGAATGTAGTCCACCTGGGTGCACCCTCCTTCACTCGAATATGTCACCCTGTGCTCCTCCCTTTTCTTAAAGTAGGTGTTCACCACACCACTTCCATCCTTTTTTCAAAATTAATTACCATCTTCCCTTCCACATTCCTGTCCTTACTGACCCATTACTTCATCACCTCTGATCCCTTCGCCAACATGCCCATTGATGTCTGCTCCTATCACCACTCTTTCATGCTTGGGCACACTCTCCACTACCCCTTCTAACTCCCAGAAATTTTGTTTCTCCTTCATCTTGCAACCTACCTGTGGGGCATATGCACTGAAGATATCCATCATCACCTCTTCAATTTCCAACTTCACACTCATCACCCTGTCAGACACTCACTTAACCTCCAGTACACTCTTAACGTACTTTTTCCTTGAAAATGACCCCACACTATTTCACTTCCTATCCTCACCAAGCTACAACTTGAACCCACCCCTATGCATCTGGTCTTACTTCCCTTCCACTTGGTCTCTTGCACACACAATATGTCTACCATTCTCCTCTCCATCATGTCAGCATCTATTCTCTTTACCAATCATGCTGCCAGGTGCCAACATTCAAATTTCCCTACTCTCATTTCTAGCCTTCTCATTTTTGTCTTCTCAAACTGTCCCTGGACACATTTTCCTCCTGTTCTTCTTCTTCGTCCAGCAGTAGCCCAATTACTGTCGCCACCATGTTGGGCAATGACACCGGTGGCGGTTGTTGTTGTTAACCTGGGTCTCAAACGTCCACTTTGGAAATTCAATTTATCGGAGTCTTTAATTTTGACGCGTTTTACACCGGATGCCGTTCCTGATGCAACCCTCCTCGTTTATCCAGGTTTGGGACCGGCACTCAGAATGAATGGCTGCACACCCCATGTTTGAGTTTGAAAAGTCATTGAATAAAAGGACAAATAAATAGAACTACTAATGTACTAAGCTATCAATGCATCCTCAATACAAGTTTTGTAGATCAGCTACCAGTAGCTACAACAATTCTTCGCCACATTCTTTTATGCATTCATTTTCTATACCCACTTATTCCATTTAAGGGTCACAGGGCATTGGAGACTATCCTAACGGTCACTGGGTGAGAGGTGGAGCATACCCTGTACAGGTTACCTGTCTATTACAGGGTCACATACGTATCGTCTGACAAACACATTCACACTGTCACTTACACATTTCCATTTCACCTAACCTGCATGTCTGTGGAAGTGGGAGGAAGCCGAAGCATCTGACCTCCACACTGACAGGACCAGTGGGAGGCGATCCCACGACCTTCTTGCTGTGAGGCAACAGTGCTGACCACTACAGCACAATGCTGCTCACCGCAACAGATTTGACATACAAATATAAAATATTTTAGAAATAAAAATAGGAACAAACTCTGTAGTCTCCTCCTTACCATATTAGTGCAGCGGATAACTGAAAAAAAATGCTTCAAATGGTGATGCAAGCACCAAATGTGGCACACATACTCCTTAGACATTACTCTTTTAAAAATGCTGGGTACCCACGTGAACTTTCAATAGGCGCCCAAGAAGGGGTCAATTGAAGTATTACACAGGGGTCAAAATTTAAAAATGCTCCATATTGAAAGGTATTCCATATTATTTCTCTGATCACAAAGATTCCAAAAAGGTATAGTTTGGACTATCTGTGAACGAATGGTCTGGAGTTATGGGGTAAAAACAGCAAGAACACTGAGAAAGGTCAATTTCAGTTTGTACAGGAGTCAAAAGTTAAAGTTGCTCCAATTTTGGTAAAAAGTGGTGCAAATTACTAGTTGAGCTAATAGGATTAATAAATGGAATAGTTTTGACTGTTGCGTGCTTGGTTTGCAAAGTAAAGGTTAAACAATATCAGCATCCATTGGATTCTATGACATGTGACATATGCTACCCTGTAACATGATAACTAAGCATGATACATGATGCAAACTATTCCTTTTTAAAACCATATTGACCCAACTAATAATTTGCATCACTTTTTACCAAAATTGGAGCAACTTTAACTTTTGACCCCTGTACAAATTGAAATTGACCTTTGTCACTGTTCTTGCTGTTTTTACCCCATAACTCCGGAACATTCTTTCACAGATAGTCCACACTATACCTTTTTGGAACCTTTATGATCAGACAAATAATATGGAATACCTTTTAATATGATTGGAACATTTTTAAATTTTGACCCCTGTGTAATACTTCAATTGACCCCTTCTTGGCCGCCTATTGAAAGTTCACGTGGGTACCCGGCATTTTTAAGAGTACTGTCTAAGGAGTATGTGTGCCAAATTTGGTGCTTGCATCAAAATTTGAAGGATCCCTCAGTAAATATTCACTTATCTGCTGCACTATATATTAGCATTTTGTTTTCCACAAGTTTTAATACAGGATTTAAAATGTCTACTTGAAATTAATTTTGTTCATACGCATGGGAATCATAGGACTTTATAATTTAATATTTTTTTTAATTGTGTCTGTCTCATAGGACTTCATGATAATTACTATTTTTTTGTTTAATTGTGTGTCTGTCTGTAGACAGATGTGCAGAATGCCTGTGACTGTCTTTGTTGTGTGAATTCAACAGATAAGTATGATAGTGTGAACTATTTTTGGATCTTCAAACAGAGTTGTATTGAACTCCACCTCAGCAGCGTTTTCTCACGGAAAGAGGAAAAGGGTAGCTCTGGGACAGGAAACATGGGCAAATCTCCCTGGTGGGAACCTCTCTTCGTCTGTTATAGATTTACAGAAGAAAAACACAATGGAATCTGCACCTACATGGCTCATAAGGATCATCTCAATATTCGCACCTCGCTCACCTTCCATGAATACTGTTCTGAGCTCTGTAGCTGACCTAAATAGCCTAACTGCTAGGAGTGAATGTAAATCACATTAATCGCGGGATAGCTTAAATTCACTTAGCTGCACAGAACTAGGAGGACGGAGGAAAACGGAGGTGAGTGATTGCACACGTAACATTGGGAAACCTTCAGCAACAAACAGTTCACAGTAGGCTTAAAACAGGAATGTTCAGAGGTCAGGTGCTGCATGTCTTGTGACACAGTTCCAATGAAGCAGGATTTGACTTTTAGAAACAGCTTGGAAAGTTCATAGTGGTTCTATATCACAGTTCTTGGAAATAGTTCTTGGTACTAATTTTTGGAAACAGTTCTTAGTTATGCACAGTCACACACAGGAGCAGCATGAGAATGGGATCTCACAGACACGCAGGAACTTAACTGAAGCGTGGCAGAGCTACGCGCTCTGTAGCTGAGAGCCGAAGAGTTCCTAAGTGATGTAGTGGCATGGGAGCCAGGAGCATATGCGACATGGGAGCTATGCAGGAAGGTGTGTGGAAACACAAAAGATCAACAAACTCTAATACGGATATTAGAGTTGTCCAGGTTACCTTGAGATGAGCTGTGGAAAGCTCAGACCTCAGAGCGGATGGAAGCATCAGCGTAGACATGGATTTCTCAGTGCGAGTCAACGTGCAGATCTGGCAGTGACTGAGCTCAAAGCTGGGATTTATGTAACCCACTCCTGATGAGCCGTAGATGAGCCTCATGTGTGAGTAGGTGACAAGCAGCAGGTGTTCTTCGGCTCTGCAGCGCGCCACGTAGAGGGAAAACAGACAAACTACACACATGAGGTTAAACAAAGCAAGGACCAAGACATACCGTGACAACAACAAGGCTAATGGAAATGCAAGGGATTAACAAATGCTCAATTTCAACTGAAAATAAAATACGTTTGAGCATCCTGAATATCTTACTGCAGTTAAAACGTCACCTGCCTGTGTCCTGGGACAAGAAACATTAGCTGCATCATTTCAGTCCACCCAGCTGTAAATGGGTTTGGTTGAGTGTCTCCTTCGTGCTGAGGTGTAAACTCTCATCCAGTTCATGCAATGGAAACCGGCGATAACCATATGCAACAGTGGGCCTCAGGGCCTATACTAGATTGCAATCAAGTGTTCGAAATTTTAAAATGATTTCATAAATTAAACCTGTGCTGTTCTTCAGTAACCTAGAAAATGTCATTCACACTTTATGCATTCTCATGGCCTCACCACTTTGTTGTACGCCAAACTTACCTTCCCCTTCTCCCGCCATCCCTCCCTTCACTCCAGGTTCATTTTTAGATTTAATTTTAGCAAGGCTCCTAGCTATATGTTAGACATGCTGATCCCGCATCAGCTGGTGCATGTCAGCCTTAGGTCCTTGAGTGGAACCATGCTGAGTTCTTCCCAAAAATGTGAAGGCAGCAGAACTTTTAATTTCAGCGTCCCTAAGCACTGGAATGACCTCCCTGAGGAGACAAGTGTTTTCAGCCAACATCTTCTTTTAAATCACCACTCAAACCGAAGGTCACCACATTTTTTAAATAAAACCAGGGATATTACCATTTCAGTGGTCAATATAACAGAATCTCTTTTGCTTACTTTATTTTTGTATTTTGTTGTTTAGAATAATAAATTCACATCTTCAAAACATAAAATGACTCACTGGGCTTTTACATTCTCCGCAAAATATATCTGTCCCTGGAAGTCTTTGTAGGTTAACTCCGCAGACATGCATTGTGCAGATGGAGAGAAGCATAATTGTGAAAAATCGTAGATAAATTTTGAAAAACGAAAGCAGTCTTATCATACTAGACCAGCTGCAGACATCGCCCAGGGAAGCGAGACGGCAGACGTGTTTGCCTAAGGAAGATGAGGCCCAGTGTCAGAGTAAACAACCCAACAAAGTGTCAGTGACCTTACACAGGACACACCTGATGATGGAAAGACAAAGAGAGGAAGATGGAGAGGAAGGTGTGACGAAAGATGGCCACATAAGATAAATTATGTCGGCCTAAAGGTGAACAGTGCAGACACATTTTGCTATTATTATTATATTATTTAGATATCACTTATAGTACATTTACTTGTACAGAGAGCAATGTTAAAAATATAAACGCAACACTTTTGGTTTTGCTCCCATTTTGTATGAGATGAACTCAAAGATCTAAAACTTTTTCCACATACACAATATCACCATTTCCCTCAAATATTGTTCACAAACCAGTCTAAATCTGTGATAGTGAGCACTTCTCCTTTGCTGAGATAATCCATCCCACCTCACAGGTGTGTCATATCAAGATGCTGATTAGACACCATGATTAGTGCACAGGTGTGCCTTAGACTGCCCACAATAAAAGGCCACTCTGAAAGGTGCAGTTTTATCACAAAGCACAATGCCACAGATGTCGCAAGATTTGAGGGAGCGTGCAATTGGCATGCTGACAGCAGGAATGTCAACCAGAGCTGTTGCTCGTGTATTGAATGTTCATTTCTCTACCGTAAGCCGTCTCCAAAGGCGTTTCAGAGAATTTGGCAGTACATCCAACCAGCCTCACAACCGCAGACCACGTGTAACCACACCAGCCCAGGACCTCCACATCCAGCATGTTCATCTCCAAGATCGTCTAAGACCAGCCACTCGGACAGCTGCTGAAACAATCAGTTTGCATAACCAAAGAATTTCTGCACAAACTGTCAGAAACCGTCTCAGGGAAGCTCATCTGCATGCTCGTCGTCCTCATTGGGGTCTCGACCTGGCTCCAGTTCGTCGTCGTAACCGACTTGAGTGGGCAAATGCTCACATTTGCTGGCGTTTGGCACGTTGGAGAGGTGTTCTCTTCACAGATGATGTGAAGGAGATGTGTTGCACACTGCATGAGGCAAATGGTGGTCACACCAGATACTGACTGGTATCCCCCCCCAATAAAACAAAACTGCACCTTTCAGAGTGGCCTTTTATTGTGGGCAGTCTAAGGCACACCTGTGCACTAATCATGGTGTCTAATCAGCATCTTGATATGGCACACCTGTGAGGTGGGATGGATTATCTCAGCAAAGGAGAAGTGCTCAATATCATAGATTTAGACTGGTTTGTGAACAATATTTGAGGGAAATGGTGATATTGTGTATGTGGAAAAAGTTTTAGATCTTTGAGTTCATCTCATACAAAATGGGAGCAAAACCAAAAGTGTTGCGTTTATATTTTTGAGTATATATATATATATATATATATATATATATATATAATGTTATACATGCTATTTAAAGGTTCACAAATTAAAATAGCTAAACTGACTAAATTTTCCAAATTTATCTCAATTTATTCCATTATCCAAATTTCCCTCTTCTGATTATCTGAAAGCTAGAGTGTGGAAGATTTAGGGGTGTTTATCACAGAAAATTAATATAGCATTCATAACCATCTGCTTATAAATAGGGTTGTTCCAATCTGATCAACGTGATCAGAATTAGCCTAATCAAGGCATTTTTTGATTGATTCATATCCGTAAACTCCAACTAAGTGCACGTTTCCTCTGTTTTGTTTTATAAACGTGGTGCTGGTACTGTACCAAACAGACTGCTGCTGCTTTCACCACAAAGCCGCATTGCACATTTTGAAAGCACTTTAACTCTTTCACTTTAAATACACAACAATATTATTTATTTTATTATTCATCAGTCTCACTGTTTCATAAGCATAATAGGCAACGTTCAGTGTTGCCACAGTGCGAGTTTGCTAAACATTTCATTCTCCTTTGCTTCACATATTCACCCTGTTTCTGATGGATGGTGTATGTGATACACTCTTCTCATTGGCCAATCAGGTAATTTTGCAATTGCAACTTCCACATATAATGAATGAATTTTTCTCAGTCGTGGCTGTGCTCCTCCTGTTTACAGAGAAAGTGCAGGGGCATGCACAGAGGGGCAAGGGGTCGGAAGGGCCCACCTTATTGAAGATCCAATTTAAAGACATTTTTTCCATAATACAAGAACAATAATAACTAGAGCACCGCGCTCATAGAACACAAACCTTCGCCAACACTAGTTTCAAAATTCCACAAATTTTTTCCTTGGAAAAAATTTTCAAGGTCAGCGTCCTGTTAGACATGGCTTTTCATGAGCTAAATTCGATGTACCTGTATTAGATTAGAATGTATTTAGTTCATGCACATTTTTTTTTTTTTTTTTTTTTTGTGGTGTTGTCAGGGTTTTTTCAGTTTCTGAATTGTTTTTCATATAACTTGTTATCACTGCTATACACAATTTATCATTGCTTTTAGGCACTTTGTTTCAAATGCACAATCTGCATCAAATCCAAATAAAACTTCTGTCAGGCGATGGTGAGTGCCCGTCTGCACCTCACTTTCAAATATGAGTGTGACTGGGGCATGTTAGATATAATGTAAAATACACATTAAATGGGATTTTAAAGTTAAAATTCTGGATCAAACTTTGTTAGTCGATAAAGGATACCAGCCTACATAACGCTCTCCAATATGAAATAAATTTAATGTATTTTTAAATACATGAAGAAGCACCTTGGGCTGATGTTTTTTCTTGATGCATGACAGAGCTGTTAAACTGACAAGCATGTTTGATTTTAATGTGCTTGCATTCTGCTCTATGCATGTGTAATATCTAGGAAAACACAAGTACTGAATCAGAACTTGGTATAGGCAGATACTAAATATTAAATGATTCAGATCAGTATTGGGGCAAAAAAACCTGCTCTGGACATCCCTGGAGGCCACCATGTTGATACAGTAGCCCAAAAAGGACATACTTACTCTGTTTTGCATTATGAAGTATAACCAGAAGACTGAAGAAAAAAGAGGAGGAATAAGCACTTGTTATATACTAAGTACTAGTAAAGGAAGATTTGAGAATTCTCATTTTTGTTAAATGGATTGTCAAACATATTGCTTATTACAAGAGAAGACAAGGCAGCATGAATCCCCATTGCCAAAGAAGTGAAAAAGTGAAGGGAAACAAAATCATGGCCAGCGATGGCATAATGCAATCTGAAACATCACCACTAGAAAGTGCTAAATCATATACACTGTAGCTTTAAGATAAACCACTGAGTGACTATGATGAAATTTAGGGTCAAGGCAAAGTTGAGCAAATTTCAGTGGTGATTCAAGTTTGCCTCAGAAATTTTGATTTATTGTCTTCAACTTCATTGCTTATAGATATGCTTCTGTTTATGACCTCACAGAGATCCCCTCCCTGTCAACTGCCGGATGTAGTGCAGGTATGCACCCTCCAGGTTCATCTTCTGGTTCCTAATTTATCAAAGAGAAAGTAAATTTTCATTTATTGCACCTATTGGAGCTGAAAGCTAATTTCCCTCTATGATCTGTGGGAAAAGCTTTCTGGCCACACACAGCTTGGTGCCATGAAAGATTTAACAGATTTAAAAGTGCACTCAGTTGCTGGGAATTAAATGCTGCATCTCCAAAAACACAATAAGTCTTTGGCCTCACCAGTCAAATAAATGAAATATAAGAACACTAGTAATTGAGACTAGTGGCTCCATGGAGGCAGTACTACATATTAGTACGATCAGTAAGGTAAGCTGAAGGAAATTTTCACTCCCTTTACCATTTGACTGTATTGAAGGAATATTTTATTCATCAGTATTCATTCACACAGCAGTCATTAAAAAAAAGAGATTCATAGCACACTCTTTACAATGCACTGTTCATATCAAAAACCATAATTTATGAGAAACAGCTGCAGGCAAACAGATGACTTTACCACTGCATCCTCATACAGTCTCACATACTTATTTCTGTTGGGGAGGTGTCGTGACACAGACCCACAAGAGGGGGCGTTAATGAACGGACAATGGATAAGCCAAAAGTAACAATTTAATGTTGTGAATCGCACAACGAAATACAGACAATAACAATAATATGGATTGTCAATTATACACAAGGTGACGTGTGGGCAGGCTCAAAGATAGACGTATGGCGAAAGAAGAGTCGGATCCCACACAGCTTCCACCACCAATGGATCTGAAGAACACCGGAGCTGCCAAGCCCTGCGCCCCAGGTGGCCACTGTCTTCAGCAGTCAGACCCGGTACTGCTGGCAGAAAACAGAAACAGTTAATGGTGGGTGTGTGAATACACACCCAGCAATCGTGTACAGTTTGATTCCTCCGGGAGGGAGAACCTCCACCTCCAGATACAATATCACCCGTGCAGCTCCTGTTGGTCTCCTTCCTGGATGGAGTGAGAGACGAAGACCGTCGTCCTCTCACTGTCCGCCAATCCAACCTTCAGACTTAGTCCACAGGAATACGGCTGCACACAGAACAACGTTCAGTTACAATAATCACCGCAGAGAAGGTTACCTGGAACGGTAGCTGATTTCTCGGCGGGGAGGTGGAGTTGCAGTCCGGCTTTTATGGATGTTGTGGTTGAGTGACAGCTGGTGTTGAGTGACACCTGTCACTCCCAGTGGTTCCGACACCCTCTCGTGCTTGAAGCCCGCACTTCAAGCAGGGCGCCATCTGGTGGTGGTGGGCCAGCAGTACCTCCTCTTCAGTGGCCCACACAACAATTTCATATCATTACCAACAGTTTTCTGCCTCCATTCACCACAAATATACTATATATATATATATATATATATATATATGTCTGGCCCATAAATATTTGGACAATGTAACTTTTGCCTCTGTACACCACAACAAAGGAATTAAATGACACAAACGAGATGCACTTGCCATCTTGTGCTCACCATTTAGGAATTACAGCCATTTTTATACATACTTCAGAGGCCTTAAGTAATCATTAAGAAATACAGACAGCATGGTACTATATGATACATCTGTCTGGAGTAAAACTGAGAGATTGTGTTGGAAGGATACCAGGCACTTCATGTACAAAGACTTGCATGGATTTCTGACTGAAACAAGACATACACTAAAACCCAGAAATTGATGTAAGCACAAAAATATCCAAATGTATCAAAGTGTGCATACTCATGGATCCAAGCATATTCCATTTGTACATCCCAAACATGCCCTTATTTAAATATGCAAAATCATGTAAATAGGCCCTTAGAGCTGGTAATCCCCCTCCGTCAGATCAGTCAACATGAACACTTAAAAGAAATTATAGTGTGAGCTACAGATGACTGGAAATGACGTACAGACATGCAGGGATAGTTTAACTGAAGTAAAAAAAAAAAAAAGAAGTGTACTGCAGCTGACACTGTGACATTCACAACTTTACACACGTTTATTGACAAATACTGAACACAGTGAGGCAATCGGGGGCCTGTTAAGCTCTATAGCTCTAGTTTCATCACCAAGAAAAAAGCATTAATAATAATAAAAAATATATTTGAATGTGTACATGCCCAAATGTGCCTGTGAACAGTTAACACTTCTCAACAGTTACATGAATAATATGAATAATATTTACTTAGCAAGTAGCCACCCATCGTGCACTGTGCCAGCCTGCCTGTTCCCAACCCAATGCATTTGTGCATCACATATGTTTAGAACAGTGATGGAATGTAAATGCTTCCTATAAAAAAAATTATCATGTGATGGCGCCTCTATAGCAATATGTGTGCAGTCAATAGCTCAGATTACATTAGGGAAACCGGCTCTTGCTGCAAATTGTTCTTTAATGTTGGAATATGATGTACCTGGATGACATTCGAATGAATGCATTCCACACAGCTGACATGGCTTGGCTCAAGGTGACAGGCACAGTCCTGACCGATCGGCCAGCGGGAATGCCTCTGTTGCCACGAAGCTCGGCATGGTCAGCCCTGGCTCCTCACAATAATGCACTCTGGGCCGGACACAGTTCTGTGCACAACTCCAGCAACACTGGCCTTGCTAATCGAAATCAACATATGAGTAAGTTGTTGTCATTTGCAAGGAAATCCTCATGTTCCCGGAATACTCACTCACGTCAGTTTGCGCCATTTACAAAGTCCTCTGACGCTAATGCAGCCATTGTTGATACCATTTTCCTCATCACTTTGCACATGCTTTTATATCCACCCATATAACTGCAAACACGTGGGTGTGTTAATTGTACATAAGTGTGTCTCTGATGTGCACATCACTCTGACGTCTTGTTTTCACACTATTAAAAGTTTCCCAGCATCACCTCTACATGTCGCAAGTGGACCAATAGCTGTTGCTGTTTTGTTTTTGTTTTTTTAAATCTATTGTTGCTTGATGTACATGAAATCAAGGACACATTCACAGACTTGTAAATGTTCACGTATCCATCACAAGACTTGTCTAAAGAAAATTGGCTGAAAAAGTGATTATTTGAAGGAAACAATTATCCTAATTAGTTTGTCCAATTACTTTTTATTCCTGAAAATGAACTGAAAAAAATAGCTGTAATTTAATTCATGACTAAGGTATTTTTTACTGAACGCTTTAAATTAAAATCTGAAAGTCTACAATAGAAACCCATTTTGATTGTATCATTTCAATTAAACTGTGATGGTCAAAATTCCACTGTCAATGTCCAAATAATTATTGACCTGACTACATACGTATTTGAGTCTATAAGTCCAAATACTTATAGAAATGAGTCGACCTGTAAGCTTGGAGATACTACAGTTTTTGACCTATCCGCAGACATTTACTACTGCTCCATTTACCATTTTGAATAAAAAGTACCGATCTAGGTGAGCTGCTTGAGTTCTTTTTACACAGTAAAGCAGCATTAAAGCAAGCGCTCACCCTGACTTTCTCATATGGCTAATTCTGACAGAGGAAACCCCACTGATTACATGCATCATACATATACAGTTATATAATGAAAGATGCATGCGTGCATAAAACGAATTAGGCAACAAAGAACCTGAACACAACATGCAATTATGTTCACCTGTTTGGTTGCATTTTTAGGAGCACCCAGCGACACAAGGGGCAGAAACATCACAAACCCACTGTGATGACAGCGATGTGATACAGTAAAAGCAATTACGGTTCTTTAATCAGGCTGGGAGAGCGAACACTGTGGGATTGATCATGGATAACAAACTCCAATAGAGCGTGGCCACCACAATCAATCAATCAATCAATCAATTTTTTTATATAGCGCCAAATCACAACAAACAGTTGCCCCAAGGCGCCTTATATTGCAAGGCAAGGCCATACAACAATTATGTAAAACCCCAACGGTCAAAACGACCCCCTGTGAGCAAGCACTTGGCTACAGTGGGAAGGAAAAACTCCCTTTTAACAGGAAGAAACCTCCAGCAGAACCAGGCTCAGGGAGGGGCAGTCTTCTGCTGGGACTGGTTGGGGCTGAGGGAGAGAACCAAGAAAAAGACATGCTGTGGAGGGGAGCAGAGATCGATCACTAATGATTAAATGCAGAGTGGTGCATACAGAGCAAAAAGAGAAAGAAACAGTGCATCATGGGAACCCCCCAGCAGTCTACGTCTATAGCAGCATAACTAAGGGATGGTTCAGGGTCACCTGATCCAGCCCTAACTATAAGCTTTAGCAAAAAGGAAAGTTTTAAGCCTAATCTTAAAAGTAGAGAGGGTGTCTGTCTCCCTGATCTGAATTGGGAGCTGGTTCCACAGGAGAGGAGCCTGAAAGCTGAAGGCTCTGCCTCCCATTCTACTCTTACAAACCCTAGGAACTACAAGTAAGCCTGCAGTCTGAGAGCGAAGCGCTCTATTGGGGTGATATGGTACTACGAGGTCCCTAAGATAAGATGGGACCTGATTATTCAAAACCTTATAAGTAAGAAGAAGAATTTTAAATTCTATTCTAGAATTAACAGGAAGCCAATGAAGAGAGGCCAATATGGGTGAGATATGCTCTCTCCTTCTAGTCCCCGTCAGTACTCTAGCTGCAGCATTTTGAATTAACTGAAGGCTTTTTAGGGAACTTTTAGGACAACCTGATAATAATGAATTACAATAGTCCAGCCTAGAGGAAATAAATGCATGAATTAGTTTTTCAGCATCACTCTGAGACAAGACCTTTCTGATTTTAGAGATATTGCGTAAATGCAAAAAAGCAGTCCTACATATTTGTTTAATGTGCGCTTTGAATGACATATCCTGATCAAAAATGACTCCAAGATTTCTCACAGTATTACTAGAGATCAGGGTAATGCCATCCAGAGTAAGGATCTGGTTAGACACCATGTTTCTAAGATTTGTGGGGCCAAGTACAATAACTTCAGTTTTATCTGAGTTTAAAAGCAGGAAATTAGAGGTCATCCATGTCTTTATGTCTGTAAGACAATCCTGCAGTTTAGCTAATTGGTGTGTGTCCTCTGGCTTCATGGATAGATAAAGCTGGGTATCATCTGCGTAACAATGAAAATTTAAGCAATACCGCAGAGCGCCGCCATGTTCTCATTTCACATTAAGGCCAAACACTTTTCTGTCTCATTGCAATCGAAAGACAAAACAATCAATGTTGTTACATAAAGATGCTTTTGAAGAATTACAACTGCAAAAAAAAAAAAAAAAAAAAGTGAGACATAAGACCAAACGTGAACTGTTTCAAATTTACAACAGATTCAGGTGGGCATACAAATGCCAATGTCTTTATTCTTTTTTTTCCCCCCCTAAATTTGTAAATAATTGCAGATAGTGAAGTTGCACCATCAGTTGTGATGTTTATTTATCTCGAGGGTGGTATTTTACAAGAAACAAAAGAAGAATAAAGATGATGATGCGTACCATCTGCTCATACAGGAAGCTGTGGAATCCATACGAACAGCACACTGGATAGCAGCGGGACAACAGCGACATCTACAGGTTTCATGTATAATTACTGTTAGATAAAATAAAATGTTACCAAATGGAAATGTGTAAACTTCTTAAATACACACACATACAGCGGCTTGCAAAAGTATTCAACCCCTTGGTATTTCACGCCTTTTAATTTGTTTATGCCATTTCAAATGCAAAAAGTAAATCAGGATTTTCAATATAAAAATTTTAACATTATCTTCCTTAAACTCAAACTGAAAGCAAATCACTACAACTTGATATAAATTAATTAAAAATATAAAAGCCAAGATGATATGTTGCATAAGTAATCAGCCCCTTTGGTATAATATCTGTAAATAACCAGTTAAATAGCCAGTTGGATACATGATACATGGATACATGAACATTTCCAAGTCACTGAACTTTAGTCTTGAACTTTATTTGTGTCAATTATGAAGGAATGCAAACAGTATGGCACTCTATGGTAAATCGGTGTGGAGTAGACAGTTCTCAAAAACTGAGTGACTGTGCAAGAAGGAGAACAGTGAGGAAAGCCACCAAGACATCCAGACAACCCAGAAGAAGTTATAGGCTTCTGTGGCTGTGATTGGAGAAATTGTACATAGTGCAAGTTTTGCATTTTGTATCCCCAGTTATACAGCTTCATGATGAAGTGTAGAGGAGGGTTTTATACTGAAGTTTGTGCCGACAGTGTTTGAGAATTACATGGCTGATATTGAGGCTGATGGAAAACAGGTGGAGTTGGCACTGTGGGATACCGCCAGTCAAGAGGATTATGACAGGTTGAGGCCGCTGTCCTACCCAGACACAGATGTTATCCTCATGTGCTTCTCCATTGACAGCCCTGACAGTTTAGAAAATATCCCAGAGAAGTGGACGCCTGAGGTGAAACACTTCTGTCCCAATGTTTGTTTGGTATAAACTTCTGTGTGTGTGTGTATATATATATATATATATATATATATATATATATATATATATATATATATATATATATATATATATATATATATATATATATATATATATATATATATATATATATATATATATATATATATATATATATATATATATATATATATATATATATATATATATATATATATATATATATATATATATATATATATATATGTGTATATATATATATATATATATATGTGTATATATATATATATATATGTATATATATATATATATATATATGTGTATATATATATATATATGTATATATATATATATATATATATGTGTATATATATATATATATATATATATATATATATATATATGTGTATATATATATATATATATATATATATATATATAGTGTATATATATATAGTGTATATATATATGGATAGATAAAGTGGTAAAAAAAAACGGTGTTATAAATAGAATAAATATATAAATAAAAATCTAATATTCAACTTTAAAAGTACATACTGTTTTTAAAATGTAACAATTTAATTTCAACAAAAGTATTACATGATATACTGTAAATTCTTTTATGTGGTTTCCTGAATTTTACATGAAAGGTTGTTTTTCCAATGATATTAATAAGAAAAGCAATTATTTTCTTATTATTATGAGTCATAGTAATAGTTTTTTTCTTGAAAGAGTTTTGTAAATTGATGAATTAGTTTCTCAACGAAGTCTTGGAAAAAAAAATCAAATTTGACTTTTTTTTAAATAACAGTGTTTCAATATTTGTAATTACAGTTATGGTTTACACAGGGAAGGGAAAATAATTTTCATCGTTTTTTACAGTTATTCTTGATGTTTGTTTTTTTTTTTTTTTTTTGACAGTCCAATTGTACTACAATGGGAAATACAGACAGCATGGTACTATAATACTAAATTTATACAAATCCAAAAATGTTTATATTTATATTTACATTTACTTGCATAAAGCAGTGAAAACAAAAGTATAATAGGCAACGTTCAGTGTTGCCACAGTGCTAGTTTGCAAAACATTTCACTCTCTTTTGCTTCAAATATGCACCAAGCCTGTTTCTGATGGATGGTGCATGTGATATACTCTTCTCACTGGCCAATCGGGTAACTTTATATCTATTAGAATATATCTAGTAGAATTTATATCTTGATCTGAATGGTCATGTGCAATAGTTCATGCAGTAGTTTTAACTAATAATTCGAGTAATGTAAGTAAGGCCGGCATTATGAATGGAGTTTGAGATCATTCTTATGTTTCAGTGCATGTAACATATTTTGCCTCATTGTCACATCAGCACTGGTGCTGTAAGATTTATCACCCATTTGGTGTAGATTTAAGATGCTGGTGCCAGATTGCAAAATTAAAAGTGGTCCTGGCAGGCTGAGAGGACTTCTTGAGAGCCACACATGGCTGTCAGCAGCCCATTAGGATTAATCTGTGTGAATCCCCCCCATTAGCACTATCACTGTCGAGCTAAAACGTAGTTCAAAGAAAGCAAAGTTGTAAAGCAGCAGTGGAAGACTTGCTTTTTAAGACACTTTGGTAGCACCCCCCCCATCCCTGGTTCCCACTCCCATTCAGGCCTCCCCTGTTCGGCACGTCTTTTATCTCCCACCACTAACAAACCACTGCGTCTCCCTCACTGCCATTTCTGCCCGTTATCCCGTAAGGCATTTTAATGCTTTGGGGGAAGCGACGGAGGAGCCCTCGGTGTGAAATAGATGTGCAATCACAGGCCTTTCTTTGAAGGTCATTACCCACACTCCTTGGCTTTACTTCATGGCTGGTGTGAAGCCGACGGGGGGAAATGACAGCGGTCAGGTTTGTTGAGTCGCAGCATTAAGCCTCAAGAAGGAAAAAAAAAAAAACGGCTTTGACACTACACGCACTTCAAATCACCACGCTGAGCCACCTAAATGCCACAGCAATAAGCAAGGAGACAGGCTGCATTTTTCATCACAGGAGGGGAGCTCATTTTGGAGCGAAGATGACTGGCACCGTCTTGTATGGCACTTTTCTTACAACAGAGGATGTGAAATGTTGTCAGGGAACATCTTCACAGCAGTGGGACAAAACTTTCATTAAGGCTTAAATTGAGGGACATCACTGCCACTGAACATGTCTGGGGTTTTTTTAAACTAAGGTAATGTAACGGTGAAAACAAATGTGCCAATTCAAAGCTCATTACACTGCAAGACATACAATGTACACTAGCTTAATATTTGGTATCTTACTGCAGCAGAAAGATCAATTCAAAAAAGTGTTTGCTTTAATTACATCATGTGACTCATACATGGTTGATGAGCATGTTTTGAATCAAATGTTTTTATTACTTAGACACTTGTAACTGCTTGGTCTAAACTTCAACTTGTCCCAGAAAAGGCAAAGAGGGTGCAGGTTTTCTTTGCAACCACCCACTTCCACCAGGTGATTTCACTGATTAACATCAATTCGAGCAGATGGAATCATTTAATCACAGGACAAGAAGCTTGCAGAAAAACGTACTACCCATTTCTGGATGGAACTGCACCTCAAACAGAGAGAAAAAACAGAATCAGGCATCAGAAAAACAACAAATACAGTATAATTTGTCAGCATTAAGCAACAAGAAAAACAGAAGAAATAATAAGATGATAGCTGGCCACTAGCCCTAAGTTTTACTAAAAGACCCAGACTTTAGATAAAGTTGAGGCTGTGGCCTGCTCTCTTTAATAATAATTGAATTTAAAAGGGTAAAAAGTGTAGTAACATACTATGCCAGTATGCTAGCCATACGAAAGGGAAAATAAGTGCATTTTAAGTCTGGACTTTAAAGTCTCGACAGAATCTGACTGTTTTATTGAGGCAGGGAGATCATTTCACAAAGCAGGTGCACGATAAGAGAAAGCTCTATGACCCGCAGACTTTTTATTCACCCGAGGGACACAAAGTAGTCCTGCACCCTGAGAACGCAGATCCCGGGCGGGTACGTAGGGTTTAAGTAGGTCAGCAAAGTACGGAGGGGCTAGTCCGTGAATAATTGTATAGGTTAGTAGCAGAACCTTAAAATCTGATCTCACAGGGACAGGAAGCCAGTGAAGAAATGCCAAAATGGGTGTAATCTGGTCAAACTTTCTGCTTCCTGTCAAAAGTCTGGCAGCAGCATTTTGAACCAACTGGAGACCGCTAATGCTGGACTGTGGTAAACCAGAAAATAGAACATTACAGTAGTCCAATCTAGAAGAAACAAATGCATGACTCAGGGTTTCAGCATCAACCATAGACAGGATGGGATGAATCTTCGCTATATTTCGCAGGTGGAAGAAAGCAGTCCTCATAATATCTCTAATGTGGAGGTCAAAGGACAACATATGATCAAAAATTACCCCAAGGTTCCTCACTTTGACAGGGTGATGTATGACACATGAGCCTAGGCTAAGTGTTAGCTGGTCAAATTGATGCTGATGTCTCACTGGACCAAGAACCATAATTTCTGTCTTGTCAGAGTTTAAAAGTACCAAATTTCTAGACATCCAGCTTCTCACTGATGCAAGACAATCTTCTAAAGATTTTATGTGGATGAGATTACCAGCAGTTATTAGCATACAACTGAGTATCATCAGCATAGCAATGACAAGTAATCCCAAAATGCAGCAATATGTGCCCAAGGGGAGCTATATAAAGGGAGAAAAGCAGGGGGCCTAAGGTTGGACCCCTGTGGAACCCCAAATTTCATGTCACTAAGGTTAGAGGTAATGTTGTTGTACAAAACACAGTGAGAATGACTGGTCAGGTATGATGTCAACCATGTAAGGGCATTCCCAGTAAACCCTAAATGATTCTCCAGCCTATCGAGTAGAATATGGTTATCCGCCATATCAAATGCAGCACTAAGATCTAACAGCACCAGAACCGTAGTGGTGTCCAAATCCATTGCAAGCAGATCATTCACGACATTAGTGAGCGCTGTCTCTGTGGAATATTTTCTAAAAGCAGACTGCAGTGGCTCAGAAAGATTATTCTCAGTAAGGTGGTCCATGAGCTGCTATGAAACCACCTTTGGTTGCTCCCAGTTTGTAGTGAGCGCCTTGTGTGGCAGTGCCCTGACATCGGGTGTGAGGCATTAGCTATTGTAAAGCTCTTTGAGTATCTGATGAAGATGAAAAAGTGCTATATAAATGCAGTCCATTTTCCAGAATTTTAGAGCAAAATTACAGATTTGATATCAGCCTATAGTTTTTCAATATACTACGGTCAAGATTAGATTTATTAAGTAATGGTTTAATCACTACAGATTTGAAACATTTAGGAACAGATCCAGAGGTTAATCAGAGATTAATCGTTTCTAGCACAGTCGGCCCAAGAATGGGACACAGGTCCTTAAACAGTTTAGTTGGTATAGGATCAAATAAACAGGTTGTGCTTTTTGTAGATGTTACAAGTTTTGTCAGCACACCTAGTGAGATACTATTGAATTCTATAAATCTAGGTAAAACCTCAGTGATGGCACCCACCTCAATAGCAGGGTGTAGTGGCTGGGTTAAGGCATGCTGGGATATGTTTAACCTAATGTTGCTTATTTTCCTCTCAAAATAATCCAAGAAATCTTGTGCTGTAAAAGGAGAGCGACTTACAGGTGGTTGTCCATGAATAAGTGTTGCCACCGTGTCAAACAAGAACTTTGAGTTATGTTTGTTCTTGTTGATCAAATCAGAGTAATAGGTCCGCTTTTTGGCCAGAAGTGCATGCTTATAGTTTAAGATACAGTGGGGTAAAAATGTATTTTGTCAGCCCTTGACTGTGCAAGTTCTCCTACTTAGAAAGATGAGAGAGGTCTGTAATTTTCATCATTGAGAAAAAAAAAAAAAAATAAATCCAGAAAATCACATTGTTTACCATGGTGGAAAATAAGTATTTGGTCACCCACAAACAAGCAAGATTTCTGGCTCTCGCAGACCTGTAACTTCTTCTTTAAGAAGCTCTTCTGTTCTCCACCCGTTACCTGTATTAATGGCACCTGTTGGAACTCATTATCTGTATAAAAGACACCTATACACAGCCTCAAACAGTCAGACTCCAAACTCGACCATCAGTGGCGGTCCTAGAGTGATTTACTCACCGGGCGAAACCCCCTGCGTGCGCCCCCCCCCCCCCGCGCACACTAATGTGGCCACCACCTCTGCCCCACCACCCATGAAAACACTAACTTCGTCCAGAACACCCACAATCCCACAAATTAACTCACAACAGCTATTTTCAAGAACAAATTTCCAGTTTTAATGACTACTGCAATAACAAACGCAAAGAAATTGGCACAGTCTAATGTGTCATCATCCATGGACTTATCTGCAATGATCATCTCAAAAGTTTGCAGGAGGGCATCATAATTGTTTGCCACAGTGCTCACTATCCGTGATGTGAAATTCCATCGAGTAGGAGCATTTCTGGGCAACCTTGAGCAGCCTGCAGACTCGAGACAAGACATCCTCTGTGGATTTTGAGAAAAAATGTGGCAAACCCAGAGAGTGATGCAAAAAATATTCTGCACTCAGATAAGCATTTAGCCCCCCGAGACAGAACCAGATTCAGTCTGTGTGCATAGCAATGCACAAACATTGCACTGGGGGCTATTGCTTTAACTTTGGCCTGCAAACCATCGAGAGCTGAAGCCATGACAGCAGCCATGGCTTCTTCGTAAGGAAGACTATCAAATGGCTTCACCAAAATCCGGTCCACAACATTCAAATTGTCTGCCATTATGTGCAGCTCGCTAGCTGGGACTGGCGCGAGGCTAGTGTGAAGTTTGTCCGCCTGTGAGTGCTTTGTGACGGTGGAGGAGCTCAGCAGCAACCGCTGCTCGGTAGGGACAGAAACTGCGACAGAAGTCAGAAAGAGTGATAGAAGTCAGTCTCCAAACACAAGCAGCTACAAAAAAAACAAAAAAAACACCAGAAATAGAAGCTCGATTTGTCGCTAGTCTTTTTTTAACAAAGAAAATGCTGCTAAGAGGATTAGGAAAGTCTCCGGTTCAACTCAGAACAGAATGAAAACCAGTGTTGCCAGATATGAAATATGAAACTATCGTACCAAAACCTCAAAATTATCGTATTTTGGGAGAAATTATCGTACACAAACAAAACGCATACAACGTAGCTATTTTAGCGCTTTTTAAAAAAAAATTTACAAAAGAATTTTGTCACATTTTTAAACAGTAATTATAGTAATGGGGAAACTATGGCACAAAAAGAACGCAAATGCACTACCAGACTAGATTTTATTTATTTATTTTTTCTGAAGGGACACAAACGTGTTAATTACCAGACTAGAAAGAGTCGAATTCAACCTCGAGGTCGCTGTCGTCATCCGATGCCTCGGCCACTTGTGCAGATTTTGTTGAACACAGAAAAAATGTTGACACCTCCATAAGGAACTTGAACTTTTTATATTTTTCTTGTATATCTCTTTACTCTTGTGTTTTCTTCGTTTGTTGTTGCATTTGTTGAAATAAAGTTTTGGGAAAAAAAAAGATGTTGGTTGGGGAATCTTCCTGTCACGGCAGAGATTGGATGGGAACTCATTACTTTGTATGGAGAGGGGGCGGGCTTTCAAATGACTTTGTCCCGGGCCGCCCAAAGCCAGCAGCAGCCCTGTGTGTGGTGTGTCTTTGATGCCGCCTATTGGATTTTTTCCCATTATTGATCGTACATCGCACAGAGGGCAAAACTATCGTACAAATACAATAATTATCGTACATCTGGCAACACTGATGAAAACTAAAAAATGCTCCCACGGATGTTTACACCAAAAGCCTCAGACAGATCATCCAATCATCATGCAGAAGCTGAGCGTCCGGGCCGGCCGAGGCCAGCCCACTACCCCATAGACCCCCAGACACGCTGAGCTTCCGATGGGCGGGACAAAGCCCAGCATTTATCCAATGACTCGTCTCGTTTCGCTGCACTCTGTGTCGCTATTGAAGCACTGTGAAGCTGCTGAATGAGTGAGAGGAAAGCTGCATCGTTACCAGTGATAAGAAGATGATTCTGAACAAAAGTTGAGAGCGTTGTAACCACGAACACCCCCGTCAGGACAACCCACCCCACCTGTTTTTTTTTTGTTGCTTTTTTTTTGGGGGGGGGGAGGTTTTTTGTTTTTTTTTCGCCCGGTCGGCCCACCTCCAGGACCGCCCCTGTCGACCATGGCCAAGCCCAAAGTGCTGTTGAAGGACACCAGGAAGAAAATTGTAGATGTGCACCAGGCTGGGAAGAGTGAATCTACAATAGTCAAGCAAGTTGTTGTGAATAAATCAACTGTGGGAGCAATTGTAAGAAAATGGAAGACATACAAGACCATTGATGATCTCCCTTGATCTGGGGCTCCACACAAGATCTCATCCCGTGGGGTCAAAATGATCACGAGAATGGTGAACAGAAAGTCCCAGAACTACACGGAGGGACCTGATGAATGACCTGCAGAGAGCTGGGACCAAAGTAACAAAGGACAGAGGGACTCAAAACCTGCAGTGCCAGGCGTGTTACCCTGCTTAAGCCAGTACATGTCCAGGCCTGTCTGAAGTTTGCCAGAGAACATATGGATGATCCAGAAGAGGATTGGGAGAATATCATGTGGTCAGATGAAACCAAAATAGAACATTTTGGTAAAAACTCAACTCGTCATGTTTGGAGGAAGAAGAATGCTGAGATGAATTCCAAGAACACCGTACCTACTGTGAAGCATGGGGGTGGAAACATCATGCTTTGGGGCTGTTTGTCTGCAAAGGGGACAGGACAACTGATCCGTGTTAAGGGAAGAATGAACGTGGCCATGTATCATGAGATTTTTAAGCCAAAGCCTCCTTCCTTCAGTGAGAGCATTGAAGATGCAACGTGGCTGGGTCTTCCAGCATGACAATGATCCCAAACACGCCGCTCGTGCAATGGAGTGGCTCCGTAAAAAACATTTCAAGGTCCTGGAGTGGCCAAGCCAGTCTCCAGACCTCATAGACCCCATAGAAAACTTGAGAGAGTTGAAAGTCCGTGTTGCCCTGCGACATCCCCAAAACATCATTGCTCTAGAGAAGATCTGCATGGAGGAATGGGCCAAAATACCAGCCACAGTGTGTGCAAACCTGGTGAAGACTTACAGGAAATGTTTGACCTCTGTCATTGCCAACAAAGATTATGTTACAAAGTATTGAGTTGAACTCTTATTATTGACCAAATAATTATTTTCCACCATAATTTACAAATAAATTATTTAAAAATCCTACAATTTGATTTCCTGGATTTTTTTTTTTTTTTTTTTTGTCATTTGTCTCTCACAGTAGAAGTGTACCTATGTTGAAAATTACAGACCTCTTTCGTCCTTCTAAGTAGGAGAACTTGCACACCCAGACAGCAAATAGATCCGCGCCGGATGTAGTCCAACATCTGGTACCAATCCTGAAAACAGATCCAGTCCAGACAGTTTTTGCACCCTGGCCCAGATCCGGCATGGCTCCACTTTACAGTTCTGGAACAGATCCGGACCAGATCTGAACTGGATCCGCAAAACACCAACCGTTTACAGACCATATCTGGCACGGATCTGGGACAGATGTGGTCCGCATCACAGCACCGTGGCAGGACGATAAGCAAATTTATCTGCACTCGGTAGAAACTATCCATTAGCGGTTGTAAACTCTGTATTCGTGATCATCACTGAGGCTTTTTTAGATGCTTATTGCAAAGCGGTTTGTTTCTTTGACAAGTTTTATAAGTCTAGGGACACTGATCTGTGTGTTATAGATAAAAATCAGTTTCCTCGGATCCACGGAACTTACCCCTGTAAAACGTATTCCTGCCATGGTGCTGTGATGCAGTCCACATCTGCCCCAGATCCGTGCCAGATATGGTCTGTAAACGGTTGGTCTATTGCTGATCCAGTTCAGATCTGTTCCGGATCTGTTCCAGAACTGTAAAGCGGAGCCGTGCTGGATCTGGGCCAGGGTGCAAAAACTGTCTGGACCGGATCTGTTTTCAGGATTGGTACCAGATGTTGGACTACATCCGGCCCGGATCTATTTGCTGTCTGGGCAATCAGGGACTGACTAAATACTTTTTTCCCCAATGTAGCATCACGCTACACAAGGTGGACTACTTCTAATTTTGAACTACGCCATTTTCATTCTAGACATCTAGCCTTATGCTTGAGGTCACGCAAGTAATCATTGAACCAAGGTGACTGTGTTTTGGGGGGTGTGTGGTTTTAATATAGGTGGCGCAATCATGTCAAATGTAGTTTTGAGCAACCCAGTCTCACAGATTGTTGAGATTCAGCTGCATGAAATATACATTAATTTATTGGTTCGCCATATTCTCACAAAAAGTGCAAAATTTTCATTCTAATTCATCCTGTGATGGCCGCATGTAATTAAAAGTGCAGCAGGCGAGGGGGGTGTCGGGGGTGGTTAGGGTTAGGGGAAGGAGCAGGGTTAGGTTATGGTTAGGGTTGGGTGTAGGAGTAGGATTAGTAATAGTGAGCTTAAAAAACCCTGTCACGAAAATTTTAATTACTTCATGACGGGAGGACAAAAAAAAAAAAAAAGTGAGACTGGGCTGTTTTGAGTGCTGAGTTTAAACTGTCTACTGATTGAGCATTTCCCAAATGTGAAGCTTAGACATATCAGGCAGTCTAGCATGGAGTTAAGTTGTAGTTGAGCAGTTGATGTGTCACCGCAATGATAAATAAGGTTGTTGTTCCACTAAACACGGCAGCGAAACTGTAAGCCTAATAAGTGAGTGATCAGAAACCACTGATGCAAGAGGCATGATGTCAATATTTGTGACAGCAATACCACGTGTAAGAACCAAATCCAGGGTATTTCCACTAATGTGCGTTGAATCCTGAATGTATTGCTGGAATCCTAATACATCCATAACTTCCAAAAATTATTTGCAGAGGGGATCAGAAGGCTTATTTATACGAATGTTGAAGTCACCGAGAATCAGAATGTTATCTGCAGTAGTTGACAAGTTTGAGATAAATTCACCAAAATCATCTAAGAATTCAGAGGATGGGCCAGGGGGCCTACATACAGTGACAAAGTAATACAGCTGATTTTTATTGTTGGAACGAGTTGAATACCTCTGGTCTAAAGAGCAACTTTTTGTAAAAGTGGTATTTAGGGGCTGTCTGCCCTGTACATGCATGTCATTCTGCAACTGTCCAATCCTCAACTGACAAATTATAGAGTTCAAATCAGTTATCAATATGACTGCAGTATGTTTAACATGCGCCAGTTACAGGTCAAAACAAAGGTGTCTGCAACTTCTGTTGTGCTGTTCTTATATGCTGATGATGCGCCAGTCTCCTCTTCATCAGACGTCAGGCTGCAGAGGATTATGGATGCCTTTCTATAAACCTACAATTAATCTGGTGCATTGCTCTTTAGATGGTGCACTCAGCAGTGAAGGTTATCTGGTAAGAAAACCAATACATTCACAAAGTGTCAGCTGCAGTTGTGTATATTTATAGCTTGACACTGAGCATTACGCCCCTCAAACTTCAATCAATTAATAATTATGTAATGTTAACATTAATATTAGGGCAGTTTAGTGGATTATTGGTTAGCACTGTTGCCTCACAGCAAGAAGGTCCAAGGTTTGATTCCAATCTGGTCCTTTCTGTGTGGAGAGTCCTCATGTTTGTGTGGGTTCCCTCTGGATGCTCTGGCTATGCATTCCACTTCCAAATACATGCAGGTTAGAATTAGAATACTTAAATTGACCATGATAGACTGGCGGCTTGCCCAAGGTGTATCCTGCCAATGACTACAGCGAAAGGAACCTTGAAATCATCATTCCCCACCCCATTAGAATCAAATGAAATTGCCGTTAATAACATTCCTGTAAAGCTATGTAACATCTCAAAATTGTCTGTTAATATGGCTTATATTTTTTACTCTGCAGTCTATTTTGCTAATGCCACAGTTCCAGACTCCAGTGTTCCAACTCAGTGGTTGTACGCCTCCAAGGATAGACCGTGTATGCCATAAGTGGCGCAACAAGGCCGTCCCATTTGAAAGGCTGCTTGTGAAGTGGCTGATCTTCGCAGTCTTCTTTCCACCACAAATGAGGGATACATCAGGTGGATCCTTCACGGCCTAAAAACAATCCCATGAGTCACTGCAAGATTTTTCAAAACAAAACAGTTTGTAAATCAATAAAAAAAATACCCTTTTAACACTTTTAGACTCTGTATAACTGTAAATAAGCAATATTTGTTACACAAATAAGTACTAATAAAATTATTTCTAAACTACATGTTATGCCCACTATGCTACCTTGGTGTGTGCAGTTGTCAAGATTGTCAGGCAACACGAGGTAGGGACGGGAGCTCTATGATAGTTTCCAACATTATTTCTCTTTACATCTTAGCCTGACTATCAAACACTGATGAAGTTAATGTCTCAGACCAACATTTATTCGGCATATACTACAATATTATTTTTGTCCTGGTTGGAAACTGGGAGAACACACCACATTTTACTTCAATTGCCTGCCGATGCAAATTACTCTCTTCTACTCAAAGATGTACATGGAATTCAGAGGGAGACAGGAAGTGACCTCAACACCAAGTTATTGCAAACAGAAATTTAGAATTTTTTCACACAAGAATAAATATATAGATAACTAAAGTTATATAGATAAATAGTTTCTGGGTTTTGTTACTGTTTGTTTAACTGGTTCAAAACCTTGATTTCTGGTGTACTGTGTCAGTGTTCTGGCTGTAGTTCCTCTGCATTAAGACTAAAGGAAAACTACTAGTCTGCCTTCTCTGAACTCCGAACACATCTTTCATCCTCACAGGTCTGTGTTGCTATCTCATGAAAAATTAAATTGTTGGATGGAAGCCACAGAAACAGTCTCTTACAGCGATGAACTTCATCATAAATGAAAACAGTAGCATGATCAGAAACCTGTGGCAAAACAGTGATGTTACCTGGCAGGTACCCTCAACAAAAAAAATCTTATAAATACATGTGAGTGCTTGAAAACTGCACAGTGCCCCTTTGTTGAATAATTGATAAATAGAGTGAAATCATGAACACAGATTCACTCGAGCAACAATCCACTGTAAAGCTTTCCCAGAATGTCAGAAAACAGGGTTTGAACTCGGCAGCTTCCAAGCTGCTACATTGTCAGGAATAACCATAGTGCTTGTTACATTTATTTATTTTATTTTATTTTGACCTGAATCCTTGAGGAAGCTTTGTACTTGTCGCCTTTTATTTTTACGTTTGCACAGCTGGGCACTGGCATCATCATGAAGCGATGATTAGGTACGGCTGTGGGACTGTTCACCTTTAGAGTCACACATCAACACTGGAGATCAGCGTCACATGTAGCATCAGGAAAATGTCGAAGACCAAAAATGGAATTTGCTCCATGACTGTCATTTTCTTCTTCTTTTATTTTTTGAGCCCGTCACTGGATAGGAAGATCTAAATTCAACCAGTTGTTTTTGTTTGAAATGCAACAGAGACCGCGTGCTGTTGAAATTTGGGTGGACTGCACCAGAGAATGAATTATACAATGACAGTTGGGGAGGGAGCTTACTTACTTAGTTAGTTAAACTGTAACTTCACTCAAAAGTTACAAACTAGCTAATGTTAGCATTAGCTAGTCAAGTGTCTACATTTTTCATCTGTAGACACTTGACACAGTCTAATTCACAAGCCAATTGGACACAGGTACATCTTTTAAAAGCTTCAGTGTCTCACTCACCACTCACTGTTTTTTCAGTTCTCCGCTTGACGCTCCCTCCACTGCCCCACGGCCCTGTCTGGTGCAGGGGATGGGCTTTGTTCCCTACCTCCTCTGTTGGCAGGATTCAAAATCATCTCAGCTCATGCCACTGCCGTGACAATGACTGAGGCCAAACCATATTTATAACTTTGTAATAAATCCTTTTTCTTTAACTTGTCAATTCTTCTGGTAGAAATGGTACAGTCCAGCTCAGTGAGAGGGTTAGGTTGTGGTTGGGGGAAGGGGTAGGGTTAGAAATAGTAAAATGTTAAAAATGCGTTATGAAAATGTGACTCATTTCGTGAAGTGACGATTTTCAGAGACATAGACTATGCTGTTTTTTTTAACCTTACTAAATCACCATGGTAACTTGCGCTACAAAGTTTAGCTGGTCTTTTTCAAATTGTCGCGGGATGAACAGCCCGAAAATGACCACGCCTTTTTTCTTGTCCAGAGTGTTACTTCAAACACAGCTGTATTTTCTAAGCTGCAGTAGCTATAGATTTTCCAAGGTACTCAAAATGTTCAGAATGACCAGTACATGTTTAGAAGGGTCATAGCAGAGTGCAAAATGTCAAATGCTGATATTTTAAGAGAAAACTGAGAAAACATTCAGTAACTTAACATTTCCCATAATCTCCCTGGTGGCTCCCTGTACTTCGCAGAATGTACCGTGGCGCCAGCAGAGTTCTGGCGTCTCACAGCGCATGTAAACAATGGCTAGCGAGGACGTGGATGCCGTTGATCCAGCGAGTTCACGGGCAATTATGACGATGAGACATTCTCCCAAGTTGAGAGGGTTATCTGGAGAAGATGTAGCACCTGTGATGAACGTCTGCCGTGCCCCGATGTTGTGTTGTTGTCCATACTTCACGAGGTTTGTTTACATTATGCCCTGAACTGGAACTCTGCTGAAACTGACCTCTTGAGTCAGTGACCACAAGATGGCACAGGATTCACAACTGCAAAACAGCAAATTAGGTCAGACAACTTACATACAGTCTGGAATCGCCACATATTTAGTAACTTAAACTTTCTGGGCTATTGGTTGTTGGTCAGTGTCCCTGGCAATCTTTAAAACATTTCAGATCTCTAGATACTGCTGTCTGCAACAGTGGTAAGGAAAAACTCCCTTTGATGATTTGAGGAAGAAACCTCAAGCAGACCAGACTCAAAAGGGTGACCCTCTGCTTGGGCCATGTTACTTGTTTGAGGCACCTTGAGGCTACTTTGTTGTGATTTGACGCTATATAAGTGAAATAAATTAAATTAGCAATATGACTGAAAATAAAATTTCATTATATTTGGCAAATGTTCATTTTCTTTCGATGTAGGGTAATATGTTGATCCACTTATTTTAGCCATTTTCTCTTCAAATATCAAAATAGAAATTTTACACTTTTCTATGACCCTCCCATACATGTATTGGTCATTCTGAACATTTTGAATACCTTGGAAAATCTATAGCTGCTGCAGTTTAGAAAATACAGCTGTATTTGAAGCTGTAACACTCGGAACGAAAAAGGCTGTGGTAATTTCTGGGTTGTTTGTCTCGGATAGAGATTTTGGCACATATCTCAAGTTGCTCAATGGGGTCATAGTAGTCTAGAAGAGTTGACTTATCCTCTCCTAAATGATGAGAATACACGTCTCTGCTAGGTTCTCTATTACATTTATACAGCATGTTTGTGTTGGAATAGAAATGCAAAACTCTTTGAATCGTTATGGCCTGATATTCACTATAAGCCTGTATGCTTATTATGATTATTCTAATTACTATTATTAAATGCTGCAGCAAAAAGGCTTTGCGCATGCACCAAGTAAACTGCATGAAGATAATAGATTATTACTGGCATCACTGTCTGCTGAATCTGTCTACACACCACACACTCCTCGACCACTTGGCACAGAGTTATTAAGCTCCATCCACCCCCTTTTGATCAAGAAACTTATTATGAAGCTTGGTGTTTTCATTATGGTGAAGATGACATCTTGATCACGCTGTGATTTATTCTGTCTCGTTCATTTCAGCTAAGAACTCTGGAGGAATGGATGGAAATCTGTGCATCTGCATACACACACAGTACAGAGTGAAGAAGCAACCACTGTGGGGACAGAATCCATTATACCCCACCTGTCGGCTCCTCAGTTCACTCTTGACGATTTTATTCAGCTGCCCATTTGCTGAAAGAGATTAATTTTTCCGAAACACAATAACCCTTGCAATTAATTCAGCGTGTCTTGTGCATGTGTCCCTGAACTATGCTGCGAACGGCACTCACATCTGCCTCAATTACACCTGCTTGATTATCAAAGAACTAAAAAAAAAAAAAAAAAAAAAGGAATGCAAGTATATGAAACAAGAAATTTTTCACTGATGTGGGGTAAAAGATCCAATTAACCCACAGTGCTGCAAGGACTTGCAGCAGAACACTGCTGGTACATTTCAGCTGCAGAGACAAGTGATGTCAATTTAAGTCCACACCGTGGATGTAAAAATTAATGGACCAATATCACATTTAATATTGTCATTTGCCGAGACAGAAGTAGAAGAACTAAGTCCTACACAGGCACTGATGACCATCAGGCTGGTGCTTATCCCAGGATTCTGTCAACTGAAGCGATTGAGAGTCTGCCGATCCCCCTGGGTGGGACGCTAGTCCATCACAGGTTACTTACTCAGTCAAGGCCAGTAGCCATTTACATCTACATGAATTGAGATCATGTAGATGAGGTGTCTTGTCCAAGTACACAGGCAAGGAGCCTGAAACATACACCAGGCATCAAACCCAGGTCTGCTTATTGGTAATTAAGCTCCTGTCCCACAGAGCCACACTCACATCCATAGGGAGTTGGACAGTAACACGTTTTCTTTTCAATTTCATGATAGAGTAGCACAGAGTAGGATTTTCTTAAAAAGATTTTAAATTTTGTTTGAAAATTTGCCACAAGGCACACGAGAGACTCAAGCCAAGATTTGATCTCTTTTCTTGTGTGAAAATCCTTCTCTGCTTAACGACATCATGACAAGGAGGATGCAACAGACAAAAGTTTCACTGTGCACATTTTCTCACAGCTGCGCTTCAGAGTTGTCATGGGTGTCTTCTTGGTTCCCAGGAAACACATGGCAGCAAAATGAAGTCAGGATTTAGTCAGGATTTAGCCATGTCATGCTATGGTTGTCCGACAATTCAAAGATAACGATACTTTGTCACCAAATTCATTGGTTGCACAAAATAACATTACTGTCTGTAATCACTAAATAGCTGTACAAGGTGTGTGGTCATCTCCTGTGAGTCACGACATGGGCCGATACATGATCTACAGGTCCAAGGGCAATGTGGACAAGGGGAAATGGGCTGCAGGTGTTGAAGGATTGAATCACCACCCGTGTGTTGCCGCTTGTTTTTCCTTTTGGATCTACTTGGATCCACCCAGAAAATACATGACTGCCAGATGGTGTCAGATTCAGGATTTAGTCATGTCAGTAATGACATCATCTAAATGTCATTAAAACATCATAAATTGATATTAAATCATGATATTCTAACATTTTTACACCAGGTGTCATTTTGTAGATCATATTGTGACGTCCACACATGACATGGTTGGCTCTCACTGCGGTATTGTATCACTTCCTGTTCCGGAGCACAGCGGTGTTTTGCTGTATCTGTTAGCTGTTTAATCTGCGCAGTTAGATTGATCTAGTTACCTAGATAACGATTTGTTTCACAGTGTAATCTTCACGTGCCTTAACTAAAGCACTCCTTCTGCTGAATCACCTCTAAATTATTTACACATTATTCGCTTTGTGTATTTTTAGGAATCCGCTAGCTTAGCGCAGCTACTAGCTCTTAGCCAGTTTAGCATGGCGGCTTCTCCTGTCTCTCCCGCACTTTTCTGCTCTGGGTGTGAAATGTTTAGTTATTCCTCGGCCTCCTTTAGCAGTAATGGTACTTGTAATAAGTGTAGCTTATTCGTAGCTTTGGAGGCCAGGCTGGGTGAATTGGAGACTCGGCTCCGCACCGTGGAAAATTCTACAGCTAGCCAGGCCCCTGTAGTCGGTGCGGACCAAGGTAGCTTAGCCGCCGTTAGTTTCCCTCCGGCAGATCCCGAGCAGCCGGGAAAGCAGGCCGACTGGGTGACTGTGAGGAGGAAGCGTAGCCCTAAACAGAAGCCCCGTGTACACCGCCAACCCGTTCACATTTCTAACCGTTTTTCCCCACTCGGCGACACACCCGCCGAGGATCAAACTCTGGTTATTGGCGACTCTGTTTTGAGAAATGTGAAGTTAGCGACACCAGCAACCATAGTCAATTGTCTTCCGGGGGCCAGAGCAGGCGACATTGAAGGAAATTTGAAACTGCTGGCTAAGGCTAAGCATAAATTTGGTAAGATTGTAATTCACGTCGACAGTAATGACACCCGGTTACGCCAATCGGAGGTCACTAAAATTAACATTGAATCGGTGTGTAACTTTGCAAAAACAATGTCGGACTCTGTAGTTTTCTCCGGGCCCCTCCCCAATCGGACCGGGAGTGACATGTTTAGCCGCATGTTCTCCTTGAATTGCTGGCTGTCTGAGTGGTGTCCAAAAAATGAGGTGGGCTTCATAGATAATTGGCAAAGCTTCTGGGGAAAACCTGGTCTTGTTAGGAGAGACGGCATCCATCCCACTTTGGATGGAGCAGCTCTCATTTCTAGAAATCTGGCCAATTTTCTTAAATCCTCCAAACCGTGACTATCCAGGGTTGGGACCAGGAAGCAGAGTTGTAGTCTTACACACCTCTCTGCAGCTTCTCTCCCCCTGCCATCCCCTCATTACCCCATCCCCGTAGAGACGGTGCCTGCTCCCAGACCACCAATAACCAGCAAAAATCTATTTAAGCATAAAAATTCAAAAAGAAAAAATAATATAGCACCTTCAACTGCACCACAGACTAAAACAGTTAAATGTGGTCTATTAAACATTAGGTCTCTCTCTTCTAAGTCCCTGTTAGTAAATGATATAATAATTGATCAACATATTGATTTATTCTGCCTTACAGAAACCTGGTTACAGCAGGATGAATATGTTAGTTTAAATGAGTCAACACCCCCGAGTCACACTAACTGCCAGAACGCTCGTAGCACGGGCCGAGGTGGAGGATTAGCAGCAATCTTCCATTCCAGCTCATTAATTAATCAAAAACCCAGACAGAGCTTTAATTCATTTGAAAGCTTGAGTCTTAGTCTTGTCCATCCAATTTGGAAGTCCCAAAAACCAGTTTTATTTGTTGTTATCTATCGTCCTCCTGGTCGTTACTGTGAGTTTCTCTGTGAATTTTCAGAACTTTTGTCTGACTTAGTGCTTAGCTCAGATAAGATAATTATAGTGGGCGATTTTAACATCCACACAGATGCTGAGAATGACAGCCTCAACACTGCATTTAATCTATTATTAGACTCAATTGGCTTTGCTCAAAATGTAAATGAGTCTACCCACCACTTTAATCATATCTTAGACTTAACAGTATTCCCTGAAAACTCCCTTCTGTCTGATCATTTCTTAATAACATTTACTCTGATGGACTACCCAGCAGTGGGGAATAAGTTTCATTACACTAGAAGTCTTTCAGAAAGCGCTGTAACTAGGTTTAAGGATATGTTTCCTTCTTTATGTTCTCTAATGCCATATACCAACACAGTGCAGAGTAGCTACCTAAACTCTGTAAGTGAGATAGAGTATCTCGTCAGTAGTTTTACATCCTCATTGAAGACAACTTTGGATGCTGTAGCTCCTCTGAAAAAGAGAGCTTTAAATCAGAAGTGCCTGACTCCATGGTATAACTCACAAACTCGCAGCTTAAAGCAGATAACCCATAAGTTGGAGAGGAAATGGCGTCTCACTAATTTAGAAGATCTTCACTTAGCCTGGAAAAAGAGTCTGTTGCTCTATAAAAAAGCCCTCCGTAAAGCTAGGACATCTTACTACTCATCACTAATTGAAGAAAATAAGAACAACCCCGGGTTTCTTTTCAGCACTGTAGCCAACTGACAAAGAGTCAGAGCTCTATTGAGCCGAGTATTCCTTTAACTTTAACTAGTAATGACTTCATGACTTTCTTTGCTAATAAAATTTTAACTATTAGAGAAAAAATTACTCATAACCATCCCAAAGATGTATCGTTATCTTTGGCTGCTTTCAGTGATGCCGGTATTTGGTTAGACTCTTTCTCTCCGATTGTTCTGTCTGAGTTATTTTCATTAGTTACTTCATCCAAACCATCAACATGTCTATTAGACCCCATTCCTACCAGGCTGCTCAAGGAAGCCCTACCATTATTTAATGCTTCGATCTTAAATATGATCAATGTATCTTTATTAGTTGGCTATGTACCACAGGCTTTTAAGGTGGCAGTAATTAAACCATTACTTAAAAAGCCATCACTTGACCCAGCTATCTTAGCTAATTATAGGCCAATCTCCAACCTTCCTTTTCTCTCAAAAATTCTTGAAAGGGTAGTTGTAAAACAGCTAACTGATCATCTGCAGAGGAATGGTCTATTTGAAGAGTTTCAGTCAGGTTTTAGAATTCATCATAGTACAGAAACAGCATTAGTGAAGGTTACAAATGATCTTCTTATGGCCTCAGACAGTGGACTCATCTCTGTGCTTGTTCTGTTAGACCTCAGTGCTGCTTTTGATACTGTTGACCATAAAATTTTATTACAGAGATTAGAGCATGCCATAGGTATTAAAGGCACTGCGCTGCGGTGGTTTGAGTCATATTTATCTAATAGATTACAATTTGTTCATGTAAATGGGGAAGCGTCTTCACAGACTAAGGTTAATTATGGAGTTCCACAAGGTTCTGTGCTAGGACCAATTTTATTCACTTTATACATGCTTCCCTTAGGCAGTATTATTAGACGGCATTGCTTAAATTTCATTGTTACGCAGAGATACCCAGCTTATCTATCCATGAAGCCAGAGGACACACACCAATTAGCTAAACTGCAGGATTGTCTTACAGACATAAGGACATAGATGACCTCTAATTTCCTGCTTTTAAACTCAGATAAAACTGAAGTTATTGTACTTGGCCCACAAATCTTAGAACATGGTGTCTAAACCAGATCCTTACTCTAGATGGCATTACCCTGACCTCCAGTAATACTGTGAGAAATCGTGGAGTCATTTTTGATCAGGATATGTCATTCAAAGCGCATATTAAACAAATATGTAAGACTGCTTTTTTGCATTTACGCAATATCTCTAAAATTAGAAAGGTCTTGTCTCAGAGTGATGCTGAAAAACTAATTCATGCATTTATTTCCTCTAGGCTGGACTATTGTAATTCATTATTATCAGGTTGTCCTAAAAGTTCCCTGAAAAGCCTTCAGTTAATTCAAATGCTTGCAGCTAGAGTACTGACGGGGACTAGGAAGGAGAGAGCATATCTCACCCATATTGGCCTCTCTTCATGGCTTCCTGTTATTCTAGAATAGAATTTACAATTCTTCTTCTTACTTATAAGGTTTTGAATAATCAGATCCTTCTTATCTTAGGGACCTCATAGACCATATCACCCCAATAGAGCGCTTCGCTGTCAGACTGCAGGCTTACTTGTAGTTCCTAGGGGTTTGTAAGAGTAGAATGGGAGGCAGAGCCTTCAGCTTCAGGCTCCTCTCCTGTGGAACCAGCTCCCAGTTCGGATCAGGGAGACTGACACCCTCTCTACTTTTAAGATTAGGCTTAAAATTTTCCTTTTGCTAAAGCTTATAGTTAGGGCTGGATCAGGTGACCCTGAACCATCCCTTAGTTATGCTTCTATAGACTTAGACTGCTGGGGGGTTCCCATAATGCACTGAGTGTTTCTTTCTCTTTTTGCTCTGTATGCACCACTCTGCATTTAATCATTAGTGATTGATCTCTGCTGCTCCCCTCCACAGCATGTCTTTTCCTGGTTCTCCTCCCTCAGCCCCAACCAGTCCCAGCAGAAGACTGCCCCTCCCTGAGCCTGGTTCTGCTGGAGGTTTCTTCCTGTTAAAAGGGAGTTTTTCCTTCCCACTGTTGCCAAGTGCTTGCTCACGGGGTCGTTTTGACCATTGGGGTTTTTACGTAATTATTGTATGGCCTTGCCTTACAATATAAAGCGCCTTGGGGCAACTGTTTGTTGTGATTTGGCGCTATATAAATAAAATTGATTGATTGATTGACATTCAGATGTTGCAAGATTGGTTGGTTGTCTTGTATTCTTTCAACAAATGAAAGGATGGATGGGGAAATGTAGTGCACATTGATAGTTACAGTGTAGTTTACAACTACTCATGTAGGAAAAAATGGTAAATCAGTTTACAGAAATATTGTAGATAGGTAGGCATAGGTCAATTCCACACAGATTGGACCAGGAGGAGGGGCAACAGTGCTAACCACTAAGCCACTGTGTTGCCCAAAACAAGTTCAGTGACTTGGAAGTGTTCATGTATCAGTGACCTGACAGTAATTAGGATGGATTAAATTCAAGGGAAAATTTCATTATATGTTTGCTTTTTGCAGATGATGTGGTCCTGTTGGCTTCATTGGCTGGTGACCTCCAACACTCACTGGATTGGTTCATAGCTGAGTGTGAAGCGGCTGAGATGAGGATCAGCACCACCAAATCTGAGGCCGTGGTTCTCAGCAGGAAACCGGAAATGGATTGCCTACTCCAGGTAGGGAATACGGCCTTGCCCCAAGTGAAGGAGTTCAAGTACCTCGGGGTCTTGTTCATGAGTGAGGGGACAATGGAGCGTGAGATTGGCCAGAGAATCAGCGCAGCAGGGCCGTATTGCATTCACCGCTACTGTACTGTTGTGACGAAAAGGGAGCTGAGCCAAAAGGCGAAGCTCTCGATCTATTGGTCAATCTTTGTTCCTACTCTCACCTATGGTCGCGAGGGTTGGATCATGACCAAAAGATCTAGATCACGGGTACAAGTGGCTGAAATGGGCTTCCTTAAGAGAGTGGCTGGTGGTTTCCCTTAGAGATAGGGTGAGAAGTTCGGTCATATGTGCAGAGCTCGGAGTAGAGCCGCTGCTCCTTCGTGTTGAAAGGAGCCAGCTGAGGGAAGTCTGGGGTCCCCTGCTAGAGCTGTTGCCCCCGCAACCTGATCTTGGATAAGCAGTTGAAGATGAGTGTGTGAGTTTGTACAATGGATAATAAAGGCCCTTCTTCAAACTAAGTAACTCCCTTTGGCTATCACTTTACAGTCTGTTTTCTTTAGACAATTTAGACACAATCCAACCACTCTGAGTTACCAGTCTGGCGCCCAGATGTAGAGATATTGCCTTGGTCAAGGGCAGAGCAAGGAGCAGACCCTAAATAAGCAAATTTTTTTTTTTTATTATGGAAGTAAACTGGTTTGCCCAGAGGGAAACCCACGCAGACAGAACATGCAAACTCCACACACAAAGGACCAGACAGGAAGCAATTCTCAGACACTCTTGCTGTGAGGCAACAGTGCTAAACACTAAGCCAATGTGCCAGTCAATAATTTGACGTATAGGAAGTCCCATCCACACCAACACATGACGCAGTTATACTATGCCATGTCGACATGAGTGTTTGAGTCATCGGGTGTATCAAGTTGCCATGATTTAGGCAATAACAGTGGTAGTGGTGGGGGGACCTCTTGTTTTCCCCAGTTTCTACACCCATGATCTAATACGCATAATGGACTACATGCTCTGGGATTTGCGAAGTACTTCCGATTTCAGATAGTACTGCATGGTCATTTCTGCTCAATGTCTTGCAAACAGTGTTTATGCTATTTCAGCACGAGTAAATGGAACATTTTCAAAGAGAGGTGAAGAAATACTACAAGCATTGCAGTATTCCATGTTGTTTGGCTTCATCCAAATGCAATGGCAGGCTAAGTTTTCATGGCTTTGTGATTGATCCCCATATGCCGGTAACACAGTCAAACAGCATCTATAAGTAGCAGCATGTAGCTTCTCTCCTCGTAAAAAAGCCTCTGTTAGTGATGAGTTAACAGTGCACATTAGTTATAATGTTATAGAGAGTTTAATGGGATGAAGCACATAGAACGGTGAAAGACATAGGATTTGACATTAGTTAATGTTACTTAGTCAGTTAATTGTTGTTTTATTACCTCATATATTTAAATCCTTTCTCTAATTTGCTGGCTGGGGCTTTTTATTGCCCTGCAAATCTGATGAACATTGGTGAGGTTCAATTTTGGAAATTCTTGCAGGCAGCATGTGTAGAACGTTACTATTGTTGAACTGAAAAAATGGAGCAGGAATAAATGGAACATGGAATTGATTGTGGAAGTAGCCTATTATACAGTAAACATTTGAAAACTAACTACACATGCCATGGATACATACACAAAGCCAGCGACATTTAGCTGTAAATATTGTGAACCTTTTCATAGAATGTAACCGATTTAAACTTCACAACATTAAATTCTGTGCACCCTTGAAAACTTTGATAGTGTGTCTGAGTCACTGGCATGTGTCATCTTTGCTTCCTTGAAATGATTGCTACCGTATGTGTTTTGCATAGCATAAAGTTGATAAGAGGGAAGTTTGTTAAATTGTTTTTTAAAGCTTAACAAAGGACATCTTGACATTCACTGTTTTTGCAAAATGATTTTCTTTCAATCCAACAGCTTTATTTAACCAGATTGGCACAAATGGGCCCTTCAAGACAATATGCATTTGTGGAATGAATCTCTGAAGGCCAGGGAATAAACACTCAACAGAAGGGAGGCAACATTTTTTCTTGTGTCACAATGCCATCCTGTGGTAAATCTGTGTTCTTTCATTGCTGACTGGAACTTTTTTCTTTATTTCCTTTTCTAAGGATTCTGCAATATGTGTACTTCCAACATGGAAAAAACAAACAAACAAAAAAAAAAAACATCAAAGACTTGCATTTGTCATATTTCCAACCAGTTATTTATTGAAACATTTAGACACCTTTATCATAATGGGCATTTTTGCATGCATGATCACAATTTACAGGCACTCACATAATTGATTTTTAAAGATTCCATAATTGAAAGATCTGGAAACCCATGCAGTCCTGCAAGGGGGAAATGATTATACCAAACTGGCTCATTTTAATTTATTTCTGATTGAACACATATTAAAGTCCATACTATGGCAATAATTACCATCAAGACTGTACTGGTCAAAACCGCAAAGTGTAAAATCTGAGATTATGAACTCTGCAACTATTGTTCCACACGTCCAATCCTTTTGCCAGTATCCAGTGTCTTTGCATTTCGAAATATCGCTCATTCTCGAGGGGCATCATTTCATCCAAGAACTGCAAAGGTCAGTTTCTGGTTTGCTGGTAAAATTGTTGTGATCTTTGTGGTTCTTTGTGTGGGAATCTGTCATATGATCTCTTGAGCCCAAGCACATTATCTTTCCCACAGGAGTTGCTGCACAATGGACCATCACAAAAACCACTTTCCTTCTTTTCAGAGTTCAGACCTGTTAATTTGGGTGAATCACTAAGTGCCTAACATTCGTGATCATCCAAAAGAATGCAGGAAATGCTCACATAGGGTATGAGCCCTATTCTACTAAAGCATTCTCTAGTGATTAATGGGTTGTAAAATCTCGAGAATGTAAACAGAGGTGGTTGGTCCTTAATCCTTGACAGTGTGACAAATTTGACTAATTAACCCACTGAATTGACCCATGATCCACTCAGCTGCTTGCCTCATAAAAGAGTATGCCAATAAAACACAGAATGACCCCCTCCTGCTTGCCAAGGCCAAATTAAAACTGCACTCATACTTATAAAAGCAAACACAAATGAACCGTTTGACAAAGCCAGTGGAGGGAGCGCAGGAAAAGAACAATATGGCTGATTTTGTAAAATCTAACACAATGTTAAGATACCCTCAGCCATTTATTTATTTATTTAACCAGGAAGTCCCATTGAGATTAAAAACCTCTTTTGCAATAAAACAGTCAAATTCTGTGGAGACTTTCAAGTCCAGACTTAAGATGCACTTATTTTCCCTTTCATATGGCTAGAATACTGGCATAGTATAGTTCTGCGCTTTTTACTCTTTTAATTTTATTACGAAACGGAGCATGCCACGGCCTCAACTTTACCTAAATTCTGGGTCTTTTAGTGAAGCTTAGGGCTAGTGGCCGGCTATCACCTTAGTATTTCCTGTTTTTCTTGTTGATTAATGCTGACAATTTATACTGTATTTCTTGTCTTTCTGATGCCTGATTCTGTTTTTTCCTCTCTGTTTAAGGTGCAGCTCCATCCAGAGATGGGTGTGGTATTTGTGCTGGAGACCCTCCTGTCCTGTCCAGTCCACCAACAGCTGTATATTCATTTTGTGAATTGTTTCTGTAATTTGTCTGTAGCATGGCCCAAGCAGGGCGTCACCCCTTTTGAGTCTGGTCTGCTTGAGGTTTCTTCCTCAGAGGTAGTTTTTCCTTACCACTGTTGCTCTGGGGGTTAGTAACATTAGACCTTACTTGTGTGAAGCGCCTTGAGGCAACTCGGTTGTGATTTGGCACTATATAAATGAAAATAAATTGAAAAAAAAATAGTCCTGATCAAGAGGCAGCAAATGTTCACAACAATTACAATTAAATTCACACAATTAAATAACATATGATTCAGAAAATCATTTACAATTTAAAGAAGTCATCTCAAGTGCAAGTGCTCAATGAAATAAGTTCAGTTAATTTCTTATCTTTTTTGCAACATGTTCCATGTAGATGGAGCTGAGTCAACAAAAGTCTCTTTTCCCAGTTCTGTGTGGGCAAATGGAACTGAGGGCAACAAATGATCATTTGAATGCAATGAGTAAGAAGCACCACTTCTCCGTGTGATCAAATTACAGATGTAAGAAGCCAACAGCCCAAGCATGGCCTTATAAATAAAAGTATACCAAGTCCCAACCTCCTGGTGGACAAAGGTCATCCCACTCGAGAATACCGTTCACAATGATGGGTCAAGGCTTTACAGTTTGTTACAGACGTCAGAGAATCATGATTTTATTTATTTATTTATATTATTTAACCTTTATTTAACCAGGAAAGTCCCATTGAGATTAAAACCCTCTTTTTAAGACACTGAGCTGAGGCGTTCATATACAACAAATCTCCATAATCTAAAATGGATAAAAATGTTGCTGTGACAAGCCGCTTTTTGATATCAAAAGAAAAACAAAATTTATTTTGAAAGAAAAAGCTCAATTTGAGTTTGAGTTTCTTCACAAGATTGCCTATATGTGGCTTGAAGGTGGGGGAGTCATCAAGCAAGACAATGAGGTATTTGTACGTGTGAACCATGTCAATAACATTTCCCTCAAGAGTGGACACCGTAGTGGTAGCTTGAGGCACCTTCTTGGTGTGTGCAAACATTAGTTTTGGTGCATTGAGCACCAGTTTTAGCTGCAGATGTGTGTGCTGGACCACATTAAAAGCTTTCTGTAGAGATTCAACAGCTTTAGCATGGGGTGAATCCAAAACGGCAAGTTATTGTGTCATCTGTATAAAAACACATATTAGCATCTGACACGTTTTGTCCTAATTCATTAATGTACATAATGACCAAGAGGGGGCCCAATATTGAACCCTGCGGCACCCCCTTGTAGACACTCAGAAATTTAGAACACAGACCACCCTGTCACTCAAGTAATTTGTGAACCAGGAAACTACATGATCTGACAGTCCAAAACAAAGAAGCCTGTGCTTTAAAACATGATCCACAGTGTCAAAAGCCTTTGACAAATCAATAAAAAGCAAAGCACAGTACTGATTTCTATCAAGAGCAGCAAGTATATCATTTATCACTTTTGTGGCTGCAGTAATGACGCTATGCTTTTTCCTGAAGCTTGATTGCAGTTTTGAGTGAAGCTCATTTGAGTCTAAAAACTATTTTAATTGATCACACACACAAGAGTTTCAAGGATTTTTGACAAAACGCACAAATTTGATATTGGCCTGCAGTGAGTTAAAACTGCTGGATCACCTCCATTTAATAAAGGATTAATTGACATCTAAACAGATGGAATTTCATTGTTTTGGATCACAAGATTAAAAAGGACTGTAAGAGGCTGTGCTACAAAATCAGCTGCTATTTTCAAAAAGTAGTTCTATGATGTAAGGGTTTGAGAGCCTGATGCACTTGCTGCACAGTAAAAGGAACAAAATTAAAAGGGTCTGCAGAAAACATTGGAGGGTCTGTGTATGGAGTCACAGGAGCTGCTCCTGGAGAGTCAAAAAATATATGCTTATTAAAGCAATTTAAGCTCTCAGTTCTTCCACAGACTGGGGCCGAATCCTGTAGAACGAATTTCGGAAGAGCCTGAAGACTTTTGACAAGTAGAGATTTCATCACTTTCCAAAAATTTCTGCAGATTATTGAAGTTCTCAGTTGTGACAGATAAGTAATATTTTGATTGATCTTTTTTTGATTAGGGAAGTACACTGATTTCTTAGTTGCCTGAAGAGAGACCAATCAGTGGCAGAATCACTTTTTTCTGGTTTTGGTCCATGCCACATTACGCTGTTGGATGATATCTGACAACTCTGGGGAAAAAACAAGGTTTTTCTCACCCTTTCACTATGAATTTCATGAGAGCATGTTTATTTACAATTTTTACAAAACGTTCCTGAAAGAACATCCTGGCTAACATCTGGCAACAGACCTGTTTGCCCCAATTAATCAGACAAATCATGATTGAAAGCTTGTTCATTTATTATTATTTTTTTTTAAATCCATCTTTCTAATAATGTGTGGTTGTATTTGGGTATTTTGCTATTCCTGGAAGTAGCAACAACACAATGATCACTGAAATCATTGCAGAAGACATCCAAGGTTGAGAATTTATGAGGAACATTTGTTATAATTAAATCAATCAACGTGGACTCATCAGGACCTTTAAGATTTGGCCTTGTATGTCGGGCGACCAGCTGGCTGAGATTAACAGAGACACAGATTTAAATTCATCAAAGTTCAGCAGAATTTATTTTGGACTAAAGACGCTTTAAGGATGATAATGCCTCCTTGGTGGCAGAAGGAAGCCTATAGCACTCAACAACCGTTATAGAGAGGGACATGGCTATTTCCACATTCAAGGCCAAAAACTCCATTTGCTTACATATAGACTCCGACAGAACAACTGATGCATCAAGTCTTGATTTAACATGAATAGTGACACCCCTATCTTTCTTGGGCCTGTCAGTATGATAGATATTGCATCCAAATATGTTAATGTATGCATTATTAATAACAGACTTAGCCAAGTTTCAGAAATTATCACAATATCTGAGTCCGTTGTTTTAACCCAAATTCTGACCATGTCCATCTTGGGTAATAAGCTGCTGTGCATTAAGATGAACAAATTTTGAGTCCAGTCTTGGATTTTAAAATCAGCAGGAGTCGGGATACATGGCAGCTCAGGTCCAGGGTGTGGTTGCACATTTCCAAATATAAGAAGACAATCATCAATTTTAATTTCACATTACATTTTGAAGTAGTCTTTTCACATTTTGAAGCCAGGCAATGCCTTTCATTAAGCAAGAAATGTTGTGTGGGCCGCTGAAGAGGAGGTACTGCTGGCCCACCACCAGATGGTGCCCTGCCATGCGGGCACCTTTTTGCCCTGAAGAGGGCGCACTGGCCTGTTAGCCTCATTTGGCACCACCAGGTGCACACCGTTATAACAATTGACACTGCACGTTTTCAAGTTTTCCTCTGCACTCTGGGGATTATTGGATTTTTCCCGCACGAGGATTACTGTGTTTGCTGGGTGTACACACACCCACGTTGATTTGTTTTTGCTCGTGCCAGCAGTACTGGTCCGACAGCCTTGAACGGTGGCCACCTGGGGTTTCAGGTCTTGGCGGTTCTGGTGGATTGCGGACCTCCGGCTGGCGGTGGGACTACGTGGGTCCCGGCTCTTCTCTGGATAGGTGTCTCCTACCCTCGGGCCTGCCCACGTGTCACCATTATTACTAAATTGGACTTTGCATATTTGAACCCTTGTTTGCACCTTTGCATAATAAATTGTGATTTATTCGTATCCTATTGACCGCTCATTTATGCCCCCTAACGTGGGTCCGTACATTCACTTTCCCAACAGGATAACTCGGCCACGTCATGGATTCCGGGGAGCGTTTACCACCTGATGACCGATTGATGGAAGTGCAAGGTGCGCAGAATCTACCGGGAGGATCGCAAGGTGAGCTGCAGCACATTTTGTCTAACCTTTCTGCTCAATTGGATTTGTTAACCGAGTAGAACGCTCACCTCAGCCGTAGGCTGGAGGCTCTCACCGTGCAGGTAGACACAAGCGCGTCAGGCGCGGCTGCAGCCACTTCCCCTCCAGTAGATCTGCAGCCTAACAGAGGTAATCCAGCGGTCGTTCAGAGGTCTCCCCCCTCGTCGCCCGAAGCTTACATTAGTCCCCAGGAACCGTACGGTGGTTGTGTTGAAACGTGTGCTGACTTTTTCATGCAGTGCAAGCTCGTTTTTTCACAATGGCCCGTTATGTATGCGTCGGAGCACAGCCGGGTGGCTGATGTGATTAATTTGCTTCAGGGCGAGGCACGCACCTGGGCTACGGCGCTCTGGGAACAAGATTCACGGATCCTCTCGACTTACTCTGGGTTCATAAGGGAGTTTTGACAGGTGTTCGATCATCCCAGTAGAGGCGAGTCTGCTTCAAATATGCTGCTGTCAATGAGATGGGGCGCCGGAGTGCAGCTGATTATGCAATCGACTTCCGCATTGCGACAGCGAGGTCCAGTGGGAATTCAGTCTCACTCTGCGCCGTCTTTGTAAACGGGCTGTCTCCGGCCCTAAAGGAGCATCTGGTGGCTAAGGATCAACCGCGGGATTTAGACGAGCTTATCAATCTAGTTATTCGTTTAGACAATCGGTTAGAGGAATACAAGCGGGAGCGAGACGAAGGGCGTGGCCGGGTGCGCACCGTCCCTCTCCCCTCCAGATCCAAAGCAGTGCTGTCCTCTCCCCGCTCCAAAGCCAGGGCTCTCTGCGTTGCACCAGGTCCCCCTGCTGACGAAGCTATGGACATGAGCAGGGCTAAAGTGAAAGTGAATGAAAGACAAAGGAGACTGGCCCGTGGAGAGTGTTTTTAGTGCGGCTTGAGTGAGCATGTGCAGAAGAACTGCCCCAAACGGTTAAACTCCAATGCTCACCCTTACAGACTGGGCTAAGGGTGAGCCATACAAACCACATGGGTGTTTCTTGCAAATGCGCACGACTCCCAGTCACAATTCTCTGTGAGGATTTAACCCTTACCGATCCAGCACTGATTGACACAGGATCGGAAGGGAACCTACTGGACAGTAAGTGGGCTAAGGCTGTGGGGAACCCTCTGGTGGCCATTCCTTCGCCATTGAAGGTGCGGGCACTAGATGGCACCCTACTACCAGAAATCACACATCAGACACCCTTTAACCTTGGTCATCTCTGGTAATCACAGGGAGGAGATTGTGTTTTTTGTAACACCTTCTACCTCCAGGGTTATTTTGGGCTACCCATGGATGATAAAACACAATCCCCGGATTGATTTGCCATCTAGGGTTGTGGCCCGCAATCTTACGGAGGTGCCGGCTGAGTATCATGACCTTGCTGACATCTTCAGCAAGGATCTGGCCCTCACCCTGCCCCCACATCGACCGTATGATTGTGCCATTGATTTGATTCCAGGCGCTGAGTATCCGTCCAGTAGGCTGTACAACCTCTCACGTCCTGAGCGCGAATCAGAGGAGACCTACAGATCAGTGGAGACCTACATCCGGGACTCTTTAGCTGCCGGGCTAATCCGGAATTCTTCATCCTCGTTAGGTGCAGGTTTCTTTTTTGTGGGCAAGAAGGACGGCGGTCTCCGTCCATGCATTGATTATAGAAGGCTGAATGAGATTACGGTTCGCAACCGATACCCATTACCTCGCTTAGATTCAGTGTTCACGCCCCTGCATGGAGCCAAAATATTTACAAAGTTGGATCTTAGGAATGCTTACCATCTGGTTCGGATAAGGAAGGGAGACGAATGGAAGACAGCATTTAACACCCCCTTAGGGCACTTTGAGTACCTGGTCATGCCGTACGGCCTCACCAACGCCCCTGCGACATTCCAGGCTTTGGTTAACGATGTTTTGCGGGATTTCCTGCACCGATTCATCTTTGTATACCTAGACGATATCCTCATCTTCTCCCAGGACTCTGAGTCTCATGTTAGGCATGTCCGTCAGGTCCTTCAGCGGTTATTGGAGAACCGGCTGTTTGTGAAGGCCGAGAAGTGTGAGTTCCATTGCACCTCTCTGTCCTTCCTGGGATTCATTATCTCCTCCAACTCTGTCGCACCCGATCCAGCTAAGGTAGCTGCGGTGAGAGATTGGCCCCAACCGGTAAACCGTAGGAAACTTCAACAGTTCCTAGGGTTCGCCAATTTTTACAGGAGGTTTATTAAGGGCTACAGTCAAGTAGTTAACCCCCTTACAGCCCTGACCTCCACCAAAGTCCCCTTCACCTGGTCGGATCAGTGCGAAGCCGTGTTTAGGGAGTTAAAACACCGGTTCTCAACTGCGCCAGTTCTGGTGCAGCCCAATCCTCGCCGCCAGTTCATAGTTGAAGTGGATGCCTCTGACTCAGGGATAGGAGCCGTGTTGTCCCAGAGCAGGGAGTCCGATAGTGCTCTCCACCCTTTTGCCTACTTCTCCCGCAGGTTAACCCCCACCGAACGGAACTATGACATTGGCAATCTGGAACTCCTGGCTGTGATAGAGGCCCTTGAGGAATGGAGACATCTGTTGGAGGGAGCTGTGGTCCCATTTGTGGTTCTTACTGACCACCGGAACCTGGAATACATTCAGCTGAACCCCAGGCAAGCCCGGTGGTCTTTGTTTTTCGGTCGCTTTAATTTCAAGATCACCTACCGCCCCAGGACCAAGAACGTCAGGTCAGACGCCCTGTCCCGGGTGCACGAAGAGGAAATTAAAGCTAGGCTGTTGGACCCACCTGACACCATCGTGCCGGAATCCACTATTGTCGCAACCCTCACGTGGGATGTGGAGGGAGTCGTCAGGGAGGCCCTGACCCGACACCCGGATCCGGGAGGTGGACCACCCAACAGACTGTACGTGCCACCAGACACTCGGACTGCCGTGTTGGACTTCTGTCACGGTTCCAAGCTCTCCTGCCATCCAGGGGTGCGAAGGGCCGTGGCAGTGGTTCGGCAGCGGTTCTGGTGGCCGTCAATCGAAGCCGACCCAAAGGACTACATCAAGGCTTGCCCCTCCTGCACCAGGGGCAAGGCATCCCATCAGCTGGAGAAAGGGCTTCTCCAGCCACTGCCTGTGTCTTGTCGCCCCTGGTCGCATATCAGACTGGACTTTGTCATGGGCCTCCCTTCGTCCCAGGGGAAGACTGTCATACTGACGATAGTGGACCGGTTCTCGAAGGCGGCCCACTTCGTGGCCCTCCCGAAGCTCCCGACGGCCCAGGAGACTGCAGACCTCCTGGTCTACCACGTCGTGCGTCTGCATGGTATCCTGATGGACATAGTGTCAGACCGTGGTCCTCAGTTCTCCTCGCAGGTCTGGAGGAGTTTCTGTAAGGAGCTTGGGGCCACGGTGAGCCTGTCGTCCGGGTATCACCCTCAAACCAATGGTCAAGAAGAGCGGGCCAATCGAGACCTTGAACAAGCCTTAAGATGCGTAACATCTACGCACCCGACGGCCTGGAGTCATCATCTGGCCTGGATTGAGTATGCACACAATAGTCAGGTGTCATCCTTAACCGCCCTCTCCCCGTTCGAAGTCTGCTTGAGATATCAACCACCACTCTTTCCAGCTGTCGAGGGAGAGGTCGAGGTGCCCTCAGTCCAGGCCCACCTCAGGAGATGCCGTCGGGTGTTGAAGAAAGCCCGCTCTGCTCTCCTGAAGGCCCGGATGCGGGCTAAGGACCATGTGGACCGCCGACGAGCCCCGGCCCCAACATACCAGCCCGGGCAGGACGTTTGGCTGTCCACAAAAAACATCCCTCTTCAAACACTCACCGAAACTGACCGACCGTTTCATTGGACCATTCAAGATCATCAAGGTGATCAGCCCAGCCGCGGTGAAGCTTCGACTCCCGGCCTCTCTGCAGATTTACCCGGTCTTTCATGTGTTTTGAATCAAGCCCTATCACACATCGGACCTCTGTTCCCCTGGACCGGCGCCACCTCCTGCCCGGATCAACGATGGAGAACCGGCCTGGATGGTCAAGAAACTCCTGGATGTTTGTCGGAGGGGCCGGGGGTATCAATATCTGGTTGACTGGGAGGGGTATGGTCCAGAAGAGCACTCCTGGGTGAAGAGGAGTTTCATTCTGGATCCCGCCCTCCTGGCCGATTTCTATCGGGAGCACCCAGACAAGCCAGGGCAGGCGCCAGGAGGCACCCATTGAGGGGGGGTCCTGTTGTGTGGGCTGCTGAAGAGGAGGTACTGCTGACCCACCACTAGATGGTGTTCCTGCCATGCGGGCACCTTTTTGCCCTGAAGAGGGCGCACTGGTCCGTTGGCCTCTTTTGGCACCACCAGGTGCGCACCGTTAGGCTGTCAGCTATTTTTCATCATCATCATCATCATCCACACCATAAAAGTCTGGGAGAGACACCATAACTCTGCCGAGTTATCAGCTTACCTCACAGGTAAACCAACTCAGCCTTTTGTGCCGTACGCACATTCATTGTTACTGAAGTCTTTGCAGTTGTGATTTGTATACTTGCAGCTTGTAGCTGGGTTTGTTGGAAGTTTGGAGGAGCTGGCGTCTCCACTCCTCACTTCTTATTTACTAAGTATAACAATTGACACTGCACGTTTTCAAGTTTTCCTCTGCACTCTGGGGGTTATTGGATTTTTCCCGCAGGAGGATTACTGTGTTTGCTGGGTGTACACACACCCACGTTAATCTGTTTTTGCTCCTGCCAGCAGTACCGGTCCGACAGCCTTGAACGGTGGCCACCTGGGGTGTCAGGTCTTGGCAGTTCTGGTGGATTGTGGACCTCCGGTTGGTGGTGGGACTACGTGGGTCCCGGCTCTTCTCTGGATAGGTGTCTCCTACCCTCGGGCCTGCCCACGTGTCACCATTATTACTAAATTGGACTTTGCATATTTGAACCCTTGTTTGCACCTTTGCATAATAAATTGATTTATTCGTATCCTATTGACCGCTCATTTATGCTCCCTAATGTGGGTCCGTGCATTCACTTTCCCAACAAGAAAGTCAGATTATATAAAGCAAGAAAATTTTGAAGTTTGGGTAAATCCCAAGGCGGATCTTAGTACACATTTAAGGCCCAAACCAAATGAATGTGTGGTGGCTCAAGATTCCTCGATGCATTGGATTTAATGCCAGTATAATAAATATCCCACACGCTCAGCACATTGTTAGAAGCACTCATCCAAAAATCATTGCTTAATCTCAAGTCTCAAATGGCCAACAAACATAATCTATATACATAAAGGGCTACGTCTGCCTGTCTGTCTGTCTGGGATAAACTCCCAAACTATACAGTGTTGTACCATGTGCAATAAACTCCCAAACTAAAATATGTAGCCCTAAAAACTATATACGAGGTCTGTTAGAAAAGTAACGGACCTTTTTATTTTTTGCATAAACTATATGGATTTGAATCATGTGTGATTCAATTCCACATTCCACTGTTACAGGAGTTTTTGTAATGGAAAGAGGAGCGGAGAAATTCGCCACGGAGCCGCTCATGGTGCGGGACAAAAGCACCTCCGTGTTGGTCTCACAGGACAAGCCTGTAAAAACTGTAAAAAGCCTGTAAAAACTCCTGTAACAGTGGAATGTGCCGTTCATTTCCAAAGTAAACGCTTTGTTGTGATTTGTTTGTCTGACTACCACAGAAATGGCAGAAGAGTTTGACATCAGCACTTTTTCGGCATGAAAGATGTGCGGAGGAATTCACGCGTCGGGACGGAGGCGCAGGGCGCAGAACAAAAAACAACGCTGTGATGAAGCCTCACAGGACATGTTGTGGCATGTCCAGCTCATCCACAATTTCTCGGATAGTCACACGATTGAAAAGCCACCGAAAGCCATCTGAATTTACCGAATGGTGCAACAGCTGGGCATGTTAGGGCTTGTCCTTTGAGACCAACATGGAGGTGCTTTCGTCCCGCGCCATGCTTTCGTCCCGCTCCTCTTTCCATGACAATAAAATCCTGTAACAGTGGAATGTGCCGAAAAAGTGATATGTCCAGCTGTCATGCCATTTCTCTGGTAGTCAGACGACGTCCCGGATCAACAAAGCGTTCACTTTGGAAATGATCTGGTCGTTTGAGCCTGTCAATCACCGCTTGGTGCGCGGCGTGCCATCCGCCGCTGTGGGCCGTCTTTAACCCAGTGGTATTTGTCCTTAATCTGTGTGATCCCCATACGATTTTCACTGAAAGCCATCTGAATTTTCCAAATGGTTTCCACTTGGCTGTCTCTCACACTTTCTGAATAAATTTGTATGAAGCAAAGTGGCAGTCGATCAGCCATTTTCCTGACAATGAAAATCCGACGAGGGGGACGAGGCGAATGACGCAACCGACAGGCGTGAAAAAACTCACGCATGCGTATGAAGGTTCAAGCTTGGCTGATGCAATCACACATGATTCAAATCCATGTAGTTTTTGCAAAAAATAAAAGGGTCTTACTTTTCTAACAGACCTCGTATATTCTGAATTAAAAAAAAGTTGAACTGAAAATTACCCCCAAAATAGCCGGCTGTGTGTATGACCAGGCAGATTCAAATTTCCAGCCCTGTATATGTGTTGGCCATCTCTGTTTATTTAATCCCTTTCTACAGCACACTCAGCACAGCCACAGCACACTCAGCAAAACAACAACATGCTTAGGCTGAGGCTGTGGGTATGACCAGGCAGATTCAAATTTCCAGCCAAACAACAACATACTTAGGCTGATGCTGTGGGTATGACCAGGCAGATTCAAATTTCCAGCCAAACAACAACATGCTTAGGCTGAGGCTGTGGGTATGACCAGGCAGATTCAAATTTCCAGCCCTGTATACGTGTTGGCCATCTGTTTATTTAATCCTTTTCTTGAGCTAGTTTATGTTCTCAACTGTTAAGCACCTGACTGTCCTGTACAACCCATTTTGCCTTCCTGTCTGAATACGTTCATTTTATGTTTGTAAAAAGTGAAATACACCACTACCTTAATTTTGATTCATTGATATTTACATTTACTGTTACCTACCTTTTGTGTGTAATTTTGTTATAAATTTGATTGCAAAACAAAGTCTGCATGAAGGACTTCAAATGTGTTTGTCTTTAAACCAAGTATTTCCACTTCGTTTGGGGAGTCCACCTCTTATAGTTCTACTGGACAAACTTTAGCCCATTAACTATTATATTTATAAGACATCAGCATTACACAAACAAATGTTTGGCAATTGTTTTGTTTAAAATGATTGGCATTTGGCTTATGTCTAAAACAGGTTAACCCGGGAAGTGCCGGATACCCCAGCTAGTAAAATTATAGTTTATGGGTGATTCTTTAACTGCGGGCACTATTGGCCTTGTAAATGTAATTTCCACCACACCATTGCCTTACAATATAAAGCGCCTTGGGGCAACTGTTTGTTGTGATTTGGCGCTATATACATGTGCTCTGATGTCACTCTTTATCTCCATAGAAACTACCCAAACAATCTTTCATACAAACTGTTTAAAGGGACATTAGTGTTGTGGTGGCAATTACGGCAATAGTGTGGGACAACTACATTTTGTTTAAAAAAAATCACAACAGTTGTATGCCATTGAATACCCCAATTATGTTTTGATTATTTTACTGATATTTTATTCAGAGATATTTTAAAACATTAGAAAAAACGTTTGACCATTCATTTTTATCATTGAAGATCAAAAGTCTGGGTGTGGGGAAAAGCACAAAACGGCAATATTTGCATATAATGATGCTGAAAAAAGGTGAAAAAGTCATCATAGACTACTAGAACAAATTTCTTAACACACTTTCATTGTAAAGATAACTATAAAAGTGTGAAATTTCCCCTTTTTTCTGTTTTTCATACAATATGATCAAAGGATATAATAAGTGCCCGTAGTCTAAGAATCACCCTTATAATTTGTGAGTAACGCATCCTCAGCAATTAACCCAGGCTCCAGGAGAATGTAGCAGGCTCAGACCGGCTTGCCCAGGCTCCAGGCAGGTGTAGCAGGCACAGACCTGTTAGTCCAGGTTCCAGGATGATATAGCATATGAGCATAAAAATGGGAACCAAAATGTGACCTTTTGACCTCTTAAAATAGGTCAAGATTAGCCATCTTTGACCTTGTCTTCCTGTGAATTTGAAGATCCTGGCAATAACAGCAATGGACTTATGCTGAGCACAGACTGATGGATGGACACAAAGTCTTCGCAATACCCGATGGCCATATTTTGGCCTCGGGTAATGAGAGATTTTTTTTTCAGCAAGCTTCAAGCATCTGTCAATCAAGTCAGCCGTTTGAGCATGCCCTGCTGTCTCATCCTCCACACTGACATTCTGGATGGCGACAACCTGGATGGCAAAAACCCAGCCCAGCAACTGGTCCATCTCCACCTTTTGAAAGTAAGCATCAGTGTGCTGGATCCAGGTGAAACGTGAGCGTCCCCTTGGCCCTCTCCTGTTGCTGTGGTTTGTGAACACTGTGGCACCTGTGTGCTGGATCATGCACTGAAAAATACACCACATGGCCAAAATATCATAGCTGATATTTCCTCAAATTGCAAGTGATTCTCCTCATATTAGTATTCCTACCTATTTACCTGAAACGTAGCCATTCCAGTGGTACCCAAGCACACTCCAAAGTGATCCAGTATCAAAGACATCTTGTCATCGCCTTAGGTAAGTGCTTAGCGTCCAAATCTCAGCCATCCAGTGGACTTTACCAGTCAGTCAAATTGACAGTTTCATTTTATTATTGGATATTGGTTTATCTTTTGATGTGTTCCCCCCTAAAATTTAAAGCAATATGTATACATAAAGTAAGTCCCTTCGGCTGCTCCCTTGTTTGCCCTCACGGTCGCCACAGAAAATCCAAGGCAGATCTGCATGTTGAATTGGTACAAGTTTTACGCTGGATGCCCTCCGGCAAAATGTGGCAGGGGTGGGATTTGAACCTGGAACCTTCCGTACTGAAACTAAGCGCATTAACTACCTGGCCACCACCCCTGCTAAGCAATATAAATATATATATATATATGTATATATATATATATATATATATATATATATATACACACACACAGTCTTTAAAAGAAAAATAAATCACATAATTTGATCAATCAGGCTCTGCAAACGTAAAACAAGGACTATCCTTTTAATACAACTATGAATATATTAAACAGTAATTTATTTACATTCACAGGTATTCTGCACACCATATATTTAGTTTGGACTATTTTTCTGTCTTGCCACATGAGGGCAGCGCAAGCCTGTAAGAAGCCTTGACAGTATTTAAAAAAAAAAATAAAATTCTTGGAACAAAAGCCACTTTAAAAAATGATTGAGGAGGCCTTGTTGAGTAATATCAAGCCCCTCTCCCCACACACATACTGTACAGTTAAGTATCAATGATGGTGGGGGGGGGTTCCTCTTAAATATCCCCAATTCCTGCAATTAAATGCTTCTCCACAGAGAAAATACCCTACTACCAAAATAACGCAAGCTTTAATTTGTTTATTATACATATGCCAGAAATGTCCATGTCTGTACAACTGCTTTCTTGGTGAAACACACTCTCTAAGCTGGTCTGTGCTCAGTGGTCTGTGGGAGAGAGATAGAGGCACATTGGCTATGTCCCAGTTCAGCGGCTGAATGATTCTAAGGCTGTCTTACCCAGATGAAGTCTTTGGACACCACCGAGGCTGGAACAGACCATTCTCAAATGAGACATTCTATTTTATGGAGCATTTTCCTTTGCATTGCACCATTAGCTTTTCTCTCCCCTACCCCTTTTCACCTGGCAAACTCAGCAGCTGAACATGAGAAGTTAGTGCAGCGGGCATAATCATTTTTCAATATTTATTTGTACTTATAAACAATGCATATTTATAATTGTACGTACATAGTAAGTCCCTTTCTTCCTTGGTTGGACCAAGAAGGATACACCTGTTGTTGACTACGTTTTCAGGGGAAAAAGATTGCATTCATGTGCTGCATTCCAAGGAGCCTTCGAGGTGAGACAGCCTCGCTGCTCCACTGTGATGTATGCAGTTAATGATTGCAGCCTCTAGAGGATGCAACCCTTGAACTGAAACACTCTCCATGAGGAATGGGGGCGTGGCCAGCAGGAGCCACTTGCGATTTAAGTTTCTTAGAGACCTGGGGATGTGCTGTTCTAGGGTGCATAAGGGTGATTCTTTAACTACGGGCACTATTGGCCTTGTAAATGTAATTTCCACCACACCATTGCCTTACAATATAAAGTGCCTTGGGGCAACTGTTTGTTGTGATTTGGCGCTATATACATGTGCTCTGATGTTACTGTTTATCTCCATAGAAACTACCCAAACAATCTTTCATACAAACTGTTTAAAGGGACATTACAGTGTTGTGGTGGAAATTACGGCAATAGTGTGGGACAACTACATTTTGTTTAAAAAAAAATCACAACAGTTGTATGACATTGAATACCCCAATTATGTTTTGATTATTTTACTGATATTTTATTCAGAGATATTTTAAAACATTAGAAAAAACATTTCTTTACCATTCATTTTTATCATTGAAGATCAAAAGTCTGGGTGTGGGACAAGCACAAAACGGCAATATTTGTATATAATGATGCTGAGAAAAGGTGAAAAAGTCATCATAGACTACTAGAACAAATTTCTTAACACACTCTCATTGTAAAGATAACTATAAAAGTGTGAAATTTCCCCTTTTTTCTGTTTTTCATACAATATGATCAAAGGACATAAGTGCCCGTAGTCTAAGAATCACCCATAAACTTGTTTGTTTTCTGTTTAGAACAGCAACAAGCACTGCATCGACAACAATGAACCCCTTATCGGCAATCGAATTGTAATGACTTAGTATCCAGGCTAAAGCCTGGGTCCCACCGAATAATGAAGGACGAAGGAGGTGCCACGCAGCATGTTTTCTTTGCTACAAGAGGGTTTCTTCAACTATCGTGGGAGTTTCATGGCTCTGAGTGGCTCTTAGAGGCATTATCTTCAGTTAACGAGGCTCCTCTCTGAGCGTGGCGCTAATTTCAAGAAGTTCAAAATTTAGCAACAACAGCGTGGCGCAGTTTGCGTTCGAGTTACTGCGACGGCTTAGAGCCATTTGCGTGGTGCTTACGAGTCTGCTAGCGAGGAACCCGTGGTTCGAGTCTAGCTGGTCTTGTGCATTACAGGTGGACAGCAGCCTGGCGCACAGCGCACAACTGTGGAACTGTGCTGGAGTGTCTATTTTTGGACTGCGTTTAAAAAAAAAAAGAAAAAAAGGACATCTTTAAATGCTTCTGTGAATTGAAAACCCACACTTTGAAGGGACCAGGTGTGGGAGGGCTGGAGGTTTGGACCAAACTCATGCCTAAACGTGCGCCAACATGGCGTTATCATGGTGCTATCATGGCACTATGTGGCTTAGTGTGGCTGATGCGAGCCATTCGATGCTGTAATGACAGGTCGGTCATGGCTCACTAGAGGCTGCTACGTGGCACATGCGGGGTACAGAGAGGCACATAGTGGCACCTTCATAGCGGATACGTGATAGATGAAAACGTGGGTCATTCCTCGAATAATCGTGACACACCCTGGGTTGAAAAAATAAGGAATTTTTCTTCGATGACAGATTGTCACTGAAGACTGTGCCACCAACAAAAATCTAAATGTGTTGTCTTGCAATTGGATGTGAACAGTCACATAATGAGCTGTGTGGTGTCCACCTGCTTGCCCTTAATATGTTCAGGAGTAAACGTTTGACCCAACTGTGAAATCACAGCAACAAATGGAAGAATAAAAAGGCTCCCCCCCTTTCTTTCTTTCTTTAATGTGGAAGTTTCACACATGTGTGGATGTGCTGGAAGAGTGACAGATGCATCTATATCAGACACTTTTTTATTCAATCATGACAGCAGATAAAAAAAAACAAAATCACATTATCACACACAAAGTCAGATGGGAAAATGCCTGCACAGAAGCTGACAAGCTCTTGGTCTTTTCACTAACTGCCCACGCTGTGCAATGACTGAGAGCAAACGCTGTGCAAAATGTTACATGCATGTTCAACTGCACTGCTCTGGGCCACTTGCATGTATGCATATCTTTTAGTGCGTGCATGTATGCGTGCGTGCATGCCCTCAGTAAAGACTTCTCTATGCTCTGCTCAGTTTCTCTCTCTTGCTTGCTCTGTTTTTTTTTTTTACTGAATGTCTGACAAAATGTGTTAGAGGAGGCTGTCAAATTAGAATTAAGGCTGCCCTACTTACTCGCTGGAAAAAAAAAGTCTCATGTGCCTTCCTTCTGGATGGAGAGGCACTCTTTGACATGTCTGATTTTTTTCCTTTTCATTGTTTTTTTTCCACTGAATTGAAGCTGCTCTTATCACTGATTATCATTCAAAAGTAAAGGGGGATCCCTGTCTGCTGACCTGTTGATTCAGTGATGCATGCTATACTATAATAAACACTTTGATGTGCAAGAGTTGAAGGTACTCTCTAGTCCTAATTTATCACATTTAAACATAATCTGCAAATATAAATGAATATATATTGTCTAAAACAGCTTTTCCTTCAACATTGTTCAATAAAGTGCTGGAAAAAGGTCTACATAGTTTGCTTCCGCAATAAAATTGACTGCACTGATCCATTGCCTGTGTGATTGAACTGTTCAAATTTGGGCAAAACTTTGTCTGTTTAATTTGTGATGCAGCAAAATGAGCTTCTCTCTGACAATGAGAAAACCAGAGTTCAGGCAAGTGCATAAAAGACCTGCCCACTTCAGAAGAGGACTGTGGAAAAACAAAATATAATGCAATGCTAAAATACCCTCTGCCGTATGAGCATAAAAATAGGAAACAAAATGTGACCTTTTGACCGCTTAAAATGGGTCAAGGTTAGCATCTTTGAACTTGTCCAAGGTCTGTGTCCCAAGAATGTTCCTTGTGAATTTGAAGACCCTGGCAGTAATAGGACTGGACTTATGCAGACAGAGGACGGATGGACGGATGCAAGGCCTGCGCAATACCTGATGGTCGTATTTTGGCCTCGGGTAAATATAGTGGCAAACTGAATGTACATCACAGCAAATAATAAACATAAAATGTTCCTGCAAATATTGTTTTGGCGTAAATATAAGACTGTTTGTTTCTTGAAAGTAGATCTGAAAAATATGTGGTTGTCTTATGATCATGGACTAGACCAGACCTGGGCAAACTGCGGCTCGGGGGCCACATGCGGCCCTTTGCATGTCTCTGTCCGGCCCTCATGAGGTCTGTGATTATTATTACATATATTAAAAACGTCAAGCTTGTGTGTTGCAAATAATTAGAGAGGTTTACTTAGCTATATTTACATATTATTACAATAATAAAAATTACCTATAAAAGCTATTAAATAGGTAACTTTTTTTGTAAAATTTGTAATGGGAGACAGCTGAGTTATCGATGGTGTGGCCCTTGGACATAATTCAGGTTCCCTATGTGGCCCCTTGTAAAAATGAATTGCCCACCCCTGGAGTAGACTGTCTGCTATTGTAGGTGGCACCAAATACCTATGCAGCAAGGTGTTTGGCAATGTTGATAACTTTGTAGTGAACTGAAGATAGAAGTCCTCAGAGTAAGACTTGCAGAGTAAAATGGACTATTGGAACAACATTTGTACCTGCTCCACTGTTGATAAATCAACTTCATAATAGTATAAATGATGCTATTAGAGTTGACCAGCTTGATGATATGAGTTTAACATTATTTGGAGTGGGACCAGATGTAGTCCAAATAGAGTTTATTTTGCTCTATAAAATACACTGTGCTCTTGTAGCAGCTTGCTCTGCTTTGTGATTTGATTTCTCCCAATTGCTCCCATCAGGACGTGATCTCACGATCTCCGGCATTGGCATCGGAAATCCAGGTCTCCAGGTCTCCCTTTTAGCTATAGGGGAGTGATAGTGCAGCAGATAACATAATAATAATAACACAATAATATTTACAGAGGAATCCTTCAAATGGTGATACAAGCACCAAATATGGCAAAAGTACACCTTAGATGTTACTCTTTTGAAAAAACCGACAGGCCACTTGAATTTTCAATAGGCAGCCACATAGGGGTCAATTGAAGAATTACACAGGGTTCAAAATATAAAAATGCTGCAGTTATATTGAAAATTATACCACATTATTTGTCTGATTGTAAAGATTCCAAAAAGGTATAGTTTGGACTATCTATGACTGAATTCTATAGATTTATGGGATAAAAACAACAAGAATGGTGACAAAGTTCAGTCTGTACAGGGGTCAAAAGTTAGTTGCTCCAATTTTGTTCAAAGGTGATGCAAATTATTGGTTGAGTTAGTAGGATTTCAAAAGGAATAGTTTGCATCATGTGTCATGCTTAGTTATCACATTACGGGGTATATATGTCACATGCCATAGAATGGATGTCAACATTATTTGACCTTTACTTTCGAGACCAAGCATTCAACACAGTCAAAGCTATTCCATTTATTAATCCAAATAGCTCAATCAACAATTTGCACAATTTTGTACTAAAATTGGAGTAACTTTAACTTTTGACCCCTGTGCAAACTGAAATAGACCTTTGTCACCATTCTTAAGGTTTTTACCCCATACCTCCATAACATTCAGTCATAGGTAGTCCAAACTATACCTTTTTGGAATCTTTATGATCAGACAAATAATGTGGTATAGTTTTCAATATGACTGGAGCGTTTTTATATTTTAACCCCTGTGTAATTCTTCAATTGACCCCTATGTGGCCGCCTATTGAAAATTCAAGTGGCCAGTCAATTTTTTCAAAACAGCAATGTCTAAGGACAATTTGTGCTGGATTTGGTGCTTGTATCACCATGTGAAGTATTGTTTCAGTTATTTGCTATGAGGTTTTACTGACTACTACTGCACAGCGATTCCTGCAGTTGTCCGGAACACTGTGTTGCTGTCTGGATGTGAGATTTGTGCTCGACTTACCTAAACCTACTTCTAGGCATCTTATATATGCTACTGTGTCAACCCCACTGAGGTCCTTAGACTGGGTCTCATTAACATAAGATCACTGTCTTCAAAATCATTGTTGATCAATGATCTAATTATTGATCATCACTTAGATATGATTGGGTTATGTGAAATCTGGCTTAAACCTACAGCTGCCCTCCCCTTAAATGAGGCCTGCCCACCAGCATATACATTTAGTCACGTCCCTCATGATGCAAAGCAAGGCAGGGGTGTTGCTCTTATTTATGTATAAATCTAGGTTTAGCTTATTAGCTGTTGGGGTTCACAAATATAACTCATTTGAGCATCTGATTCTCCACTCTCCTCAGGATATTGCGCATTGCATGGTCAGAAGAATAAAAATCAGCCGTATTACTTTGTCACTGTATAAAGGCCTCCTGGCCCATATTCTGAATTCTTAGATGAATTTGGTGCATTCATCTCGAACTTGTCAACTAGTGCAGATAACATTCTGCTCATTGGTGACTTTAACGTTCATATAAATAAGCCTTCTGATCCTCTCTGCAAGTCATTTATGGAAATTGTGGATGCATTAGGATTTTGGCAATGCATTCGGGATTCAACGCACATTAGTGGAAATACCCTGGATCTGGTTCTCACACGTGGTATTGCTGTCACAAATATTGACATTGTGCCTCTTACATCAGTGGTCTCTGATCACTCACTTATCAAGTTTACAGTTTCGCTGCTGTGTTTAGTGGAACAACAACATTATATATCATTACGGCAATGCATCTACTCAACTAAGACTGAACTAGAAGCTAGACTGCCTGATGTCTTAGCTTCACATTTGACAAATACCCAGTCAGTAGACAGACTTGTGGATAGTTTAAACTCAGTGCTCAAAACTACACTTGACATGATTGCACCACCTGTATTAAAACCGTGCTCCCCCAAATCACAGTCACCTTGGTTGAATGATTACCTGCGTGACCTCAAGCATAAAGCAAGAGGTCTAGAACGGAAATGGCGTCGATCAAAATTAGAAGTATTCCACCTTGCGTGGCATGATGCTATCTTAGACTATAAGCATGCATTACTGGCTACAAAGCGGACCTACTACTCTGATTTGATCAACAAAAACAAGCATAACTCAAAGTTCTTGTTAGACACGGTGGCAACACTTATTCATGGACAACCACCTGTAATTCACTCTCCTTTTACAGCACAAGATTTCCTGGATTACTTTGAGAAGAAAATAGAAGACATTAGGTTAAACATATCCCAGCATGCCTTAACCCAGCCACTACACCATGCTATTGAGGTGGGCACCACTACTAAGGTATTACCTAGATTTACAGAATTTGATAGTATCTCACTAGGCATGCTGACGAAACTCGTAACGTCAACAAAAAGCACAACCTGTTTATTTGATCCTATACCAACAAAACTGTTTAAGGACCTATGTCCAACTCTTAGGCCAACTGTGCTGGAAATTATTATTCTTTCTTTAACTTCTGGATCTGTTCCTAAATGTTTCAAATCTGCAGTGATTAAACCATTACTTAAGAAACCTAATCTTGACCCTAGTGTATTGAAAAACTATTGGCCGATATCAAATCTATCATTTTGTTCTAAAATTCTGGAAAAGTGGTGTCACGGCAGCTCATGGACTATCTTACTGAGAATAATCTCTTTGAGCCACTGTAGTCTGCTTTTAGAAAATATCATTCCACAGAGACGGCTCTCACTAAAGTGGTGAATGATCTTCTGCTTACAATGGATTGAGACACCACTACGGTTCTATAGCTGTTAGATCTCAGTGCTGCATTTGATACAGTGGATCATCATATTCTACTTGATAGGCTGGAAAATCATTTTGGGATTACTGGGAGTGCCCTTGCATGGCTGATGTCATACTTGACCAGTCATTCTCACTGTGTTTTGTACAGTAACACTACCTCTAACCTTAGTGACATGAAATTTGGGGTTCCACAGGGGTCTGTCTTAGGCCCCCTGCTTTTCTCCCTTTATACAGCACCCCTTGGGCACATATTGCGGCGTTTTGGGATTACCTTTCACTGCTATGCAGATGATACTCAGTTATACATGCTGATAACTGCTGGTAATCTCGTTCACATAAAATCCTTAGAAGATTGCCTTGCAGCAGTGAGAAGCTGGATGTCTAGAAACTTAATACTTTTAAATTCTGATAAGACAGAAATGATGGTTCTTGGTCCAGTGAGACATCAGCTGTTGTGGGCTGGGGTGTTTGGCTGGTTTGGTTTTTGTTTTCTGTTTCTCCCACCAGGTGGTATGCATTCAGGACTGAGTGGCTGAGCATCAGGACCTCACCCTGAACACCTGAGGCTTGTTATCACGTGCAGGTCATCAGGACTCACAGCTGTGGTGTATTTTGTCATAATCAGAGATTGCTGCATTTAAACCTTGAATGCACAGTGTGTGATTGCCAGAGACTTGACCTTGTGAGCAGACGTGTGAGATCGACGTCAGGAGAACAATCTCACCATCACGGATGCAGAGACCGCTCCAGGTTTGACGCCGCAGTCTGTGAAGGAGGATTGGGTGAGGTCTCACGCTCTTCAGCACACTTCCTGAGGTAATTTGGTTTTGGTGACTTTTGTGAAGTAATGACAGTGGATTTGGTGTCCCTCACACCTTGTGTTAGTGAGCTGTCACGTTATGCTAATTGTCTAATCAGCTTCTGCTGCAGTGGAGATTTGAACTGAATTGTTCCGTGCCTGCAGGGTAAGAAGCTGATGTATAGATTTAAGCCAGGAAGTGTTTGCTGATTGCGTGCACCTTTGAGTTGTGTCTCTGTGTGGAGTTGGACTCACCTCATGTTTTCTTTCTTCACAGACTTGGTTTGTCGTGGCCACCTGGGGGGTGTCGGCGGGGTCCCTGGGTCCGAACTGCTGTGGCTCCGGACCGTTTGCGCTGTTGAGAGCGCGCCGTGTTTTCACCTCACCAGACCGCGGACATTTTTGGTTGTTTAGCACTACACTGTTATGTTTATTAAATTCTGTTATCTTTTGAACCGTGCTCTGCTTATTTTATGCTGGCTCCTTTCAAACGGTGGGTCGGTACTCCGACCGCGTCCGAAACATAACATCAGCATCAATTTGACCAGCTAACACTCAGCCTAGGCTCATGTGTCATACATCACACTGACAAAGTGAGGAACCTTGGGATAATTTTTGACCCTTCCTTGTCCTTTGGCCTCCACATTAGAAATATTACTAGGACTGCTTTCTTCCACCTGCAAAATATAGCGACGATTTGTCCCATCCTGTCTATGGCTGATGCTGAGACCCTGATCCATGCGTTTTTCCCTTCTAGACTGGACTACTGCAATGTTCTATTTTTCTGGTTTAGCGCAGTCTAGCATTAGGGCTCTCCAATTGGTTCAAAATGCTGCAGCCAGACTTTTGACATGAAGCAGAAAGTTCGACCACATTACACCCGTTTTGGCATCTCTTCACTGGCTTCCTGTCCCAGTGAGATCAGATTTTAAGGTGCTACTAACCTATAAAATTATTCATGGACTGGCACCTCCCTACCTACCTAACCTAATTAAACCTTACATATCGGCCCGGGCCTTACGTTCTCAGGGTGCAGTACTACTTTGTATCCCTAGGGTGAATAAGAAGTCTGCGGGTCACAGAGCTTTCTCTTATCATGCCCCTGTTCTGTGGAATGATCTCCCTGCATCAATAAAACAGTCAGATTCTGTGGAGACTTTCAAGTCAAGACTTAAGATGCACTTCTTTTCACTTTCATATGGCTAGCATACTGGTACAGTTTTGTTTTACTCTTTTAATTCATTTTATTAGTAATTGGACATTCACTGAGTTAAAATGATGTCACTCCTTTTACCCTCTCACATCCTCAAGCCAAAGTTGATGGACACGTTTATGGGACGAAAGAAAAGATGTAAAATGATGCACTGCTATTTCAAGTTTACCGATGTCTGATGGAATTCTTGCCAAATTCTGCTTCATTTTCTATGTTCAAAACACAAATGCACACAATGTGCAGCGCATGCAATGCTGACCTTAAATCCTCCTTTTAATCATTGTCTCCGGCTGAAGGCTTTTTCACACAGATCCCTTGATGCTCCTGAAAATTCACCTTTCACCTGATCTTCAGTTGCACCCCTGTTATGGAAGATATTTAATGAGAATGTACTTGCCACAAGGGACGGCCCCAAGGAAAGAGCTGATCTGATAGTTTTAAGGCAGAGAACGTTGATGAGTCTCTAATGCATTTCAAGGGAATTGTTGACTTGGCTCTTTTCAGCTTAGGGGATACACATCCTTACCTTAAAAGTATTGCTGTTGTCGTCAGAAAATGTGGTTAGTATGGACGAATCAAAGTGCAAAACATTATAACCCTTTTGACAACAACGTCGAACGTCGCACAGTGGCGCGAAGCTCACTCATGGTACATGGCGTCCTGAAGAGGAAGTGCCAATTTTCAAATCCACAGTAAAACAGGAAATGTCTAAATGTCAAACACTTCCTGGATTGACAGACGAGATCCCATGGAATCTCACGGGAACTCAGTGGCAAGTTCACACTGAAATAGGAAGTACCAACTTTTCAGTCACAGTGAAACAAGAAATGTTGAACACTTCCTGGCATGGGTGGAGCTAGAGCGGGGTCCAGGGTTTCACTGGACTCCCCTGAAATCTGATTGGACATAGATGATTAACATGTCACGGCACCACACGTGGTGGTTGAAAGACCAGCATTTTGAAATCAGTGAGTCACATTGACTGCTAGGTTCCTCCTGTCCAGTAGTAATCCACCTTAGTAGAAGAAGAAAAATGTTTGCTTCAGATTTGAACTGAACACATTTGAACTATGGACTTCTAATCACACCAAACTTATACTGGTGAGTAAATGATGCTCTGTTGGCTTATTAGTGCAGCAGATAACTGAAACAATCCTTCAAATGGTGATACAAGCATCAAATTCAAAACTGAAAGCAAATCTCTACAACTTGATGTAAATTAATTAAAAATCCAGCTTCCTGATGAAGTGGTGTTGAGGAGGATTTTCTTAAAAAGAAGACCTGAAAGTTCAGCTACAATTTGACAGAAAGTACATTTGAGATGAAAGTCTAGATTTGATGTTTTGGTGAAAGAAACTTTTGTAATTCTTCATAATTGATGTAAATAAAGTCCAAGACATATTCATTGATTTGGAAATGTTCATGTTTCCATCCCCTGACTTGTCTAAAGAAAACTGGCAATAAAACATTATTATTTACAGGTTTTATCAAGTTTTAGAGATTTGCTTTCAGTTTGAGTTTGAGTAAGATAATTTTAGGAATTTTTTTTTTTTTTTTGTATTTCTTGTATTTAGAATGGCATAAACAAATTAAAATGTGTGAAATTCCAAGTGTTCCAATACTTTTGGAGGGCACAGTATCCTAACCTTATGATGAGTGCAAAATGAGTGTGATATTATTACTGTTTTGTTTAAGAATGTTTAATTTTCACTGTTGCTGCACTTTGTGTCAAATCATAGTCATTTTGTATATCGTACTTGTTGTGTGGGCCGCCCGAAGAGGAGGTACTGCTGGCCCAACGCCAGAGGGCGCCCTGCCTGAAGGCGGGCTTCAGGCACCAGAGGGCGCAGTCACTGCCAGTGTTGACAGCTGTCACTAATCACCTCATCACACCTCACCCATAAAAGCCTGGAGAAGACACCACATCTCTGCCGAGAAATCGTCAGGTAGACACTCAGCCGTTGTATGTAATTCAGCTAAGCTAAGTTGTGACGTATTTTGCATCTGAGCTGGTAGCTGTTAAACTGTACTTTTGAGTTTTGCAGCTCTATCCACCGACTGCCGATTTGGAGGGAGTTGGTAAGAGTTGGCGTTCTAACTCAAGGAAGTAGTGAGATCAGGAGGTGGTGTTTTCTCCAAAAGGAATTACCTGCTGACTGTTTTACTGGGTGTGTACACACACACACCCACTATTAACTGTTTCTCTTTCCTGCCAGCAGTACCCGATCTGACAGCTGGAGACGGTGGCCACCTGGAGACTCAGGACTTGGCGGCTCCAGGGTGTTCCAGATCCGTTGGCGGTGGAAATCGTGTGGTCCCGACTCTTCTCTGGACGGGCGTCTCCTATCCTCGAGCCTGCCCACACGACACCAACTTCATAACTGACTGTAGTATTGAATTGTATCTGTATCCGTTGTGCACGTTTCACAACATTAAATTGTTACTTCGTATTTCCATTGACCATTCATTTACGCCCCCTGTTGTGGGTCCGTGTCATCACACTTTTACAACAGGATTTCTCGGCCATCGTCATGGATCCCGAGGGGGGTCAACCATCGAGTGAACCACCAATGGAAACGCAGGGTGCACAGGCGCCGGCAGGAGGCGTATTAGGTGAGCTGCAGCAAATCTTAACCACCTTCACTGCTCGGTTGGACTTGGTGACCCAGCAGAATGTTATTCTCAATCGGAGGATGGAGGCTCTCACCGCCCAGGTGGAAGCGCGCATGCAGGGTGCTGCTGCAGCACCTCCTCCTGCTGTTCAGGCGCCGAATACAGATATTCCACAGGTCGTTCAACGAACCCCCCCACCGTCCCCTGAAGCATACATAAGCCCTCCGGAGCCGTACGGAGGTTGTGTGGAGACATGCGCAAACTTCCTGATGCAGTGTTCGCTCCTCTTTGCACAGCGTCCCATTATGTATGCGTCAGACTCCAGCCGGGTGGCTTATGTTATTAATCTGCTTCGAGGTGAGGCACGCGCCTGGGCTACGGCGCTCTGGGAGCAGAATGCATGGCTCCTAACGATATATACTGAGTTTGTGAGGGAGTTCAGACTGGTGTTCGATCACCCACATAGAGGCGAGACCGCTTCGAGTGTGCTGTTGTCTATGAGACAGGGGCGTCGGAGTGCAGCCGAGTATACAGTCGCCTTCCGCATCGCGGCAGTGAGGGCCGGCTGGAATACTGTTACACTCCGCGCTGCCTTTGTAAACGGACTGTCTCTGGTCCTTAAGGGGAACCTGGTGGCTTAGGACGAGCCGCGGGATTTAGATGGGCTTATCGACCTGGTAATACGGTTACACAACCGATTAGCAGAACGTCGACGGGAGCGGGGCGAAGGGCGTGGTCAGGCACAAGCCGTCCCTCTTCCTTCCGGGTCCGAAAGGGAGCCATCTTCCCCACGCTCCACAGCCAGAGGGCTCCGTGTGGCGACAGCTCCCCCTGCTGATGTTGTTAGGGAAATGAGCAGGGCCAAAATTAGATCAGATGACAGATTGAGGAGGCTGGCCCACGGGGAGTGTTTTCTCTGCAGCTCAAAAGAGCATATACAGAAAAACTGCCCCAAACGGCCAAAAGGACAACACTCGCCGTTAGAGACTGGGCTAAGGGTGGGTCATAACACGCACGAGGGGTGCGCACGTAAATCTGCACGACTCCCAGTTACGATCCTGAGTGGGGATCTAACCCTTCACGCCCCAGCACTGGTGGACACAGGGTCGGAAGGGAATCTGTTGGACAGCAGATGGGCAAAGGAAGTGGGGCTCCCTCTAGTGGCCCTTCCTTCACCATTGAAGGTACGGGCACTAGATGACACCCTTCTCCCTTTAATCACACACAAGACACAGCCAGTAACATTGGTTGTGTCTGGGAATCATCGGGAGGAGATTGTGTTTTTTTGTAACACCTTCTACCTCCCGCGTTATATTGGGCTTCCCATGGATGATAAAACACAATCCCCGGATTGATTGGCCGTCTGGGGTTGTGGCTCAGTGGAGTGAAACCTGCCACCGGGAGTGTTTAGGATCCTCGGTTCCCCCCGGTATGACCGCTAACGAGGAGGTCAAAGTCCCCCCCAATCTGACGGCAGTGCCTGAGGTGTACCACGATCTGGCACTCACTCTCCCCCCGCACCGGCCATACGATTGCACCATTGATTTGATCCCGGGCGTTGAGTACCCGTCCAGCAGGCTGTACAACCTCTCACGTCCAGAGCGCGAATCAATGGAGACCTATATCCGGGACTCTTTTGCTGCTGGGTTGATCCAGAACTCCACCTCCCCGATGGGTGCAGGTCTCTTTTTTGTGGGCAAGAAAGACGGCAGACTCCGTCCATGCATCGATTACAGAGGGCTGAACGAAATCACGGTTCGCAACCGATACCCGTTACCTCTGTTGGATTCGGTGTTCACAGCCCTTGCATGGAGCCCAAATATTCACTAAATTGGATCTTAGGAATGCATATCACCTGGTTCGGATCCGGAAGGGAGACGAGTGGAAGACGGCATTTAACACCCCGTTAGGTCACTTTGAGTACCTGGTCATGCCGTTCGGCCTCACCAATGCGCCCGCGACGTTCCAAGCCTTGGTTAATGACGTCTTGCGGGACTTCCTGCATCGGTTCGTCTTTGTATACCTGGACGACATCCTCATCTTCTCCCCGGATCCTGAGACCCATGTCAAGCATGTACATCAGGTCGTGCAGCAGTTGTTGGAGAACCGGCTGTTTGTGAAGGGCGAGAAGTGTGAGTTCCACTGCACTTCTTTGTCCTTCTTGGGGTTCATAATCTCCTCCAACTCCGTCGCCCCTGATCCAGCCAAGGTTGCGGCGGTGAGAGATTGGCCCCAAACCGACAAGCCGTAGGAAACTGCAACAGTTCCTCGGTTTTGCAAATTTCTATCGGAGGTTCATTAAGGGCTACAGTCAGGTTGTTAACCCCCTGACAGCCCTGACCTCCACTAAACTCCCTTTCACCTGGTCGGATCGGTGCGAAGCCGCTTTTAAGGAGTTGAAACGTCGGTTCTCGACTGCACCACTTCTGGTGCAGCCTGACCCTGATCGCCAGTTTATAGTCGAAGTGGATGCCCCTGACTCAGGGATAGGAGCCGTGCTGTCCCAGAGTGGGGAGTCCGATAAGGTTCTCCATCCTTGTGCCTACTACTCCCGCAGGTTGACCCCAGCTGAAAGGAACTATGACGTCGGCAATCGGGAACTTCTGGTGGTGAAAGAGGCTCTTGAGGAGTGGAGACACCTTCTGCAGGGAGCCATGGTCCCCTTCACGGTTTTCACGGACCATCGGAACCTGGAATACATCCGGACCGCTAAGCCCCAGCCAAGCCCATTGGTCACTGTTCTTCGGTCGGTTTGACTTCCAGATCACGTATTGCCCCGGGACCAAAAACCAACAGTCCGATGCACTGTCCCGGGTGCATGAAGAGGAAGTCAAGCCAGAGCTGTCGGATCCACCGGACACCATAATCCCCGAGTCCACTGTCATCGCAACCCTCACCTGGGAAGTGGAGAAGACCGTCCGGGAGGCCCTGACATGACACCCGGACCCCGGAGATGGACCTAAGAACAGACTATACGTCCCACCAGAAGCCAGGGCTGCGGTCTTGGACTTCTGTCACGGTTCCAAGCTCTCCTGCCGCCCAGGGGTGCAAAGAACCGTGGCAGTGGTCCGGCAGCGCTTCTGGTTGGCGTCACTGGAAACCGACGTCCGGGAGTACGTCCAGGCCTGCACCACCTGCGCCAGGGGCAAGGCTGAACACAGGAAGGCCCAAGGACTCCTCCAGCCGCTGCCAGTGCCTCGTCGCCCCTGGTCCCACATAGGCCTGGACCTCGTCATGGGTCTCCCTGCGTCCCAGGGAATGACAACCATCCTGACGATAGTGGACCGGTTCTCCAAGGCGGCCCACTTCGTGGCCCTCCCGAAGCTCCCGATGGCCCAGGAGACTGCAGACCTCGTGGTCCACCACGTCGTGCGTCTGCATGGTATCCCCATGAACATAGTCTCGGATCGTGGTCCCCAGTTCTCCTCGCAAGTCTGGAGGAGTTTCTGTAGGGAACTGGGGGCCACCGTGAGCGTCTCGTCCGGGTACCACCCTCAGACTAATGGACAGGCAGAGCGGGCGAATCAAGATCTGGAGCAGGCCCTGCAGTGTGTAACTGCCGTGCATCCGACGGCTTGGAGTCAACATCTGGCCTGGATCGAGTACGCCCATAACAGTCAGATCTCCTCGGCGACCGGCCTCTCCCCCTTCGAGGCATGTTTGGGGTATCAGCCCCCATTGTTCCCACCCATAGAGGGAGAGGTCGAGGTCCCCTCGGTCCAGGCCCACCTCAGAAGGTGCCATCGGGTGTGGCGCACAGCCCGCTCTGCCCTTCTGAAAGCCCGGACGAGGGCTAAGGACCATGTAGACCGCCGGCGTACCCCGGCTCCTGCATACCAGCCTGGGCAGGAGGTATGGCTGTCAACTAAGGACATCCCTCTGCAGGTCGAATCACAAAAACTGAAGGACAGATACACTGGACCATTCATGATCACCAAAGTCCTCAGTCCAGCCGCAGTGAAGCTGAGGCTGCCAGCTTCACTGCGGATACATCCAGTCTTCCACATGTCCCGGATTAAGCCTTGTTCCACCTCCACCCTCTGCACTCCCAGACCAGCGCCATCTCCTGCCTGAATCATCGATGGAGAGCCAGCCAGGAGGCGCCCGTTGAGGGGGGGGTCCTGTTGTGTGGGCCGCCCGAAGAAGAGGTACTGCTGGCCCAATGCCAGAGGGCGCCCTGCCTGAAGGCGGGCTTCAGGCACCAGAGGGCGCATTCACCGCCAGAGACTCGAGTTGACAGCTGTCACTTATCACCTCATCACACCTCACCCATAAAAGCCTGGAGAAGACACCACATCTCTGCCGAGAAATCGTCAAACCGTTCAGGTAGACACTCAATCGTTGTATGTAATTCAGCTAAGCTAAGTTGTGACGTATTTTGCATCTGAGCTGGTAGCTGTTGAACTGTAATTTTGATTTTTGCAGCTCTATCCACTGACTGCCAAGTTGGAGGGAGTAAGAGTTGGCGTTCCCCGCTCTACAGTCTTACACTCGTTGAGTGGAGTCTGCACGTATAACTCAAGGAAGTAGTGAGATCAGGAGGTGGTGTTTTCTTCAAAAGGAATTACCTGCTGACTGTTTTACTGGGTGTGTACACACACACACACCCACTATTAACTGTTTCTGTTTCCTGCCAGCAGTACCCGATCTGACAGCTGGAGACGGTGGCCACCTGGGGACTCAGGACTTGGTGGCTCCGGGGTGTTCCAGATCCACTGGCGGTGGAAATCGTGTGGGTCCAGACTCTTCTCTGGACGGGCGTCTCCTATCCTCGAGCCTGCCCACATGACACCAACTTCATAATTGACTGTAGTATTGAATTGTATCTGTATCCGTTGTGCAAGTTTCACAACATTAAATTGTTACTTCGTATTTCCATTGACCATTCATTTACGCCCCCTGTTGTGGGTCCGTGTCGTCACACTTTTCACAACAGTACTGATATGAAAATTCAGTAAGGTATATCTTCTTTTATACATTCCAAATCTAAGGTGGAACTCTGCTAGTGTTTACTAAGGTACACCTAAATATCTTTAAAAAGAGAGAGAGAGAGAGCAGAGCCACTTAGTTGACTGGTCTTGAGAACCAGGGATTGTAGGTTGAAAAGCTTTTTTATCCCATGGGAACTCTCCCTACCCACCTAAGCGGCTCAAGAATATGGACAGCATGTATATAAGAGACATTTACATGACAATTTATATGACAATATTGACATACAATACGGCAGAGCCCCTCCAGAAGCTAAAAGGTTTTAGTCATGCTAATGCTCCCAAGAACCATTTTACTGAAAAAAGTCTGAAGGACCTAAAGTCCCTTTCACACTGGGGTTGCTCCCAGTTGCGTCGTGTGTCATTATGACGACACCACGTGGAAGCAACCTAGTGCCGAGACGATGCAGCTTGCGCCACAACAAAGCGAGGGGAGCAAACAAAAATTAAACATGCTTAATTTTTAAAACACGGTACTGTATGCCATTTCACACCTCCTGCCGGGCTCCATTGTTCTTCTGGAGCTATAAATACTGCAAGATCGTTGCTTCACTTTATCATACTGGACTCATTATATGAGGACTGCTCACTGTGTCGCAAAGCTGACTGTTGTCATTTCATAAAAGCGCTGTCTCTCTGTGACACAGTTAAAGAGAGAGAGAGGGACAGCGTGCACGCAAGAGAGCGCTTTTATTTTAAGGAGTCTGATAGAGAGAAGACATTCTCTCTCTGTGTGTGTCTAATCACAGCTGTGACTCTTTAAAATAGACACACACTCGCTGCATGTTTGTACGATCATCAAACGACCAGCTCAATCAGGTCTGATCAAATCAGCGGACCTGATCGGAGCAACCGGAGGTTTAAAAGTTTAACGAGTCACAGCGTTTCGTTCAGGGCAGCTTTTACCAGAGCCAGACTCAGCAGCATCTGTACACAAAGAAAGTGATCCACCAAGACAAATAATAATAATAATAATGTTAAATTACTCTGTTTTTGAGCTGCATCACACCATGTAGTAGAGAACAGACTGCACTTCCACAGAGGCAGAAAATAGCACTGAACTGGTGCGGCAAAGCCCCTGTCACATTGGCATATTCGTAGAGCTGCTCATTGCGGCGTATCGTCTACGCTGAGTTGAGCAGCTCTACGCCTACTTTTAGCAGCTGTACATCGAGTTTTTCTCCCTGCGCAGCAGTATGTTGAGGGCTACGCACATAGGACGGAAGAAATTAAACATGTTTAATTTTCTACACAGTTTGAAGCAGGTCTGCGCAGCACAGCATTACTGTACACAACCAAAAATTGAGTGCGTCAGCTGGAGAACATGAGAACATGATCACACAGCCCACAGCACCTGTGTGTTCAGAACAGGGAATAGAACCGCAACTCAGAAATCCAGAAACATAACAGAGGTCGGTTGCTTGCTCTCTCTCGCACGCGCGCGCGCTCTCTCTCTCTCTCTGTGTCTGATCAGACCTGTGACTTTAAAAGAAAAGCGCACTCGCTGCATGTTGGTGCGCTCATCAAACGCCCTGATGGATCAGGTCTGATCAAACCTGAAAAGAGCTGTGACTCTTTAAAATAAACACGCACTCGCTGCAGGTCGGTGCGCTCATCAAACGCCCTGATCAATCAGATTTGATCAAATCTGAAAAGAGCTGTGGACTCAAGCGCACTCGCTGCATGTTGGTGCGATCATCTGACGACCTGATTGATCAGGTCTGATCAAATCAGCAGACCTGATTGGAGTACACAATGAAAGTGATCCACCAAGACAAAAAATAAATAATAATAATGTTAAATGACTCTGTTTTGAGCCGCACCACACCTGCAGTAGAGAACAGAGCGCACTTCCACAGAGGCAGAAAATAGCACTGAACTGGTTTAATAGCGGCATTGTACACGCGACTGTGTGCACATTAAAAAGCGAACACACGCAGCTGCAAGTATGAAACGAGTATGTGCGCATTTCGGGCGTATTTAAATGAAACACAACGCTGCAGTGAGCAGCTCTATGAATACACCAATGTGAAAGGAGCTTTACCAATACGATCACATTTTTTGGTTGTGATTAGTTAGGCCTTACATATCCAATATCAATAGCAGGTATGCCCCTAAATCCACCTGCCGAGCTTTTCACACTGGCTCAACCTAAATTGACTATTTCTGTGGGCTCTTCAGTGCCCTCCTGATGTAGAAGTAGCACTATCCTGCATAAGAAGCACTTTCAACACCTTGAATTGCATGTGATGAAGCAAGCTTAAAGCTTTTTCATTCAAACCACAGATCCAGAATGCTGCGTCTGCAGCCCATTATGAGAAGTTGAAAAATGAACCATCAAGGTCATGGTGTACCCATTCTCAGCTGAATGGCGTCAGTTCACCCTGAACGTTGGAGGTGAACTGCAGAAAACCTCTTGCACATTGGTGGTGAAGGTGCCCACACTGTCCCTTTTGCCAGTGTTTTCTCTCAGCTCCAAGACTTTGTGGTTTGCTGTATTTCCTCTGGTCCTGGATCTCCTTTTGCTTCAAGTTGTTGCCGATCATCATTATGGCTGACACACAGGCTGTATGGGATCAAATTGTTTTAATCATCGGACTCAACAAAAATGGACAACTGAGTGTCATCAGCATAAGGTATGTTAAACAGAACACACTGAAGCTTGCTTTTGAATCCAAGTCATTATCTACAGTTTATATGTAGTTAGCATTAAAATACAAATATAGATATTGGCAGGGAATGTCAGCTACCATACCATACCATACCAACTTTATTTATTAAGCACCTTAAAACAGCCAGTGCTGACACAAGGTGCTATACACTGCAAACATAATACAAATTAAAACACAATAAAATTTAAATAAAAAGAACCACCAAAATGCAATTAATCATTGGTGTCAAAAGTCAAGGAAAAAAGATGTTTTTAAACCAACTTTAAAAATGACCAATGAGGGTGCCTCCCTAACACCCAGAGGCAGGCTGTTCCACAGTTTGGGAGCAACAACCAAAAAAAGCTCTGTTCCCCCTGTGCATTCTCTTCGACCTAGGCACTTGCAGGAGCAGCTGGTCAGCCAACCTGAGAAACCAACTAGGTACATAAGGCTGAAGAAGCCCAGAGAGGTACAGTGGAGCTAGACCATGAAAATTTTAAAATTTTAAAATGTACCCTAAAATGAACTGGCAACCAGTGAAGTGCAGCCAGGACAGGAGTCATATGCTCCCTCCTCTGAGCCCCTGTCAAAAGACACACCACAGCATTCTGGACCAATTTTAGATGGGAGAGAAGTGACTGATTTACTCCCATATAGAGCGAATTGCAGTAATCCAGACGAGATGACACAAAAGCATCAATAACCATCTCAAATGTTACCTGGAAAGGAAAAGGTTTCACTGTTGCCAACGCCTCAAATAATAAAAACCAGATTTCACCACTGCTGCAATGTGACTGTCCAATTTAAGATTGCCATTTTCAATTTATTTTCATTTATATAGTGCCAAATCACAACAAAGTTGCCTCAAGGCACTTCACACAAGTAAGGTCAAGTAAGGTTTCTGTGCTACCGACAGAAATTACAAAACATTCACAAAACGAATATACAGGAAAATGTTGCCGGTGAACAAGACAGGAGGGTTTCTGGAACAGATACCACACCCATCTCTGGATGGAGCCGCACCTCAGAGAGAAAAGAAAAAAACAAAACAATCAGGCATCAGAAAGACAAAAAACACACTAGCCCTAAGCTTCACTAAAAGACCCAGAATTTAGATAAATTTGAGGCTGCGGCCCGCTCCAATTCCTAATAAAATGAATTTAAAAAGATTAAAAAGCATAGTAACATACTATACCAGTCTGCTAGCCATACAAAAGGGAAATAAGTGCATCTTAAGTCTGGACTTGAAACCTCTACAGAATCTGACTTTTATTTATCGCCATCCATCTTAAAACCAACCACTAGGTCCAACCTAGGTCAAAAAACATGTGGCACATTACTTTTGTAGTGTCAGTGTTGAGAACCCCAGCGGCTTGAGAAGACTAAGGGGACACCCACATTTGACCTGGCTGTGGCAGATACATGGTTACTTTTGAGTGGTGGAAACGGAACGGGTTGTCTGCCTGAGTGGCTGCCGTGTAGTTCTGCATGGCAACAGTGCCTGCTCCTAGACTTGAATTGACTACGACTGAGTTTGACTGCAGGCCTATTACTAGATGAGCGGTATATGACAGAAAACAAGATTTAACACTTTCCATGTTCCTCTTTCTGTATCTTATTGCCATATTGTTGGAGTCAGTTGGCTCAGAAACAAGAAAGCAGTGTTTGCGACAATTCAGGAGTCTGTGAAAACTGGAGAGAAAAGTCTTGATTCCTAATTTTTAAAAGCAAGTTTAAATGTCATGACTCCATCTGCAGATGCTTCACGAGGTGAGCATAAAACACAGCAGCCACCCACCATTTCTTTTTCTCTCCCTTTCTGTTGCCCTATTTTTTTGTGTCTTTGATGCTCATTCCCCCAGCGTCATTGTTCTGTCACATTTCCTTTGATTTCCTGTCAGTCAGTCTCACTTGACTGTCTCTATTCTTTCACTTGTCTCAGCTCAGAATGAATGAACTGCGTGTTCATTAAACGTGACACCTGGAAACATAATGGCGCACCATCGTCTCAGTGAAGTATCACAATGAAACAAAGGAAGAGAAATGGAAGAGTCCTTCTTCATTTTGTAAAGAGGCGTATATAAATAGTCCTCATTATAGCTGACTGTTTATCTCTGTTAATCTTAAGGTCCAAACATTAAATAGAAGAAGGTACACCTGTGAGTACATGTGGTGGTTTAGGTGACATTTGCAACAGTATACCTGCAGTAGAATGAAAGAATTGCAGATAATAATGATGTAAAATTGCACTCGGTGCAACCTCACCTCTGGTATTTCAGTCAGAGAATAACAAGAGACTTATTTATGAGCAGTGTCACCAGAAAGCCATCAAAAAGTGAATGAGTCTTTTTAAATATACAGTAGAGGGACCATTATATACTACGGAGTGCTGCTCATTGCTACAACCATTTATGAATACATAAAATTTTTTATCATGTATTTATGTGTAATCCATTTCCAGCCGCGCTGTAAAAGCCGATGATGTGTATGGACAGCGGTGCTTTGGCTGTTTCTTTCCAGATCTGTTGCTCTATTGATCTTCCAGACATAAAATTACAGTAAAACACTTTTGCCACATAAAGCAAGATGAGAAATTGGTATTTGGTAGCGTACGCTCAAACGATAGCTGCTGAGACAACAAAGCGGAGGTGTAATTTTGTACCATGTGTAATGCATTTTGCGATATCATGTTTATGGAGTGAGAGCTTGAAAACATTCACTGTAAGGCCGGATCATTGATCACCCAATGAGGCAGAAAGTATACAGAAGTGAAAGCATGGACAAGAGGATCAGTAGAATTAGACGCGGCAATGTAGAAGGGGAAATCCCTCCCCAAAGCCGTGGAGGATCCTTTTGTAACACCAGGGAATGACAACAGAGTGCAAGGCAACATACATGAGACATGCAGAGATGAGACAGATGTTTGCATGAACTACTTGGGGTGGACTATAGCAGTGGTTCAATTCAATTCCATTTATTTATACAGTGTCAAATAACAACATACAGTGCTGCATATGAGTGAGGCTTAACCTTTATCCACCCTATGTGGTGATACTACCCGCAACTGGAAACTGACTCAAACGGCTGTAAGACAGGTGTTTAAGGGGAAAAAAGGTTTATTATAATAATGCTGGACAAAAATGTGATATTGCAAATGACTGAGACCAGGCAGCAAGTGTGGGAAACCAGGCAGGCCAGTGGAATTGCTGGTGGCTGCAGATTCCACAGAGACATTCAAGTCCAGACTAAAGACGCATCTATTCTCCCTCTTATATGGCTATCATACTGGTGTAGTATGGAACTATACTTCCTCTCCTTTTTATTCATATTATTAGCAACAGAACCATGAACTCTGCTTTGCTACATCTAAATTTTGGGCATGTTAGCGAAGCACAGGGCTCACTGCCGGCGACCACCTTAGCAATCTCTTTGCTTCCCTGTTGATTTACTGCTGGTGAATTAGTGCATCAGGTGCAGTTATTTCCAGCCAACTGATTCTGCTGTTTTTTCTCTCTGTCCGAGGCACTGACAACACCAATGACCGATCCTGGCACTGCACACTAGGGCGCCGGGCCAGCCTCAGGATGCCACGCCAATTGCACCACTGACCGGAGGTCCCGCCCTACAGTCTACCAGTGCTGGACATGGGCTCCTATGTATTAGAGACCCAGGATGGACCCTGTTTTTGTTGCTCTTCTGTTTGTAAAGAAACTCACTCGGGTACAATCTGTAAAAACTTTGTAAATTTTAGAATTTACTAACAGTGGGTCACTCCTCTGAGTCTGATCTGCTTGTGGTTTCTTCCTCATTATCAGCAGAGAGAGTTTTTCCTTACCACTGTCACCAGTGTGCTTGCTCACTGGGGTTGGTAAGGTTAGACCTTACTCATGTGATACACCTTGAGGCAGTTTTGTTGTGATTTGATGCTATACAAATAACAGAAATTTTAACAGTACAACACAAATGCTTTGCAGTCCACAGCCATGGAAGGCCACCAAAAGTGATGCCGAGCAATGTCCAGTGTGCAGTTTATTCCAGGGTGACAGGCGAATTTGGTGGAGTGGCAGAATTGTAATACTTGAGAGATGACGGGTGTGGAATGAATAGGTGACCTGGGGGTCCGGGTGTTGCCTCTGTGCCTTGCGAATGCGGTGTTCAACGTCCTAGGTGACGCTACTTATGATGACTGAGGGGATGATATTTTCGGGAGTACCTGAGTCTGTGTCCAGGGTGAACTGTTGAGATAAGGCGTCTGGTTTGTGTTCTTGGATCCGGGCCTGTAGGTGATAGCAGAGAACACTGGACAAACTGCTGGACATTATGTACAATGCCAGTCACCCTCTGCACACTGTTATCAGCAACCAGAGAAGTCTCTTCATCCACAGACTGCTCCTTCCCAAGTGCAGGACCAACAGACTGAAAAACTCCTTTGTCCCTCAGGCCATCAGACTGTACAATTCCTCATTCGAGGGGAGGAGGAGTACAGGAAGACAGGGGACGGGAAGGAAAGGACGGTAGTAGTCAGTAAGCCAGTAGTGAGCAGTATTTCTGGTATTATAGTTGTATTTACATTTTGCAAATTGCTTTTTACTTCTACTGTTGATACTCTGTATGCTTCTTACCCTGTGTGCTGCTATACAATGCTGCTGGAATCTCAATTTCCCTGAGGAAGTCTTCCAAGGGATTAATAAAGTTCTATCTAATTTAATCCCACTGGTCAAGAAACTCATACAGCACTTCATTTATCAGTGATTGGAACGTTGCAGGGGCATTAGTTAGACCAAACGCATCAACCAGGTACTCAAAAATGGCCGAGACAGGACCCCTGTCCTTCTAAACACGGGAGCAAGGTCATGATAAACTGAAGGAACCGAAACCAAATGAGCGGGAATTGTGTCTAAGGGATGTGTTCTGGGATGAGTGGTGGGCATGGCAGAACGTATACAGTGGGTGAAGCACATCTCACTCCACTGGGTGATTTCCCCAGTTGGTCAGTCTACCATAAGGGTTGTGAGAGAGCAGCCAAGTATGCCCTAACCACAGTGGGAGTGGAAGAGGAGAATACATATAATTATATCTCCTCATGATGGGTTACTGGATGTTATTAAATGAAGGGGAACGGTACAGTGTGTAATGGTGGTTAAGGCGGTGTTGTCCAGAGCCTTAACCCCAATGGGAGAAGACAATTCCTCAGAGGAATACTGAGTCTAGTTTATGATGTTTCTGCTGATAAAACTGGCCTCAGCTGCGGAGTCAATTAAGGCAGATGTGGAATAGTTGTTGTGGTGGAAATGGATTGTGGCTGGGATTTGGGTCTCAGACACAAGGGGACCTGGTCATACAACTGCTACTCTCCAGTAACCCAGCTGAAAGGGACAATATGTTAGGATGTGACTCCTCAAACCACAATAACACATTTTCCTACCTGAATACGTTGAACCCCCTCTTCTGGTGTTACGTTAGATCTGCCAACCTGCATTGGTTGTCAGCAAAGAACGCCACAGTCCCGAGAAGTGCCAATCTTGTGAAGAGAGAGGTGACCCTTATGCGTGGAGAGAGAGAAGGGTGGCGCTGGCTGGACCCCTTGCTCGTGTCCCCTATGACACTCTTGCAAATGGTTATCCACACAGATAAGGTCATCCAGCTTTGTGGTTTATCTCTAGTCACCAACTCGTCACATAATTTCTCTATCAGGCCATTGGTAAACGTGGCCCACAATGCGTCCCAGCCTGCCTTGGTTGCTAAAATGTAGAATTGTACTGGAATATTCTGCAGTGCTCAGGCGACCTGACAGATACTAAATAATCTTTCGGAGGCCATCTGCTCCCCCCATGGGATGGTCAAAAACCTTACGGAGTTCAGTGCATAACCCCTCATATGTATCGGAGGATCGGGGACTTGTCCTTCCACAGAGCGGTGATCTACGTCAGTGCCTATCCTCAGAACAAGCTTGTAAGGTAGTCTACTTTACTGTTATCTGTACTAATCTGGAGGGCATCTGAGGAAAAAAGCAAAAAATGATAAACAGTGGCTGAATCAGTCAGAGAATGGTTCCGGGTCACAGTCTAAGGAATCATGTGCTGGTGTGTTAGTGGTCATTAACTGTTGCGATATCTAAATAGTGATTGGGGTTGGATTGGTACTGGATGTAGGGATCATACTTGTGATTTGGCCGGGGAGTGTGGTGAGCTGTGCACAGAGTTGTGATACCTGAGCTGATAGTTGTTGGTTGCTGTCCCAGAGTTCTTGGATTTGCTGATTGTGTTGGCCCAGTAAACTGCCCTGAGAGGAGAGCGGCTGGTGGATTGTGCCTGCCCCAGGTGAGTCCATGTTGGCCAGATTATTCTGTTGTGATACTACTGGGGACTAGAAACGGACTCATACGGCTGTAAGGCAGGAGTTTAAGAAAGAAAAGGTTAATGTGATATTGCAAATGACGGAGACCAGGAGATGCAGACACTGGAGAACAGGCGACAGGTGCGGGAAACCAGGCGGCCAGTGGAACTGGTGGTGGTTGTGGATTGCACAAACTCAAACACAAAATTACAATTCATTCATAATTAGACAAACTACAGGTCAAGAACTTTTCCAAGACAAAAGAATATCACTGGAGGCTAGTATTACACTGTAGGGAACAGAATAATCTGGCTGTGTTTTTCTGTTTAGCTGAGGCTTATGGTGCGTTTACACATAGGCAAGACGCGTTACGAATGTCATATTTGCATCATACTTGGCACATTCCTGACATTCTTAACGTGGCTTAATGCATCTAAATAGGTTTCTTAATAGTGTGTGTTGGTGCGTGATATTTGTGATTTTCGTGGAGCATGTTTTTGGCTGTCAAAAAAATCTTCCACGAATGTCATGCACCACCCTCATTCGTTTCAGGTCGCAACTGAGTGTGTTGATCCATCTTGATTAGTGGTGATCCTTAGTAGAGCGTGACAGTGTTCTTCTCTGACGTGCACACAATTAAACCCTGCTGCAGCACCGCATTCAGTTCCATTGCTGCAGTATGCTGAAGAAGGACAGTGATGCCGCATCGGCTAAAAGTTTCATTCCAATGCTCCTCAGTGCGCTCCTGCAGGTGTTCCACCAGCTGCATGTACCTGATGTTTGGGAAAACGAGCGAGACGAGAGCCGCGTGGAGCCACACATGTGGCTCTCTCCGACTCCTCCTCCTCTCTGTGCCACTCTATGGCACAGAGCCCAACTAAGCATGCAGTCACAAAGTTTTTCTGGTGTGGATTTGAGGAGCAAATTGGAGCGATCTGAATTGTTCAGCAAATGAAGGTTGGATGAATATGGGTGTGTGTGTGGAGACAATTCACCTCATTCACAACGTGACAGAACTTAAAGCAGCAGCAGCAATGTGGAATATTATTCTCGATTGTGCATAATGATTCCTGATAATTCTCCAGCAACACGTGCCATTAATCGTAACGCGTGGTAACAGGTTGCAGCAGTTCCTGAGGACACCTGACGCCTCTGCCTCAAATCATCACATTCGTGATCAGCGGCCAAGAATGTATACTTCATGGCGTTCGTGATTTGCCGTCGTTTATGTGTAAACGCAGCTTTAAGTAGACACCGCTGATTTGATGCAGGTGTGCCACAGCCACAGGTGTTGGTGATGATCAGCTCCAGTGGCAGGGAAACAGGGAGGAGAGGAGAAAAACACAACAGGAGCCAGACCAATTCTCTAGACCCACAACACCCTATGAGCAAGCACATTGGCAACGTGGTAAGCAAAACACTACCTCAGGCATTTTTTACCCGAGGCCATCAAAATATGGCCATTGGGTATTGTGAAGACTTTGCGTCCATCCATCAGCTCCGTCTGTCCGTTTGTGTGCTCAGCATAAGTCCAGTCCTATTACTGCCAGAGTCTTCAAAATTCACAGGAAACATTCTTGGGACACAGACCTTGGACAAGTTCAAAGATGGTTAACATTGACCTATTTTAAGAGGTATTTTAAGACGATAAAAAGTCAAATTCTGTTTCATTCGTCCTGTTTTTACGTGAGGCCATCAAATATGGCCATCGGGTATTGCAAAGACTTTGTGTTCATCCGTCTGTCTGTGCTTGGCAGACCTATTTTAAGAGGTATTCTAACAGGTTAAAAATTCACGTTCTGTTTAAATCTGTTTCTGTTTTTTTTTTTCTTTTTTTTGAGTGGCGGAGGTGACAGCCAATCAGAGTAGAATGGGACCTTGATGTCAGTGGCAGGCCTCTTCATTTATGTGTTTATATGTTTCTCATATATTATGTAAAAGCTAGCGAGAAATAAACACTTCTAAAACTGAAAACGGTGTTTTTGGAACTTTATGACACCTCTGAAGTGATTTACAAGACTGTTAGATATATTTCTGTGTTCAGTTATGGTTTTCTTTTTGTTTTCTGTACTTGTTTTGGTATTAAGGTAGTTATTTCATTTAGGCTTATATGTTTAGTTTCATTCTTATTCTCATTTTCCTTTGTTTCTCTCTTGGTATGTGCATGTAGAACTGGATTTAACCAGTTTGTACCACTTAGGATAAGGAGAGTTAGGTTACAATTATAAATCATATGTTTCCCGTTACTGCGGGCCTGGGGCAGGGGGATGGACCTCCCTTGAATGCCCACGGGGGCCAATAAGAGAAGGATTTTGTGAAATAAGGTCCGCCTCTGCCTGTTTTCTTTTTTTCTTTTCAGCTGACCCCCCAATTACAGCCCTCTTAACCCCCTCCCACTTTAAGCATTTTTTTTAAATGTAGATGTAAATTAATATTCAAAGTTTTCAGCTAGTTGACTGTAGAGCTGTACAATATGGCCAAATTATCATATCTCAATATTGTCATATAAATTGTCATGTAAATGTCACATACATGCTGTCCATATTCTTGAGTCACTTAGGTGGGTAGGGAGAGTTCCCATGGGATAAAAAAAAAATCTTTTCAACCTACCATCCCTGGTTCTCAAGACCAGGCACCTAAGTGGCTCTACTCTTTTTTTTTTAAATTTATTTTTTTTAAGATATTTAGGTCTTCCCTAGTAAACACTAGTAGAGTTCCCCCTTAGATTTGGAATGTATAGTAGAAGATATACCTTACTGAATTTTCATATCAATATGATATACGATATGACTATGATTTGACACAAAGTGCCTCAACAGTGAAAATTAGACATTCTTAAACAAAACAGTAATAATATCACACTCATTTTGCACTCATCATAAGGTTAGGATACTGTGCCTTCCAAAAGTATTGGAACACTTGGAATTTCACACATTTTAATTTGTTTATGCCATTTTTAAATATAAGAAATACAAAAAAATAAAGAATAAAAATTTCTTAAATTATCTTCCTCAAACTTAAACTGAAAGCAAATCTCTAAAACCTGATAAAACCTGTAAATAATAATCAGTTTTATTGCCAGTTTTCTTTAGACAAGTCAGGGGATGTAACATGAACATTTCCAAGTCACTGAATATGTCTTGGACTTTATTTACATCAATTATGAAGAAATACAAAGGTTTCTTTCACCAAAACATCAAATCTAGGCTTTCATCTGAAATGTACTTTGTCAAATTGTAGCTGAACTTTCAGTTCTTCTTTTTAAGAAAATCCTCCTCTACACCACTTCATCAGGAAGCTGGGTTTTATATTTTTTAATTACTTTATATCAAGTTGTAGAGATTTGCTTTCAGTTTGAGTTAAGGAAGATAATTTTAGAAAAATAAAATGTATCTGAAATGGAATAAACAAATTAAAATGAATGAAATACCAAGTGTTCCAATACTTTTGAGGGCAATTGAGAAACAGTGAGGAGCAGCATCTTACTTTTTATATATAGTGCAGCAGATAAGAATATATTTAGAGTGAAATCCTGCAAATGGTGATACAAATATCACATTCGGCACAAATAATCCATAGACATGAACTCTTTTAAAAAAACTGATTGACCACTTGAATTTTCAATAGGCAGCCAGGTAGGGGTCAATTGAAGAATTACACAGGGGTCAAAATTAAAAGATGCTCCAATAATATAGAAAACTACACATTATTTGCCTGCTCATAAAGATTACAAAAAAGGTGTAGTTTGGACAATCTGTGACTGAATGTTATGGAGTTATGAGCTAAAAGCAGCAAGGAATGGTGACAAAGGTCAGTTTCAGTTTGTACAGGGGTTAAGTTGCTCCATTAATTTTGCTCCAGCTGTATTTGTGCTGAATTTGATGCTTGTATCACCATTTGAAGGACTACTGGACAGGAGGAACCTAGCAGTCATTGTGACTGATTTGAAAATGCAGCTCTTTCAACCAGGTGTCTGGTGCCGTGACGTCAATCATCTGTGTCCAATCAGATTTCAGGGGAGTCCAGTCAAGGTCCAGCCTCCGCTCTAGCTCCAACCATGCCAGGAAGTGTTCAACATTTCCTGTTTCACTGTGACTGAGAATTTGGCACTTCTTCTTTGAGTGTGACTGAATTCCTGTGAGATTCCATGGAATCTTGTCTGTCAATCCAGGAAGTGTTTGACATTTGAACATTTCCTGTTTTACTGTGGTTCTGAATTTTGGCACTTCCTTTTTAGGACGCCCGGTACCATGAGTGAGCTTTGCACCGCTGTGCGACGCTTCGCTCATATTAATTTTGCAATGGCTAAAAAAAAAAACCTTGAAAATGTTCTTTGAATTTTCTAGTGCCAACAAACATCTTTACACATGAAATCTCCCTGAATACAGTCATTCTGGCAATTAGGACCATAAATATATGGACAGTGAAGATGTGCTTAATAGTGTAGACTTACAACTTTAATTTAAGGACTTAGAGAAGATCTGCACTAACTATTTAGGAATTATAGCCATTTTTGCCACCCTCTTCACATTTAAATATAGGGATTGTTTTTAGTGCAAATCATAATTTTTACATCGTTTTTTTTTTTTTTACAAACCCGGGGATGGATACGTGATCAGACTATGACCATGCAAGGAGATTTGTGAGGGAAGCCATCAAAACACCGAAGACAACTCTGAGGGAGAATGTGCATACTGCAACTGTGTTCGGTTACATCTACAGCTTCACGCTGAAGTGGCACAGGGACATTTCCGCGACAGTTTGCCAGAAGGTCTCCCGGAGACTCAAGCCTCGATTTCATTTTTATGTTTAATGATGAATATTCAAATGACCCTCTATTACAAGTATCCTTGTAAGAGCATATGTATTCTCTAAAATATGTTGTGACATATTCTTAATGAATTGTGACAAGTTTTGCAGCAAACACACTTTGCATTAGAGATGTTCTGACATGTCAACTTTTACATCTACACAAACATGCACCAAACCTATAACATTAAAACCCAGATTTTTTTTAATGATTTATATATAAGAGAGCTTGTTAAGGTTTTCAACAGCAAAAGGGTCTCAGGATAGCAGAGAACATATTGTGCAGTCTTGTGTGTCTGGTTGTATCAGTGTTTCACTGTGGTGGGCTACCAGGCTAACAGCAGGGAGGGACACTGATTCAGACTGTCTGGAGGAAACCATGTGACAATTCATAAATTCATTGCCATTAATATAAAATAATAGGAATTAAAAAAAATCTCCTTAACCCCTTGAATGAAATAAACCATTAATTAAGAAAAAAAGAATCTTTTTTTTTCCCTCATGGTGTTGTCCTCCCTGGCAGCTAACATAGCAACATCATCATGTGCCTGTCCATTAGCTAATTTCATACTTCACTGATATTATTCAGCAAGAGGGCTAATTAACAGAAAAGAAAAGAAAAGAAAATTCTCATTTTCCAAGAGAAATGGGACAAATGTTTTTAACTTGAATTGAAAGGCAAACCCCCATGGCTAGCTTGTGGGTATGTGGTGGCGGTAATGAGGAAAAGTGACCTGGAGCATCATTAGTGTCTCCAGCTTCAAACATGCTAAACTGGATGAGCTGCAAGGACAAAGTCTAAATAAAATTTTCCACTTTGGTGTGAAGTTTGGGTGCAGAGCCAACTGTTTTAACAAGACCTCACACTGATAGGCACAGTATTGTGGAGACCATTTTTGCAGGTGGAAAAGAAACTAAAACCACATTCAAAGAGATTATTAAAACTGGCTTAGCATAGCTGGTAGCAGCGATGACAAAAGTTGTTCATTTTACAGAGTGGGCTTTTTAGGTCTTTTCCGCTATCAGGGGACAGGTTCTTGAACTGGTGACCTTCTGGGTTACTTGAACTTTTGGTGCCACCTAGTGAACTGCCCCACATTTCCACAGATTTTGAGCAGAGCCATGTAGAGTAGGTAGCTCAGTGGAATAACCTGTTAGGCTACCAGTATGTAAATCTGCATTCAATTCCCAGTCACACCAGTGGCGGCTCCAGAGATTTTTTTTCTACAGTGCTATGGGAGAGCTTGGTATTTTTCTGAGGGTGCTATGGGCTCATGTGTTGTGACAGGCGGCTCTATACTACAGCTCTGTCACATTCACAAGCGTTGCGGACACATAGCCACATTCTGATCTGTGACAGTCACTAAAGACATACAGAATGACCAAAATCACACACACAAACCTAGGCTACTGTTCAGTACAAATATTCACAGACCTCATGACCACATGTAGCCTATAGCCTCAGGAGAAAAATGCTAAAGGCAGGCAGAAAGAAAATCTTTCTCCTACCATCGATGTCTTCATAACAGCACAATGTACCTGTTGTTGGTGGTTAAGAGCAAAAAGCATCAATGATTTGGTTGCTGTCCAGAGGCCGTGTTCTCTGAGGGCTAATTGCCAGGAGTGACACCAGGTCACTGGTTTTGTCTGTGCCTTCTGCTGTTCCTCAAGTAGTTCTTTAGGCAACACAGACTTCACTTCTTTCCAATTCCACTCATGGACATTTGGGCAGCAAAACTGAACCATTTCAGCAGCTTGAAACTGCACTCACTGCAGTATGACATCATCATTGATACTGGAAAAAACTCATCCATGCCTTTGTCTCCTCTAAGCTTGACTACTGTAACTCCCTACTCTTTGAGATCTCTGTAAAAAACCTTCAAAGGCTTCGATACTTTTTAAACAGTGCAGCTAGAATTCTGAAGAGAGTACGTAAACAGGAGCACATTACACCTATACTCCATAACCTTCACTGGCTCCCCATCACCTACAGAATCCATTTTAAGATTGCTTTCATCACCCACCAGTGCATCCATGGCAATGCCCCCACATACCCCAAAGGCCTCCTCAGTCCCCACACATCCTCCCGTTCTCTCCGTTCATACATCATAAATCTTCTCTGTCCCCGTCGCAGCACACTTCACACCATGGGAGACAGGGCCTTCTGTTCAGCTGCCCCTCATATTTGTAACTCCCTCCCTGACCACCAGAGGGCTCCACAAACTGTGGAAGCTTTAAAAAAAAATCTCTAGCCATACCTGCTTAGACAGGCCTATCACAGGCCTCAATAATTTGAATCTGTTCCATCTTAGTCTTTTAATTCTATTTTATTATTTCATTTTGGATTTATTATATTTCTGGTGACTGTTTTTATCTTAAGATTTATTTTCTTATTTATCCTTGGTTTATTTTTTTCCCCTGCAGCACCTATCATGACATTGTTGAACGTGATGTCATTGAATGTCACATTACACTCATCTTGTGTAAAACAATCAGTTTCTACTGATGAACGTTTATTTTCATTCATGAGTGGAATATTTATCTAATCGCATAAATCTGAAAATGCCATTAGTGGTCTTACTGTGGAAACTGAAAGGATGATGTCATCACCCTGCTTCTGTAACATGTTCACAGTTAATTTAGCAGTCTAATATAGCATATATTATTATTATTATTATTTTCTTCTTGTTGGTGGTGGGGACAAAGTGCTGGCGTCCTCCCTGAGAAACTCACCCAGAGCAGACAGATGTTGAGGGGCTTCTCTAGAAACTCTTAAAAAAAAAAGAAGGAAACATACCCTTAAAAAATGCTTTAACAAGTAACTTCCGTCATAACAATGAAACACATTTCCAGACGTCCTCTTCCAAAAGAAGGGTTATCATGTGGGGAACAGTTTTCATCTGTGATAGAGTCCTCACAACAGGTCAGATTAAAAGACTTCTTTTAATCCATGAGCGGCCTTCTAAAGTTTTAGCTTTGTTGTTAGCCCCAAGTGCCGTCTTCTCCATTTTTGTAGAAGCGTTACAGTGCTACAAAACAGGCCTGGCATATGGACTACAGCATTTCACCCACTGTGTTCCACTGGATTCTATGAGAACGGAGATATTTCTTGCAATGGAACACTTTTTGGAAAATGACAAAGAAAAAGATTGTATAGTAGAAGTTTTAGTTTTAAATGATGGACCAAGGCCTTAAAAACCATGGGATGAAATTAAATTAAAAAATAATAAATGAGGAATTATTTTCCTGGTTTGGGGGGGGGGGTTGTGCTATGACAAATCCCGGGGGAGAACCCCCTAGTGCCCCCTTGGACGCCCGCCCATGGGGTCACACTACCTGCCTGTGTCCTGTGAGCAAGACTCTTCACCAGCATTCTCTCTGGTCACCCAGCTGTAAATGGGCATTGGCATTGGACATAACCTGCATCAGATTGTTGTCCCACACAAAGTGACCCACAGCTCTCATCTGCTTCATGTGTACAGAATCTGGGGATAAATCCTGGCACCAATGGGTCTCAGAGACGACGGTGCATCCGGAAAGTATTCACAGCGCTTCACTTTTTCCACATTTCGTTATGTTACAGTCTTATTCCGACATGGAGTAAATCAATTTTTCCCCTCAAAATTCTCCTCACAACAACCCATAATGACAACATGAAAATCATTTTGAAATTTTTGCAAATTTATTAAAAATTAAAAACAAAAAATCACACGTACATAAGTATTCACAGCCTTTGCTCAATACTTTGTTGATGTACCTTTGGCAACAATTACAGCCTCAAGTCTTCTTGAATATGATGCTGCAAGCTTGGTGCACCTGTCTTTGGGCAGTTTTGCCCATTCCTCTGTGCAGCACCTCTCAAAGGCTCCATCAGGTTGGATGGGGAGAGTCAGTGCACAGCCATTTTCAGATCTCTCCAGAGATGTTCAGTTGGATTCAGGTTTGGGCTCTGGCTGGGCCACTCAGGGACATTCACAGAGTTGCCCTGAAGCCACTCCTTTGATATCTTGGCTGTGTGCTTAGGGTCATTGTCCTGCTGAAAGATGAGTCATTGCCCCAGTCTGAGGTCAAGAGCGCTCTGGAGCAGGTTTTCATCAAGATGTCTCTGGACATTGCTGCATTCATCTTTCTCTCAATCCTGACTAGTCTCCCAGTTCCTGCCGCTGAAAAACATCCCCACAGCATGATGCTGCCACCACCATGCTTCACTGTAGGGATGGTGCCTGGTTTCTTCCAAACATGACACCTGGCATTCACACCAAAGAGTTCAATCTTGTCTCATCAGACCAGAGAATTTTGTTTCTCATGGTCTGAGAGTCCTTCAGGTACCTTTTGGCAAACTCTAGGTGGGCTGCCATGTGTGTTTTATAAGGAGTGTCTTCTGTCTGGCCACTCTACCATACAGCCCTGATTGGTAGATTGCTGCAGAGATGGCTGTACTTCTTGAAGGTTTTCCTCTCTCCACAGAGAGAGGAGCTCTGACAGAGTGACCATTGAGTTCTTGGTCACCTCCCTGACTAAGGCCCTTGTCACCCGATTGCTTAGTTTAGACGTACGACCATCTAGGAAGAGTCCTGGTGGATCAGAACTTCTTCCATTTACAGATGATGGACGCCACTGTGCTCAATGAGACCTTCAAATAGCAGAAATGTTTCTGTACCCTTTCCCAGATTTGTGCCTCCAGACAGTCCTGTCTCAGAGGTCTACAGACAATTCCTTTGACTTCATGCTTAGTTTGTGCTCTGACATGCACTGTCAACTGTGGGACCTTATATTTAGACAGTGTGTTTTCCAAATCATGTCCAATCAACTGAATTTACCCCAGGTGGACTGCAATTAAGAAACATTTCAAGGATGATCAGTGGAAATAGGAGGCACATGAGCTTCATGGCAAAAGGCTGTGAATACTTATGTACGTATGATTTCTTTTTTTTTTTTATTTCTAATACATTTGCAAAAATCTAAAAAAACCTTTTTTTCACATTGTCATTATGGGATATTGTGTAGAATTTTGAGGAAAAAAAGAATTTCATCCATTTTGGAAGAAGGCTAAGGAAGTAGTGAGATCAGGAGGTGGTGTTTTCTCCAAAAGGAATTACCTGCTGACTGTTTTACTGGGTGTGTACACACACACCCACTATTAACTGTTTCTCTTTCCTGCCAGCAGTACCCGATCTGACAGCTGGAGACGGTGGCCACCTGGAGACTCAGGACTTGGCGGCTCCAGGGTGTTCCAGATCCGTTGGCGGTGGAAATCGTGTGGGTCCCGACTCTTCTCTGGACGGGCGTCTCCTATCCTCGAGCCTGCCCACACGACACCAACTTCATAACTGACTGTAGTATTGAATTGTATCTGTATCCGTTGTGCACGTTTCACAACATTAAATTGTTACTTCGTATTTCCATTGACCATTCATTTACGCCCCCTGTTGTGGGTCCGTGTCATCACACTTTTTACAACAGGATTTCTCGGCCATCGTCATGGATCCCGAGGGGGGTCAACCATCGAGTGAACCACCAATGGAAACGCAGGGTGCACAGGCGCCGGCAGGAGGCGTATTAGGTGAGCTGCAGCAAATCTTAACCACCTTCACTGCTCGGTTGGACTTGGTGACCCAGCAGAATGTTATTCTCAATCGGAGGATGGAGGCTCTCACCGCCCAGGTGGAAGCGCGCATGCAGGGTGCTGCTGCAGCACCTCCTCCTGCTGTTCAGGCGCCGAATACAGATATTCCACAGGTCGTTCAACGAACCCCCCCACCGTCCCCTGAAGCATACATAAGCCCTCCGGAGCCGTACGGAGGTTGTGTGGAGACATGCGCAAACTTCCTGATGCAGTGTTCGCTCCTCTTTGCACAGCGTCCCATTATGTATGCGTCAGACTCCAGCCGGGTGGCTTATGTTATTAATCTGCTTCGAGGTGAGGCACGCGCCTGGGCTACGGCGCTCTGGGAGCAGAATGCATGGCTCCTAACGATATATACTGAGTTTGTGAGGAGTTCAGACTGGTGTTCGATCACCCACATAGAGGCGAGACCGCTTCGAGTGTGCTGTTGTCTATGAGACAGGGGCGTCGGAGTGCAGCCGAGTATACAGTCGCCTTCCGCATCGCGGCAGTGAGGGCCGGCTGGAATACTGTTACACTCCGCGCTGCCTTTGTAAACGGACTGTCTCTGGTCCTTAAGGGGAACCTGGTGGCTTAGGACGAGCCGCGGGATTTAGATGGGCTTATCGACCTGGTAATACGGTTACACAACCGATTAGCAGAACGTCGACGGGAGCGGGGCGAAGGGCGTGGTCAGGCACAAGCCGTCCCTCTTCCTTCCGGGTCCGAAAGGGAGCCATCTTCCCCACGCTCCACAGCCAGAGGCTCCGTGTGGCGACAGCTCCCCCTGCTGATGTTGTTAGGGAAATGAGCAGGGCCAAAATTAGATCAGATGACAGATTGAGGAGGCTGGCCCACGGGGAGTGTTTTCTCTGCAGCTCAAAAGAGCATATACAGAAAAACTGCCCCAAACGGCCAAAAGGACAACACTCGCCGTTAGAGACTGGGCTAAGGGTGGGTCATAACACGCACGAGGGGTGCGCACGTAAATCTGCACGACTCCCAGTTACGATCCTGAGTGGGGATCTAACCCTTCACGCCCCAGCACTGGTGGACACAGGGTCGGAAGGGAATCTGTTGGACAGCAGATGGGCAAAGGAAGTGGGGCTCCCTCTAGTGGCCCTTCCTTCACCATTGAAGGTACGGGCACTAGATGACACCCTTCTCCCTTTAATCACACACAAGACACAGCCAGTAACATTGGTTGTGTCTGGGAATCATCGGGAGGAGATTGTGTTTTTTTGTAACACCTTCTAACTCCCGCGTTATATTGGGCTTCCCGTGGATGATAAAACACAATCCCCGGATTGATTGGCCGTCTGGGGTTGTGGCTCAGTGGAGTGAAACCTGCCACCGGGAGTGTTTAGGATCCTCGGTTCCCCCCGTATGACCGCTAACGAGGAGGTCAAAGTCCCCCCCAATCTGACGGCAGTGCCTGAGGTGTACCACGATCTGGCACTCACTCTCCGCCCGCACCGGCCATACGATTGCACCATTGATTTGATCCCGGGCGTTGAGTACCCGTCCAGCAGGCTGTACAACCTCTCACTCCAGAGCGCGAATCAATGGAGACCTATATCCGGGACTCTTTTGCTGCTGGGTTGATCCAGAACTCCACCTCCCCGATGGGTGCAGGTCTCTTTTTTGTGGGCAAGAAAGACGGCAGACTCCGTCCATGCATCGATTACAGAGGGCTGAACGAAATCACGGTTCGCAACCGATACCCGTTACCTCTGTTGGATTCGGTGTTCACGCCCTTGCATGGAGCCCAAATATTCACTAAATTGGATCTTAGGAATGCATATCACCTGGTTCGGATCCGGAAGGGAGACGAGTGGAAGACGGCATTTAACACCCCGTTAGGTCACTTTGAGTACCTGGTCATGCCGTTCGGCCTCACCAATGCGCCCGCGACGTTCCAAGCCTTGGTTAATGACGTCTTGCGGGACTTCCTGCATCGGTTCGTCTTTGTATACCTGGACGACATCCTCATCTTCTCCCCGGATCCTGAGACCCATGTCAAGCATGTACATCAGGTCGTGCAGCAGTTGTTGGAGAACCGGCTGTTTGTGAAGGGCGAGAAGTGTGAGTTCCACTGCACTTCTTTGTCCTTCTTGGGGTTCATAATCTCCTCCAACTCCGTCGCCCCTGATCCAGCCAAGGTTGCGGCGGTGAGAGATTGGCCCAAACCGACAAGCCGTAGGAAACTGCAACAGTTCCTCGGTTTTGCAAATTTCTATCGGAGGTTCATTAAGGGCTACAGTCAGGTTGTTAACCCCCTGACAGCCCTGACCTCCACTAAACTCCCTTTCACCTGGTCGGATCGTGCGAAGCCGCTTTTAAGGAGTTGAAACGTCGGTTCTCGACTGCACCACTTCTGGTGCAGCCTGACCCTGATCGCCAGTTTATAGTCGAAGTGGATGCCCCTGACTCAGGGATAGGAGCCGTGCTGTCCCAGAGTGGGGAGTCCGATAAGGTTCTCCATCCTTGTGCCTACTACTCCCGCAGGTTGACCCCGGCTGAAAGGAACTATGACGTCGGCAATCGGGAACTTCTGGTGGTGAAAGAGGCTCTTGAGGAGTGGAGACACCTTCTGCAGGGAGCCATGGTCCCCTTCACGGTTTTCACGGACCATCGGAACCTGGAATACATCCGGACCGCTAAGCCCCAGCCAAGCCCATTGGTCACTGTTCTTCGGTCGGTTTGACTTCCAGATCACGTATTGCCCCGGGACCAAAAACCAACAGTCCGATGCACTGTCCCGGGTGCATGAAGAGGAAGTCAAGCCAGAGCTGTCGGATCCACCGGACACCATAATCCCCGAGTCCACTGTCATCGCAACCCTCACCTGGGAAGTGGAGAAGACCGTCCGGGAGGCCCTGACATGACACCCGGGACCCCGGAGATGGACCTAAGAACAGACTATACGTCCCACCAAGAAGCCAGGGCTGCGGTCTTGGACTTCTGTCACGGTTCCAAGCTCTCCTGCCGCCCAGGGGTGCAAAGACCGTGGCAGTGGTCCGGCAGCGCTTCTGGTTGGCGTCACTGGAAACCGACGTCCGGGAGTACGTCCAGGCCTGCACCACCTGCGCCAGGGGCAAGGCTGAACACAGGAAGGCCCAAGGACTCCTCCAGCCGCTGCCAGTGCCTCGTCGCCCCTGGTCCCACATAGGCCTGGACCTCGTCATGGGTCTCCCTGCGTCCCAGGGAATGACAACCATCCTGACGATAGTGGACCGGTTCTCCAAGGCGGCCCACTTCGTGGCCCTCCCGAAGCTCCCGATGGCCCAGGAGACTGCAGACCTCGTGGTCCACCACGTCGTGCGTCTGCATGGTATCCCCATGAACATAGTCTCGGATCGTGGTCCCCAGTTCTCCTCGCAAGTCTGGAGGAGTTTCTGTAGGGAACTGGGGGCCACCGTGAGCGTCTCGTCCGGGTACCACCCTCAGACTAATGGACAGGCAGAGCGGGCGAATCAAGATCTGGAGCAGGCCCTGCAGTGTGTAACTGCCGTGCATCCGACGGCTTGGAGTCAACATCTGGCCTGGATCGAGTACGCCCATAACAGTCAGATCTCCTCGGCGACCGGCCTCTCCCCCTTCGAGGCATGTTTGGGGTATCAGCCCCCATTGTTCCCACCCATAGAGGGAGAGGTCGAGGTCCCCTCGGTCCAGGCCCACCTCAGAAGGTGCCATCGGGTGTGGCGCACAGCCCTCTCTGCCCTTCTGAAAGCCCGGACGAGGGCTAAGGACCATGTAAGACCACGTACCCCGGCTCCTGCATACCAGCCTGGGCAGGAGGTATGGCTGTCAACTAAGGACATCCCTCTGCAGGTCGAATCACAAAAACTGAAGGACAGATACACTGGACCATTCATGATCACCAAAGTCCTCAGTCCAGCCGCAGTGAAGCTGAGGCTGCCAGCTTCACTGCGGATACATCCAGTTCTTCCACATGTCCCGGATTAAGCCTTGTTCCACCTCACCCTCTGCACTCCCAGACCAGCGCCATCTCCTGCCTGAATCATCGATGGAGAGCCAGCCAGGAGGCGCCCGTTGAGGGGGGGGTCCTGTTGTGTGGGCCGCCCGAAGAAGAGGTACTGCTGGCCCAATGCCAGAGGGCGCCCTGCCTGAAGGCGGGCTTCAGGCACCAGAGGGCGCATTCACCGCCAGAGACTCGAGTTGACAGCTGTCACTTATCACCTCATCACACCTCACCCATAAAAGCCTGGAGAAGACACCACATCTCTGCCGAGAAATCGTCAAACCGTTCAGGTAGACACTCAATCGTTGTATGTAATTCAGCTAAGCTAAGTTGTGACGTATTTTGCATCTGAGCTGGTAGCTGTTGAACTGTAATTTGATTTTTGCAGCTCTATCCACTGACTGCCAAGTTGGAGGGAGTAAGAGTTGGCGTTCCCCGCTCTACAGTCTTACACTCGTTGAGTGGAGTCTGCACGTCTACCTCAAGGAAGTAGTGAGATCGGAGGTGGGTTTTCTTCAAAAGGAATACTGCTGACTGTTTTTACTGGGTGTGTACACACACACACCCCCACTATTAACTGTTTCTGTTCCTGCCCAGCAGTAACCCGATCTGACAGCTGAGACGGTGGCCACCTGGGGACTCAGGACTTGGTGGCTCCGGGGTGTTCCAGATCACTGGCGGTGGGAAATCGTGTGGGTCCAGACTCTCTCTGGCAGGGCGTCTCCTATCCTCGAGCCTGCCCACATGACACCAACTTCATAATTGACTGTAGTATTGAATTGTATCTGTATCCGTTGTGCAAGTTTCACAACATTAAATTGTTACTTCGTATTTCCATTGACCATTCATTTACGCCCCCTGTTGTGGGTCCGTGTCGTCACACTTTTCACAACAGTACTGATATGAAAATTCAGTAAGGTATATCTTCTTTTATACATTCCAAATCTAAGGTGGAACTCTGCTAGTGTTTACTAAGGTACACCTAAATATCTTTAAAAAGAGAGAGAGAGAGAGCAGAGCCACTTAGTTGACTGGTCTTGAGAACCAGGGATTGTAGGTTGAAAAGCTTTTTTATCCCATGGGAACTCTCCCTACCCACCTAAGCGGCTCAAGAATATGGACAGCATGTATATAAGAGACATTTACATGACAATTTATATGACAATATTGACATACAATACGGCAGAGCCCCTCCAGAAGCTAAAGGTTTTAGTCATGCTAATGCTCCCAAGAACCATTTTACTGAAAAAAGTCTGAAGGACCTAAAGTCCCTTTCACACTGGGGTTGCTCCCAGTTGCGTCGTGTGTCATTATGACGACACCACGTGGAAGCAACCTAGTGCCGAGACGATGCAGCTTGCGCCACAACAAAGCGAGGGGAGCAAACAAAAATTAAACATGCTTAATTTTTAAAACACGGTACTGTATGCCATTTCACACCTCCTGCCGGGCTCCATTGTTCTTCTGGAGCTATAAATACTGCAAGATCGTTGCTTCACTTTATCATACTGGACTCATTATATGAGGACTGCTCACTGTGTCGCAAAGCTGACTGTTGTCATTTCATAAAAGCGCTGTCTCTCTGTGACACAGTTAAAGAGAGAGAGAGGGACAGCGTGCACGCAAGAGAGCGCTTTTATTTTAAGGAGTCTGATAGAGAGAAGACATTCTCTCTCTGTGTGTGTCTAATCACAGCTGTGACTCTTTAAAATAGACACACACTCGCTGCATGTTTGTACGATCATCAAACGACCAGCTCAATCAGGTCTGATCAAATCAGCGGACCTGATCGGAGCAACCGGAGGTTTAAAAGTTTAACGAGTCACAGCGTTTCGTTCAGGGCAGCTTTTACCAGAGCCAGACTCAGCAGCATCTGTACACAAAGAAAGTGATCCACCAAGACAAATAATAATAATAATAATGTTAAATTACTCTGTTTTTGAGCTGCATCACACCATGTAGTAGAGAACAGACTGCACTTCCACAGAGGCAGAAAATAGCACTGAACTGGTGCGGCAAAGCCCCCTGTCACATTGGCATATTCGTAGAGCTGCTCATTGCGGCGTATCGTCTACGCTGAGTTGAGCAGCTCTACGCCTACTTTTAGCAGCTGTACATCGAGTTTTTCTCCCTGCGCAGCAGTATGTTGAGGGCTACGCACATAGGACGGAAGAAATTAAACATGTTTAATTTTCTACACAGTTTGAAGCAGGTCTGCGCAGCACAGCATTACTGTACACAACCAAAAATTGAGTGCGTCAGCTGGAGAACATGAGAACATGATCACACAGCCCACAGCACGTGTGTGTTCAGAACAGGGAATAGAACCGCAACTCAGAAATCCAGAAACATAACAGAGGTCGGTTGCTTGCTCTCTCTCGCACGCGCGCACGCTCTCTCTCTCTCTCTGTGTCTGATCAGACCTGTGACTTTAAAAGAAAAGCGCACTCGCTGCATGTTGGTGCGCTCATCAAACGCCCTGATGGATCAGGTCTGATCAAACCTGAAAAGAGCTGTGACTCTTTAAAATAAACACGCACTCGCTGCAGGTCGGTGCGCTCATCAAACGCCCTGATCAATCAGATTTGATCAAATCTGAAAAGAGCTGTGACTCAAGCGCACTCGCTGCATGTTGGTGCGATCATCTGACGACCTGATTGATCAGGTCTGATCAAATCAGCAGACCTGATTGGAGTACACAATGAAAGTGATCCACCAAGACAAAAAATAAATAATAATAATGTTAAATGACTCTGTTTTTGAGCCGCACCACACCTGCAGTAGAGAACAGAGCGCACTTCCACAGAGGCAGAAAATAGCACTGAACTGGTTTAATAGCGGCATTGTACACGCGACTGTGTGCACATTAAAAAGCGAACACACGCAGCTGCAAGTATGAAACGAGTATGTGCGCATTTCGGGCGTATTTAAATGAAACACAACGCTGCAGTGAGCAGCTCTATGAATACACCAATGTGAAAGGAGCTTTACCAATACGATCACATTTTTTGTTGTGATTAGTTAGGCCTTTACATATCCAATATCAATAGCAGGTATGCCCCTAAATCCACCTGCCGAGCTTTTTCACACTGGCTCAACCTAAATTGACTATTTCTGTGGGCTCTTCAGTGCCCTCCTGATGTAGAAGTAGCACTATCCTGCATAAGAAGCACTTTCAACACCTTGAATTGCATGTGATGAAGCAAGCTTAAAGCTTTTTCATTCAAACCACAGATCCAGAATGCTGCGTCTGCAGCCCATTATGAGAAGTTGAAAAATGAACCATCAAGGTCATGGTGTACCCATTCTCAGCTGAATGGCGTCAGTTCACCCTGAACGTTGGAGGTGAACTGCAGAAAACCTCTTGCACATTGGTGGTGAAGGTGCCCACACTGTCCCTTTTGCCAGTGTTTCTCTCAGCTCCAAGACTTTGTGGTTTGCTGTATTTCCTCTGGTCCTGGATCTCCTTTTGCTTCAAGTTGTTGCCGATCATCATTATTGGCTGACACACAGGCTGTATGGGATCAAATTGTTTTAATCATCGGACTCAACAAAAATGGACAACTGAGTGTCATCAGCATAAGGTATGTTAAACAGAACACACTGAAGCTTGCTTTTGAATCCAAGTCATTATCTACAGTTTATATGTAGTTAGCATTAAAATACAAATATAGATATTGGCAGGGAATGTCAGCTACCATACCATACCATACCAACTTTATTTATTAAGCACCTTAAAACAGCCAGTGCTGACACAAGGTGCTATACACTGCAAACATAATACAAATTAAAACACAATAAAATTTAAATAAAAAGAACCACCAAAATGCAATTAATCATTGGTGTCAAAAGTCAAGGAAAAAAGATGTTTTTAAACCAACTTTAAAAATGACCAATGAGGGTGCCTCCCTAACACCCAGAGGCAGGCTGTTCCACAGTTTGGGAGCAACAACCAAAAAAAGCTCTGTTCCCCCTGTGCATTCTCTTCGACCTAGGCACTTGCAGGAGCAGCTGGTCAGCCAACCTGAGAAACCAACTAGGTACATAAGGCTGAAGAAGCCCAGAGAGGTACAGTGGAGCTAGACCATGAAAATTTTAAAATTTTAAAATGTACCCTAAAATGAACTGGCAACCAGTGAAGTGCAGCCAGGACAGGAGTCATATGCTCCCTCCTCTGAGCCCCTGTCAAAAGACACACCACAGCATTCTGGACCAATTTTAGATGGGAGAGAAGTGACTGATTTACTCCCATATAGAGCGAATTGCAGTAATCCAGACGAGATGACACAAAAGCATCAATAACCATCTCAAAATGTTACCTGGAAAGGAAAAGGTTTCACTGTTGCCAAACGCCTCAAATAATAAAAACCAGATTTCACCACTGCTGCAATGTGACTGTCCAATTTAAGATTGCCATTTTCAATTTATTTTCATTTATATAGTGCCAAATCACAACAAAGTTGCCTCAAGGCACTTCACACAAGTAAGGTCAAGTAAGGTTTCTGTGCTACCGACAGAAATTACAAAACAATTCACAAAACGAATATACAGGAAATGTTGCCGGTGAACAAGACAGGAGGGTTTCTGGAACAGATACCACACCCATCTCTGGATGGAGCCGCACCTCAGAGAGAAAAGAAAAAAACAAAACAATCAGGCATCAGAAAGACAAAAAACACACTAGCCCTAAGCTTCACTAAAAGACCCAGAATTTAGATAAATTTGAGGCTGCGGCCCGCTCCAATTCCTAATAAAATGAATTTAAAAGATTAAAAAGCATAGTAACATACTATACCAGTCTGCTAGCCATACAAAAGGGAAAATAAGTGCATCTTAAGTCTGGACTTGAAACTCTCTACAGAATCTGACTTTTATTTATCGCCATCCATCTTAAAACCAACCACTAGGTCCAACCTAGGTCAAAAAACATGTGGCACATTACTTTTGTAGTGTCAGTGTTGAGAACCCCAGCGGCTTGAGAAGACTAAGGGGACACCCACATTTGACCTGGCTGTGGCAGATACATGGTTACTTTTGAGTGGTGGAAACGGACGGGTTGTCTGCCTGAGTGGCTGCCGTGTAGTTCTGCATGGCAACAGTGCCTGCTCCTAGACTTGAATTGACTAACGACTGAGTTTGACTGCAGGCCTATTACTAGATGAGCGGTATATGACAGAAAACAAGATTTAACACTTTCCATGTTCCTCTTTCTGTATCTTATTGCCATATTGTTGGAGTCAGTTGGCTCAGAAACAAGAAAGCAGTGTTTGCGACAATTCAGGAGTCTGTGAAAACTGGAGAGAAAAGTCTTGATTCCTAATTTTTAAAAGCAAGTTTAAATGTCATGACTCCATCTGCAGATGCTTCACGAGGTGAGCATAAAACACAGCAGCCACCCACCATTTCTTTTTCTCTCCCTTTCTGTTGCCCTATTTTTTTGTGTCTTTGATGCTCATTCCCCCAGCGTCATTGTTCTGTCACATTTCCTTTGATTTCCTGTCAGTCAGTCTCACTTGACTGTCTCTATTCTTTCACTTGTCTCAGCTCAGAATGAATGAACTGCGTGTTCATTAAACGTGACACCTGGAAACATAATGGCGCACCATCGTCTCAGTGAAGTATCACAATGAAACAAAGGAAGAGAAATGGAAGAGTCCTTCTTCATTTTGTAAAGAGGCGTATATAAATAGTCCTCATTATAGCTGACTGTTTATCTCTGTTAATCTTAAGGTCCAAACATTAAATAGAAGAAGGTACACCTGTGAGTACATGTGGTGGTTTAGGTGACATTTGCAACAGTATACCTGCAGTAGAATGAAAGAATTGCAGATAATAATGATGTAAAATTGCACTCGGTGCAACCTCACCTCTGGTATTTCAGTCAGAGAATAACAAGAGACTTATTTATGAGCAGTGTCACCAGAAAGCCATCAAAAAGTGAATGAGTCTTTTTAAATATACAGTAGAGGGACCATTATATACTACGGAGTGCTGCTCATTGCTACAACCATTTATGAATACATAAAATTTTTTATCATGTATTTATGTGTAATCCATTTCCAGCCGCGCTGTAAAAGCCGATGATGTGTATGGACAGCGGTGCTTTGGCTGTTTCTTTCCAGATCTGTTGCTCTATTGATCTTCCAGACATAAAATTACAGTAAAACACTTTTGCCACATAAAGCAAGATGAGAAATTGGTATTTGGTAGCGTACGCTCAAACGATAGCTGCTGAGACAACAAAGCGGAGGTGTAATTTTGTACCATGTGTAATGCATTTTGCGATATCATGTTTATGGAGTGAGAGCTTGAAAACATTCACTGTAAGGCCGGATCATTGATCACCCAATGAGGCAGAAAGTATACAGAAGTGAAAGCATGGACAAGAGGATCAGTAGAATTAGACGTGGCAATGTAGAAGGGGAAATCCCTCCCCAAAGCCGTGGAGGATCCTTTTGTAACACCAGGGAATGACAACAGAGTGCAAGGCAACATACATGAGACATGCAGAGATGAGACAGATGTTTGCATGAACTACTTGGGGTGGACTATAGCAGTGGTTCAATTCAATTCCATTTATTTATACAGTGTCAAATAACAACATACAGTGCTGCATATGAGTGAGGCTTAACCTTTATCCACCCTATGTGGTGATACTACCCGCAACTGGAAACTGACTCAAACGGCTGTAAGACAGGTGTTTAAGGGGAAAAAAGGTTTATTATAATAATGCTGGACAAAAATGTGATATTGCAAATGACTGAGACCAGGCAGCAAGTGTGGGAAACCAGGCAGGCCAGTGGAATTGCTGGTGGCTGCAGATTCCACAGAGACATTCAAGTCCAGACTAAAGACGCATCTATTCTCCCTCTTATATGGCTATCATACTGGTGTAGTATGGAACTATACTTCCTCTCCTTTTTATTCATATTATTAGCAACAGAACCATGAACTCTGCTTTGCTACATCTAAATTTTGGGCATGTTAGCGAAACACAGGGCTCACTGCCGGCGACCACCTTAGCAATCTCTTTGCTTCCCTGTTGATTTACTGCTGGTGAATTAGTGCATCAGGTGCAGTTATTTCCAGCCAACTGATTCTGCTGTTTTTCTCTCTGTCCGAGGCACTGACAACACCAATGACCGATCCTGGCACTGCACACTAGGGCGCCGGGCCAGCCTCAGGATGCCACGCCAATTGCACCACTGACCGGAGGTCCCGCCCTACAGTCTACCAGTGCTGGACATGGGCTCCTATGTATTAGAGACCCAGGATGGACCCTGTTTTTGTTGCTCTTCTGTTTGTAAAGAAACTCAACTCGGGTACAATCTGTAAAAACTTTGTAAATTTTAGAATTTACTAAACAGTGGGTCACTCCTCTGAGTCTGATCTGCTTGTGGTTTCTTCCTCATTATCAGCAGAGAGAGTTTTTCCTTACCACTGTCACCAGTGTGCTTGCTCACTGGGGTTGGTAAGGTTAGACCTTACTCATGTGATACACCTTGAGGCAGTTTTGTTGTGATTTGATGCTATACAAATAACAGAAATTTTAACAGTACAACACAAATGCTTTGCAGTCCACAGCCATGGAAGGCCACCAAAAGTGATGCCGAGCAATGTCCAGTGTGCAGTTTATTCCAGGGTGACAGGCGAATTTGGTGGAGTGGCAGAATTGTAATACTTGAGAGATGACGGGTGGTGGAATGAATAGGTGACCTGGGGGTCCGGGTGTTGCCTCTGTGCCTTGCGAATGCGGTGTTCAACGTCCTAGGTGACGCTACTTATGATGACTGAGGGGATGATATTTTCGGGAGTACCTGAGTCTGTGTCCAGGGTGAACTGTTGAGATAAGGCGTCTGGTTTGTGTTCTTGGATCCGGGCCTGTAGGTGATAGCAGAGAACACTGGACAAACTGCTGGACATTATGTACAATGCCAGTCACCCTCTGCACACTGTTATCAGCAACCAGAGAAGTCTCTTCATCCACAGACTGCTCCTTCCCAAGTGCAGGACCAACAGACTGAAAAACTCCTTTGTCCCTCAGGCCATCAGACTGTACAATTCCTCATTCGAGGGGAGGAGGAGTAACAGGAAGACAGGGGACGGGAAGGAAAGGAACGGTAGTAGTCAGTAAGCCAGTAGTGAGCAGTATTTCTGGTATTTATAGTTGTATTTACATTTTGCAAATTGCTTTTTACTTCTACTGTTGATACTCTGTATGCTTCTTACCCTGTGTGCTGCTATACAATGCTGCTGGAATCTCAATTTCCCTGAGGAAGTCTTCCCAAGGGATTAATAAAGTTCTATCTAATTTAATCCCACTGGTCAAGAAACTCATACAGCACTTCATTTATCAGTGATTGGAACGTTGCAGGGGCATTAGTTAGACCAAACGGCATCACCAGGTACTCAAAATGGCCGAGACAGGACCCTGTCCCTTCTAAACACGGGAGCAAGGTCATGATAAACTGAAGGAACCGAAACCAAATGAGCGGGAATTGTGTCTAAGGGATGTGTTCTGGGATGAGTGGTGGGCATGGCAGAACGTATACAGTGGGTGAAGCACATCTCACTCCACTGGGTGATTTCCCCAGTTGGTCAGTCTACATAAGGGTTGTGAGAGAGCAGCCAAGTATGCCCTAACACAGTGGGAGTGGAAGAGGAGAATACATATAATTATATCTCCTCATGATGGTTACTGGATGTTATTAAATGAAGGGGAACGGTACAGTGTGTAATGGTGGTTAAGGCGGTGTTGTCCAGAGCCTTAACCCCAATGGGAGAAGACAATTCCTCAAGAGGAATACTGAGTCTAGTTATGATGTTTCTGCTGATAAAACTGGCCTCAGCTGCGGAGTCAATTAAGGCAGATGTGGAATAGTTGTTGTGGTGGAAATGGATTGTGGCTGGGATTTGGGTCTCAGACACAAGGGGACCTGTCATACAACTGCTACTCTCCAGTAACCCAGCTGAAAGGGACAATATGTTAGGATGTGACTCCTCAAACCACAATAAACACATTTTCCTACCTGAATACGTTGAACCCCCTCTTCTGGTGTTACGTTAGATCTGCCAACCTGCATTGGTTGTCAGCAAAGAACGCCACAGTCCCGAGAAGTGCCAATCTTGTGAAGAGAGAGGTGACCCTTATGCGTGGAGAGAGAGAAAGGGTGGCGCTGGCTGGACCCCTTGCTCGTGTCCCCTATGACACTCTTGCAAATGGTTATCCACACAGATAAGGTCATCCAGCTTTGTGGTTTATCTCTAGTCACCAACTCGTCACATAATTTCTCTATCAGGCCATTGGTAAACGTGGCCCACAATGCGTCCCAGCCTGCCTTGGTTGCTAAAATGTAGAATTGTACTGGAATATTCTGCAGTGCTCAGGCGACCTGACAGATACTAAATAATCTTTCGGAGGCCATCTGCTCCCCCCATGGGATGGTCAAAAACCTTACGGAGTTCAGTGCATAACCCCTCATATGTATCGGAGGATCGGGGACTTGTCCTTCCACAGAGCGGTGATCTACGTCAGTGCCTATCCTCAGAACAAGCTTGTAAGGTAGTCTACTTTACTGTTATCTGTACTAAATCTGGAGGGCATCTGAGGAAAAAAGCAAAAATGATAAACAGTGGCTGAATCAGTCAGAGAATGGTTCCGGGTCACAGTCTAAGGAATCATGTGCTGGTGTGTTAGTGGTCATTAACTGTTGCGATATCTAAATAGTGATTGGGGTTGGATTGGTACTGGATGTAGGGATCATACTTGTGATTTGGCCGGGGAGTGTGGTGAGCTGTGCACAGAGTTGTGATACCTGAGCTGATAGTTGTTGGTTGCTGTCCCAGAGTTCTTGGATTTGCTGATTGTGTTGGCCCAGTAAACTGCCCTGAGAGGAGAGCGGCTGGTGGATTGTGCCTGCCCCAGGTGAGTCCATGTTGGCCAGATTATTCTGTTGTGATACTACTGGGGACTAGAAACGGACTCATACGGCTGTAAGGCAGGAGTTTAAGAAAGAAAGGTTAATGTGATATTGCAAATGACGGAGACCAGGAGATGCAGACACTGGAGAACAGGCGACAGGTGCGGGAAACCAGGCGGCCAGTGGAACTGGTGGTGGTTGTGGATTGCACAAACTCAAACACAAAATTACAATTCATTCATAATTAGACAAACTACAGGTCAAGAACTTTTCCAAGACAAAAGAATATCACTGGAGGCTAGTATTACACTGTAGGGAACAGAATAATCTGGCTGTGTTTTTCTGTTTAGCTGAGGCTTATGGTGCGTTTACACATAGGCAAGACGCGTTACGAATGTCATATTTGCATCATACTTGGCACATTCCTGACATTCTTAACGTGGCTTAATGCATCTAAATAGGTTTCTTAATAGTGTGTGTTGGTGCGTGATATTTGTGATTTTCGTGGAGCATGTTTTTGGCTGTCAAAAAAATCTTCCACGAATGTCATGCACCACCCTCATTTCGTTTCAGGTCGCAACTGAGTGTGTTGATCCATCTTGATTAGTGGTGATCCTTAGTAGAGCGTGACAGTGTTCTTCTCTGACGTGCACACAATTAAACCCTGCTGCACCGCATTCAGTTCCATTGCTGCAGTATGCTGAAGAAGGACAGTGATGCCGCATCGGCTAAAAGTTTCATTCCAATGCTCCTCAGTGCGCTCCTGCAGGTGTTCCACCAGCTGCATGTACCTGATGTTTGGGAAAACGAGCGAGACGAGAGCCGCGTGGAGCCACACATGTGGCTCTCTCCGACTCCTCCTCCTCTCTGTGCCACTCTATGGCACAGAGCCCAACTAAGCATGCAGTCACAAAGTTTTTCTGGTGTGGATTTTGAGGAGCAAATTGGAGCGATCTGAATTGTTCAGCAAATGAAGGTTGGATGAATATGGGTGTGTGTGTGGAGACAATTCACCTCATTCACAACGTGACAGAACTTAAAGCAGCAGCAGCAATGTGGAATATTATTCTCGATTGTGCATAATGATTCCTGATAATTCTCCAGCAACACGTGCCATTAATCGTAACGCGTGGTAACAGGTTGCAGCAGTTCCTGAGGACACCTGACGCCTCTGCCTCAAATCATCACATTCGTGATCAGCGGCCAAGAATGTATACTTCATGGCGTTCGTGATTTGCCGTCGTTATGTGTAAACGCAGCTTTAAGTAGACACCGCTGATTTGATGCAGGTGTGCCACAGCCACAGGTGTTGGTGATGATCAGCTCCAGTGGCAGGGAAACAGGGAGGAGAGGAGAAAAACACAACAGGAGCCAGACCAATTCTCTAGACCACAACACCCTATGAGCAAGCACATTGGCAACGTGGTAAGCAAACACTACCTCAGGCATTTTTACCCGAGGCCATCAAAATATGGCCATTGGGTATTGTGAAGACTTTGCGTCCATCCATCCGTCCGTCTGTCCGTTTGTGTGCTCAGCATAAGTCCAGTCCTATTACTGCCAGAGTCTTCAAAATTCACAGGAAACATTCTTGGGACACAGACCTTGGACAAGTTCAAAGATGGTTAACATTGACCTATTTTAAGAGGTATTTTAAGACGATAAAAAGTCAAATTCTGTTTCATTCTGTCCTGTTTTTACGTGAGGCCATCAAATATGGCCATCGGGTATTGCAAAGACTTTGTGTTCATCCGTCTGTCTGTGCTTGGCAGACCTATTTTAAGAGGTATTCTAACAGGTTAAAAATTCACGTTCTGTTTAAATCTGTTCTGTTTTTTTTTTCTTTTTTTTGAGTGGCGGAGGTGACAGCCAATCAGAGTAGAATGGGACCTTGATGTCAGTGGCAGGCCTCTTCATTTATGTGTTTATATGTTTCTCATATATTATGTAAAAGCTAGCGAGAAATAAACACTTCTAAAACTGAAAACGGTGTTTTTGGAACTTTATGACACCTCTGAAGTGATTTACAAGACTGTTAGATATATTTCTGTGTTCAGTTATGGTTTTCTTTTTGTTTTCTGTACTTGTTTTGGTATTAAGGTAGTTATTTCATTTAGGCTTATATGTTTAGTTTCATTCTTATTCTCATTTTCCTTTGTTCTCTCTTGGTATGTGCATGTAGAACTGGATTTAACCAGTTTGTACCACTTAGGATAAGGAGAGTTAGGTTACAATTATAAATCATATGTTTCCCGTTACTGCGGGCCTGGGGCAGGGGGATGGACCTCCCTTGAATGCCCACGGGGGCCAATAAGAGAAGGATTTTGTGAAATAAGGTCCGCCTCTGCCTGTTTTCTTTTTTCTTTTCAGCTGACCCCCCAATTACAGCCCTCTTAACCCCCTCCCACTTTAAGCATTTTTTTTAAATGTAGATGTAAATTAATATTCAAAGTTTTCAGCTAGTTGACTGTAGAGCTGTACAATATGGCCAAATTATCATATCTCAATATTGTCATATAAATTGTCATGTAAATGTCACATACATGCTGTCCATATTCTTGAGTCACTTAGGTGGGTAGGGAGAGTTCCCATGGGATAAAAAAAAAATCTTTTCAACCTACCATCCCTGGTTCTCAAGACCAGGCACCTAAGTGGCTCTACTCTTTTTTTTTTAAATTTATTTTTTTTAAGATATTTAGGTCTTCCCTAGTAAACACTAGTAGAGTTCCCCCTTAGATTTGGAATGTATAGTAGAAGATATACCTTACTGAATTTTCATATCAATATGATATACGATATGACTATGATTTGACACAAAGTGCCTCAACAGTGAAAATTAGACATTCTTAAACAAAACAGTAATAATATCACACTCATTTTGCACTCATCATAAGGTTAGGATACTGTGCCTTCCAAAAGTATTGGAACACTTGGAATTTCACACATTTTAATTTGTTTATGCCATTTTTAAATATAAGAAATACAAAAAAATAAAGAATAAAAATTTCTTAAATTATCTTCCTCAAACTTAAACTGAAAGCAAATCTCTAAAACCTGATAAAACCTGTAAATAATAATCAGTTTTATTGCCAGTTTTCTTTAGACAAGTCAGGGGATGTAACATGAACATTTCCAAGTCACTGAATATGTCTTGGACTTTATTTACATCAATTATGAAGAAATACAAAGGTTTCTTTCACCAAAACATCAAATCTAGGCTTTCATCTGAAATGTACTTTGTCAAATTGTAGCTGAACTTTCAGTTCTTCTTTTTAAGAAAATCCTCCTCTACACCACTTCATCAGGAAGCTGGGTTTTATATTTTTTAATTACTTTATATCAAGTTGTAGAGATTTGCTTTCAGTTTGAGTTAAGGAAGATAATTTTAGAAAAATAAAATGTATCTGAAATGGAATAAACAAATTAAAATGAATGAAATACCAAGTGTTCCAATACTTTTGAGGGCAATTGAGAAACAGTGAGGAGCAGCATCTTACTTTTTATATATAGTGCAGCAGATAAGAATATATTTAGAGTGAAATCCTGCAAATGGTGATACAAATATCACATTCGGCACAAATAATCCATAGACATGAACTCTTTTAAAAAAACTGATTGACCACTTGAATTTTCAATAGGCAGCCAGGTAGGGGTCAATTGAAGAATTACACAGGGGTCAAAATTAAAAGATGCTCCAATAATATAGAAAACTACACATTATTTGCCTGCTCATAAAGATTACAAAAAAGGTGTAGTTTGGACAATCTGTGACTGAATGTTATGGAGTTATGAGCTAAAAGCAGCAAGAATGGTGACAAAGGTCAGTTTCAGTTTGTACAGGGGTTAAAGTTGCTCCATTAATTTTGCTCCAGCTGTATTTGTGCTGAATTTGATGCTTGTATCACCATTTGAAGGACTACTGGACAGGAGGAACCTAGCAGTCATTGTGACTGATTTGAAAATGCAGCTCTTTCAACCAGGTGTCTGGTGCCGTGACGTCAATCATCTGTGTCCAATCAGATTTCAGGGGAGTCCAGTCAAGGTCCAGCCTCCGCTCTAGCTCCAACCATGCCAGGAAGTGTTCAACATTTCCTGTTTCACTGTGACTGAGAATTTGGCACTTCTTCTTTGAGTGTGACTGAATTCCTGTGAGATTCCATGGAATCTTGTCTGTCAATCCAGGAAGTGTTTGACATTTGAACATTTCCTGTTTTACTGTGGTTCTGAATTTTGGCACTTCCTTTTTAGGACGCCCGGTACCATGAGTGAGCTTTGCACCGCTGTGCGACGCTTCGCTCATATTAATTTTGCAATGGCTAAAAAAAAACCTTGAAAAATGTTCTTTGAATTTTCTAGTGCCAACAAACATCTTTACACATGAAATCTCCCTGAATACAGTCATTCTGGCAATTAGGACCATAAATATATGGACAGTGAAGATGTGCTTAATAGTGTAGACTTACAACTTTAATTTAAGGACTTAGAGAAGATCTGCACTAACTATTTAGGAATTATAGCCATTTTTGCCACCCTCTTCACATTTAAATATAGGGATTGTTTTTAGTGCAAATCATAATTTTTACATCGTTTTTTTTTTTTTTACAAACCCGGGGATGGATACGTGATCAGACTATGACCATGCAAGGAGATTTGTGAGGGAAGCCATCAAAACACCGAAGACAACTCTGAGGGAGAATGTGCATACTGCAACTGTGTTCGGTTACATCTACAGCTTCACGCTGAAGTGGCACAGGGACATTTCCGCGACAGTTTGCCAGAAGGTCTCCCGGAGACTCAAGCCTCGATTTCATTTTTATGTTTAATGATGAATATTCAAATGACCCTCTATTACAAGTATCCTTGTAAGAGCATATGTATTCTCTAAAATATGTTGTGACATATTCTTAATGAATTGTGACAAGTTTTGCAGCAAACACACTTTGCATTAGAGATGTTCTGACATGTCAACTTTTACATCTACACAAACATGCACCAAACCTATAACATTAAAACCCAGATTTTTTTTAATGATTTATATATAAGAGAGCTTGTTAAGGTTTTCAACAGCAAAAGGGTCTCAGGATAGCAGAGAACATATTGTGCAGTCTTGTGTGTCTGGTTGTATCAGTGTTTCACTGTGGTGGGCTACCAGGCTAACAGCAGGGAGGGACACTGATTCAGACTGTCTGGAGGAAACCATGTGACAATTCATAAATTCATTGCCATTAATATAAAATAATAGGAATTAAAAAAATCTCCTTAACCCCTTGAATGAAATAAACCATTAATTAAGAAAAAAAGAATCTTTTTTTTTCCCTCATGGTGTTGTCCTCCCTGGCAGCTAACATAGCAACATCATCATGTGCCTGTCCATTAGCTAATTCATACTTCACTGATATTATTCAGCAAGAGGGCTAATTAACAGAAAAGAAAAGAAAAGAAAATTCTCATTTTCCAAGAGAAATGGGACAAATGTTTTTAACTTGAATTGAAAGGCAAACCCCCATGGCTAGCTTGTGGGTATGTGGTGGCGGTAATGAGGAAAAGTGACCTGGAGCATCATTAGTGTCTCCAGCTTCAAACATGCTAAACTGGATGAGCTGCAAGGACAAAGTCTAAATAAAATTTTTCCACTTTGGTGTGAAGTTTGGGTGCAGAGCCAACTGTTTTAACAAGACCTCACACTGATAGGCACAGTATTGTGGAGACCATTTTTGCAGGTGGAAAAGAAACTAAAACCACATTCAAAGAGATTATTAAAACTGGCTTAGCATAGCTGGTAGCAGCGATGACAAAAGTTGTTCATTTTACAGAGTGGGCTTTTTAGGTCTTTTCCGCTATCAGGGGACAGGTTCTTGAACTGGTGACCTTCTGGGTTACTTGAACTTTTGGTGCCACCTAGTGAACTGCCCCACATTTCCACAGATTTTGAGCAGAGCCATGTAGAGTAGGTAGCTCAGTGGAATAACCTGTTAGGCTACCAGTATGTAAATCTGCATTCAATTCCCAGTCACACCAGTGGCGGCTCCAGAGATTTTTTTCTACAGGTGCTATGGGAGAGCTTGGTATTTTTCTGAGGGTGCTATGGGCTCATGTGTTGTGACAGGCGGCTCTATACTACAGCTCTGTCACATTCACAAGCGTGCGGACACATAGCCACATTCTGATCTGTGACAGTCACTAAAGACATACAGAATGACCAAAATCACACACATAAACCTAGGCTACTGTTCAGTACAAATATTCACAGACCTCATGACCACATGTAGCCTATAGCCTCAGGAGAAAAATGCTAAAGGCAGGCAGAAAGAAAATCTTTCTCCTACCATCGATGTCTTCATAACAGCACAATGTACCTGTTGTTGTGGTTAAGAGCAAAAGCATCAATGATTTGGTTGCTGTCCAGAGGCCGTGTTCTCTGAGGGCTAATTGCCAGGAGTGACACCAGGTCACTGGTTTGTCTGTGCCTTCTGCTGTTCCTCAAGTAGTTCTTTAGGCAACACAGACTTCACTTCTTTCCAATTCCACTCATGGACATTTGGGCAGCAAAAACTGAACCATTTCAGCAGCTTGAAACTGCACTCACTGCAGTATGACATCATCATTGATACTGGAAAAACTCATCCATGCCTTTGTCTCCTCTAAGCTTGACTACTGTAACTCCCTACTCTTTGAGATCTCTGTAAAAAACCTTCAAAGGCTTCGATACTTTTTAAACAGTGCAGCTAGAATTCTGAAGAGAGTACGTAAACAGGAGCACATTACACCTATACTCCATAACCTTCACTGGCTCCCCATCACCTACAGAATCCATTTTAAGATTGCTTTCATCACCCACCAGTGCATCCATGGCAATGCCCCCACATACCCCAAAGGCCTCCTCAGTCCCCACACATCCTCCCGTTCTCTCCGTTCATACATCATAAATCTTCTCTGTCCCCGTCGCAGCACACTTCACACCATGGGAGACAGGGCCTTCTGTTCAGCTGCCCCTCATATTTGTAACTCCCTCCCTGACCACCAGAGGGCTCCACAAACTGTGGAAGCTTTAAAAAAAAATCTCTAGCCATACCTGCTTAGACAGGCCTATCACAGGCCTCAATAATTTGAATCTGTTCCATCTTAGTCTTTTAATTCTATTTTATTATTTCATTTTGGATTTATTATATTCTGGTGACTGTTTTTATCTTAAGATTTTATTTTCTTATTTATCCTTGGTTTATTTTTTTCCCCTGCAGCACCTATCATGACATTGTTGAACGTGATGTCATTGAATGTCACATTACACTCATCTTGTGTAAAACAATCAGTTCTACTGATGAACGTTTATTTTCATTCATGAGTGGAATATTTATCTAATCGCATAAATCTGAAAATGCCATTAGTGTCTTACTGTGGAAAACTGAAAGGATGATGTCATCACCCTGCTTCTGTAACATGTTCACAGTTAATTTAGCAGTCTAATATAGCATATTATTATTATTATTATTATTTTTCTTCTTGTTGGTGGTGGGACAAAGTGCTGGCGTCCTCCCTGAGAAACTCACCCAGAGCAGACAGATGTTGAGGGGCTTCTCTAGAAACTCTTAAAAAAAAAAGAAGGAAAAAACCCTTAAAAATGCTTAACAAGTAACTTCCGTCATAACAAATGAACACATTTCCAGACGTCATCTTCCAAAAGAAGGGTATCATGTGGGGAACAGTTTTCATCTGTGATGAAGAGTCCTCACAACAGGTCAGATTAAAAGACTTCTTTTAATCCATGAGCCGGCTTCTAAAGTTTTAGCTTTTGTTGTTAGCCCCAAGTCGTCTTCTCCATTTTTTGTAGAAGCGTTACAGTGCTACAAACAGGCCTGGCATATGTACTACAGCATTTTCACATGGTTTCACTGGATCTATGAGAACGGAGATATTTCTTGAATGGAACACTTTTTGAAAATGACAAAGAAAAAGATTGTATAGTAGAAGTTTAGTTTTAATGTGGACAAGGCCTTAAAAACATGGGATGAAATTAAATTAAAATAATAAATGAGGAATTATTTTCTTGGGGGTGCTATGACAAATCCCGGGGGAGAACCCCCTAGTGCCCCCTTGGCGCCGCCCATGGGTCACACTACCTGCCTGTGTCCTTGAGCAAGACTCTTCACCAGCATTCTCTCTGTTCACCCAGCTGTAAATGGGCATTGGCATTGGACATAACCTGCATCAGATTGTTGTCCCACACAAAGTGACCCACAGGCTCTCATCTGCTTCATGTTACAGAATCTGGGGATAAATCCTGGCACCAATGGGTCTCAGAGACGACGGTGCATCCGGAAAGTATTCACAGCGCTTCACTTTTTCCACATTTCGTTATGTTACAGTCTTATTCCGACATGGAGTAAATCAATTTTTTCCCCTCAAAATTCTCCTCACAACAACCCATAATGACAACATGAAAATCATTTTGAAATTTTTGCAAATTTATTAAAAATTAAAAAACAAAGAAATCACACGTACATAAGTATTCACAGCCTTTGCTCAATACTTTGTTGATGTACCTTTGGCAACAATTACAGCCTCAAGTCTTCTTGAATATGATGCTGCAAGCTTGGTGCACCTGTCTTTGGGCAGTTTTGCCCATTCCTCTGTGCAGCACCTCTCAAAGGCTCCATCAGGTTGGATGGGGAGAGTCAGTGCACAGCCATTTTCAGATCTCTCCAGAGATGTTCAGTTGGATTCAGGTTTGGGCTCTGGCTGGGCCACTCAGGGACATTCACAGAGTTGCCCTGAAGCCACTCCTTTGATATCTTGGCTGTGTGCTTAGGGTCATTGTCCTGCTGAAAGATGAGTCATTGCCCCAGTCTGAGGTCAAGAGCGCTCTGGAGCAGGTTTTCATCCAAGATGTCTCTGGACATTGCTGCATTCATCTTTCTCTCAATCCTGACTAGTCTCCCAGTTCCTGCCGCTGAAAAACATCCCCACAGCATGATGCTGCCACCACCATGCTTCACTGTAGGGATGGTGCCTGGTTTCTTCCAAACATGACACCTGGCATTCACACCAAAGAGTTCAATCTTTGTCTCATCAGACCAGAGAATTTTGTTTCTCATGGTCTGAGAGTCCTTCAGGTGCCTTTTGGCAAACTCTAGGTGGGCTGCCATGTGTGTTTTATTAAGGAGTGTCTTCTGTCTGGCCACTCTACCATACAGCCCTGATTGGTAGATTGCTGCAGAGATGGCTGTACTTCTTGAAGGTTTTCCTCTCTCCACAGAGAGAGGAGCTCTGACAGAGTGACCATTGAGTTCTTGGTCACCTCCCTGACTAAGGCCCTTGTCACCCGATTGCTTAGTTTAGACGTACGACCAGCTCTAGGAAGAGTCCTGGTGGATCAGAACTTCTTCCATTTACAGATGATGGACGCCACTGTGCTCAATGAGACCTTCAAATAGCAGAAATGTTTCTGTACCCTTTCCCAGATTTGTGCCTCCAGACAGTCCTGTCTCAGAGGTCTACAGACAATTCCTTTGACTTCATGCTTAGTTTGTGCTCTGACATGCACTGTCAACTGTGGGACCTTATATTTAGACAGGTGTGTGTTTTTCCAAATCATGTCCAATCAACTGAATTTACCCCAGGTGGACTGCAATTAAGAAACATTTCAAGGATGATCAGTGGAAATAGGAGGCACATGAGCTTCATGGCAAAAGGCTGTGAATACTTATGTACGTATGATTTCTTTTTTTTTTTTTATTTCTAATACATTTGCAAAAATCTAAAAAAACCTTTTTTTCACATTGTCATTATGGGATATTGTGTGTAGAATTTTGAGGAAAAAAATGAATTTCATCCATTTTGGAAGAAGGCTGTAACATAACAAAATGTGGAAAAAGCGTTGTGAATACTTTCTGGATACACCGTAGAATGGACTCATTTGTTCTTATTCATGTAAGCAAGGATGTCATCAGAGCCCTCCTTTGATGACAGTTCACACAGATGACTACTAACTTTTCAAGTTAAGAACAAGGAAAATTCTCGCTGAGGCACTTGGAACTTAGAACAAAATTTGGTGAGCAAATCAAAACAATCTTTGTTCCCCATTGGTGGAAAAGGCCAATTAAGATCCACTTTTTCATTATCCATTTTATTTAATTTCATAGCAAGGATGAAGTATGTATGTATGTACGTTGTATTGTAAGGATGATGTATTTATAAGGCCCAGATTAAGTAAAATCCACACATGCTCATTAATAAGTAGTTACTATTTTGATCATTTGCATGGAGGTGTGGCTCTTGACTAGAAATAAGAAAAGATTTGTTTGCACAAAATATGCAAATCACTTCAGGCAATCAGGTACAAAACGGACAGTGTTAGCACACAGATTACAGTCACATTCAATTAGAGGTTTAGAGTGGCACATTCTGCATGCTCATTCATGTGTGAGGAGTTAACATTTTGAACACATCTGCTTAGCAGCCATTACATTTTCACTGCACATTCTCACTGATGGAATAGGCATAAACAATTGGCAGTGGACAGCGGGCCAATACTCAGAGCGGCAGAGAAAGTGCCAGCTGGTCAGCGCTGTTCTGCTGCTATAAAAAAAAAAAACATTTAGGCCATTATGGTTGCAGCAAAACATGTGGCACTCAATAAAAAACAAATCCAGCTGTATAGAAGAATCAATCATCAAAGAACTTGCTTTTTTAAGATGGAAATTGCATTTCAACACCACTTAGAGTGACAATAAGCAGTAAGACAGTTAAGCCAAGTTTCATTTATAAATATCTGTGTCTATATACCACACTGGCCCAAATACAGACAGTACTTTTTAATTTAAAAAAATGTCTGAAAAATATGAGGTCTTCTTAAAATCGCAGACAAGACTTTTACATGATATACATCTGCAACAATAGGTGGAGCCAAACATCTATGAAAGGCATGTACCTATCTCAACAACAAGCAAGCGACTGGTCTATGTTTTTATTTCTGTCCAGTCAAAACAGTTAAGAAATCTTAAAGTCTTTTCCAACCTCTATAGTCACTTTTATTGTCCCTTCACAATAATCTTTGAAGACCACTGGGACATTTACCCAAAAGCACTCGGCGTACATCACCAATCCCAAGTCACTACGGAAGTCGTGGGCAAGTGCAGAAAGTTCTACCTGTGCAGAACTAATTGGTGTTATATGAGGAGCTAAGGTAAAATTGCACCACTTTATTGCATTATGTTTTGATGCAGCCTAACATGTTTTCCTTTTCTGTTTTTATTCTCATTATTGTCAAATAAAAGCTTTTTTGTTGTTGTTCAAACTAGAATAGTCTTGAGAAAGTTTTTTTATTTAAAAAAAAAGTCTTGAAAAGGGGAGGTAGTCTTGTAATCAGGGTCACTTATACAGTATTTGGGTCAATTATTGTATGCTGTTTATTTATGGGAGTGCAGTAAATGGTGAATCATGAGTATTTTACTTCTCAGATCCTCTTATAATATTCAGTGAAATAATGATGAAATATCTGTTAAATCACATTTTTCAAACAACTAGAACAAAATGCTTCACAAAGTTACAACGCCAATTCCAATGAAGTTGGGATGTTGTGTAAAATGTACTTCAGTTGTTCAACACCGGAGTCCCCATTGTTGTATTTTACGCTTCATAATGTGCCACACATTTTCAATGGGTGACAGGTCTGGACTGCAGGACAGGTCTGGACTATAGTACCTGCACTCTTTTACTACGAAGCCACACTGTTGTAACACATGCAGAATGTGGCTTGGCATTGTCTTGCTGAAATAAGCAGGGACGTCCCTGACAAAGACGTTGCTTGGATGGCAGCATGTGTTGCTCCAAAACCTGGATGTACCTTTCAGCATTGATGGTGCCATCAGATGTGTAAGTTGGCCATGCCACGGGCACTAACACACCCCCATACCATCACAGATGCTGGCTTTTGAACTTTGTGCTGGTAACAATCTGGATTGTCTTTTTCATCTTTTGTCTGGAGGACATGATGTCCATGATTTCCAAAAACAAATTGAAATGTGGACTCATCAGATCACAGCACATTTAAATATCTTGTCTTTGTGGCGTGTTCAACTGAATATAGGTGAAGAGGATTTTCAAATCATTGTATTGTGTTTTTATTTACATTTCACACAACGTCCCAACTTCATTGGAATTGGGATTGTGAAATGGTCTCTTTTTTTCCTTTGTGGGGCTATTTTTTATATATAGGTAAAGTAGGCTGTTTGTTATGTTCAGTAATTAAAACCCAACATGGAAAAAACATTAACAACAATAATCACTCAGAAGGTTCTAAAATTTTAAATAGTACATATGGTGCATCCAGAAAGTATTCACAGTGCACCACTTTTCCCACATTTTGTTATGTAGCCTTATTCCAAAATGAAGTAAGTTAATTTTTTTTTCACTCAAAATTCTACTCACAATACCCCATAATCACAACATAATGTGTGAAATGTTTTTGAATTCATTGGCATGAATGCCAGCTGTCATGTTTGGAGGAAATCAGGCGCTATCTCTACAGTGAAGCATGGTGGTGGCAGCATCATGCAGTGGGGATGTTTTTCAGCGGCAGATACTGGGAGGCTCGTCAGGATTGAGGAAAAGATGAATGTGGCAATGTACAGAGACATCCTGGATGAAAACCTGCTCCAGAGAGTTTGTGGCATCATATTCAGAAAGATTTGAGGCTGTAATTGCTGCCAGAGGTGCGTCAAAGTATTGAGCAAAGGGTGTGAATACTTATGTACGTGTGATGCCTTGTTTTTTTTTTTTTTTGTTTTTTTTTTGCAAATCAATAAATAAATAAATTTCATGTTGTCATTATGGCATGTTGTGAGTAGAAATTTTAGCGAATAAATTAATTTACTCCATTTTGGAATAAGGCTACATAATGTGGAAAATGTGAAGCACTGTGAATACTTTCCAGATGCACTGTAACCAGACTCGGACTGATAATCTGTGATTTTGGGCATTTGCCTGGTGGGCCGCTGCACGTTTAGACGTGCGTGGGCCGGCCCTTCCATATTTATAGAGATTATGGAAATATACAGTGTTCTCGAACCGCGCGCTGCTGTCAACACGAAGAAAGTCCGTGATCAGTGAAGCTACAGCATTTAAAAGTTCTGTAGTGTTTCATACACGGCGCAGTCTTATTCTAGGTTTCAGTTTTGTTTCCGTTTGATCACACAACGGAGACTTACATCGAGCACAATGATTGACCTGACCAACAGCCAATGACAATTGGAGAAGCATACAGGGTGGCCAATCAGATTGCAAGAAGAGCAGGCGGCCGCTCCCGCCCCTGTGAATAGATTGACTCCTTGGCGCCTGGACTTCTCTCCGCTCTCCTACTGATTACAAGGTTGGAATGGTTTCTTTTATCCTAATTAACTGTGCTTTACTTTTGTTAATCTTTAAATGCAACAACTACGGACTTCAGCTCCTTAATTTGCTGCTGTGTGAATCCTAGCAGTGGTTACACATTCTCTCTCTCTCAGTCACACACACTTTGGAGACACAAAAACTTTTTTTCCGCTTGTGTGCTGCTTTTGTTTCCATTTTGTCAGACCCGGCGCCAGAAAAAAAAAAAATATTAAAGGGGCGATGAGTTTATCATCACCCCCCCCCCCCCCCAAAAAAGTGCGCACCGGAGGAGACGTGCGCTCCTGTAAAGCTCGTGTATTTATGCTGCACCATTGTAAGAGACTGACTAAGAGTGAAGACAGTATTTTTTTTTAATTATTATTTGAATGTATAGACCCTCGGTCAAGTGATCTCCTGCATACCACAGAGCCGGTGTTCTGTCGAGATGAGGTGCGCCAACTTTCGACACTCTGAGCTGTGATGTACCTTCGCATTGTCCAATAGGAACTGTTTCTTTCTCTTTTTGCTCTGTATGCAACACTCTGCATTTAATCATTAGTGATCGATCTCTGCTCCCCTCCACAGCATGTCTTTTTCCTGGTTCTCTCCCTCAGCCCCAACCAGTCCCAGCAGAAGACTGCCCCTCCCTGAGCCTGGTTCTGCTGGAGGTTTCTTCCTCTTAAAAGGGAGTTTTTCCCTTCCCACTGTAGCCAAGTGCTTGCTCACAGGGGGTCGTTTTGACCGTTGGGGTTTTACATAATTATTGTATGGCCTTGCCTTAGAATATAAAGCGCCTTGGGGCAACTGTTTGTTGTGATTTGGCGCTATATAAAAAAATTGATTGATTGATAGGAACGACGCGTCGGGCCAAAACACGGAAGACTCGTGGCAGAAACCACTGATCTCTACAAAATGGATTGGACCAATCCGATTGGTGCAGAAACCACTGATCTGTACAAAACATTAACGTGTGACAGGACCGCTCATTTAGAGAGCAGTTTTCTGAAGAAAAATCATTGGAAATGTATTTTGTTGTTGTTACCTCAAAATTTCTGATTACTGTTAAAAAAGGTTTAGAACACTTGTAATTAAAATAGCTCAACAAATCAATAAATGGTTCTTTAGAAACCTTTCATCTGTATTAAAACCACCTGTTATTTCAGATTAGATAATTTCTTGTTTAACATAAGGAACCTCAGACATTTATTTTTAGACAAATAAAATAACATGGAAACTTGTATATTTTTTTTAAGTCTGGTAGATTATTTATATCTTATTTCAACCAGAAAAACAAACACTAAATAAATACAAGTGTTTATTATAAATGCAAAAGGAAATAATTTAACAATGACTGCAGTGTGATTGTAAAGTAGGATTTCTGTGACATAAACCTCATGGTTTTATATATATATATATATATATATATATATATATATATATATATATATATATATATATATATATATATATATATAGTCATTTAAACTTGTAATTTTGTCAAAATATGTAATTGCCTTTAGTGTTATCAGGACGCCCCCTCGTGGCGCCAGGAACGCATTTTGTACTATGATCAAGGTGAAATGACAGTGAAAGTGTGTGTTTAGGTGTGTGTTCATGGTGTTTAGGTGTATAGTATTTGTTCATTGGGGGTTCGGTATGGACGGGTGGGTGTGCGTGTGTGGGGGTGGATTCGCCGGGCCAATAGTGGGCTGGGCGAGAGGAAAAATGCCAGGGCCGAAATTTGTTCCCAGTCCGACCCTGACTGTAACTGAGAACAGAATTGAAAAAAAAATTAACTGTAATGGGACCATTAGTATATATAAGACAAAAGAGATGTTTTAAGTTCCCTTTCAAGACTTAAACAAATGTGGCTGTCTAATCAGGAGCATCATTATCCAAAGTCAAAGGAGCATAGTAAGAAAAAGTAAACTTTTTTTTCTCACCTATCAAAGAGTAATGCCTGGTTCACACGGCAAGATAATTAGGCCGATATCGGAGCCGATCTTCCCCTTCCGACAAGCTTAAGGATGCCCCGATTATCATGATGGCTCTAAAGATCATCTTATCAGATATGCCTGCCGTGTGCGGCATGTTAAGAGTGCTCAAGTCTGTTCGGAAGGACGTCCGGACCGCTCAGACTGCAAATAGTGGGTATTCAACATGTTGGATTGTCTTGGCCTGATATCGCAGCGTGTGTGGTCTCCCCTTGACCACAAACAAGCACTAGCCTGCTGAATGTGACGTGTAGCCAATCATAAAGTGAGGTGATGGATACACAGAGCGGAATCCAAAATCAAAACGGCTGTTATGGCTTACCAGAAAGTCCGGTGTCGCCACTCCTTTAACCAGTGCCTTTTCTTTTTCTTTTTGTATCTTTTTTCTCCATTAGAAATAGTCCACATACTTATCTCTGTTGCATTTTCCTCATCATCCATGTTTGTTTACTCTGAAGTCACGTTTAATCTTGAGAGATTTTGCAAGATTTGCTGTCTGACCTGGGAATGTTCGTGTGTGAAATCTGTTTGTGTGTGGTGTGTTGTCTTTACCATGTGGTTGCACACCACACACTGTACAACCAAAACTGTTAGCTCTATGATTTTTTTTAATCTCCATATGTGTGGTCTCTCAGGTATTGGAAACCTACAGACAATTTGAAAATCTTGCCGTGTGAACCAGGCTTTACATGCATGTTGAGAATGCTGAGCACGGGAAGATACATGAGGCTAAAGAATTTGGGCAAGACAAGAACATTCACTATTTTATATGTTATCAACAGAACCTTGAGTTCTGTTCTCACATTTTTCTGAAGGCAGTAGGTTAAAGCTTATAGAGTAATATTTCCTTTCTGTTTTATCCCATTTCCTTTCACTGTTCAACCTTATTTGTTTGTTTTGAGGCAATAGGAAAAAATACAGGTAATTGTTGTTGTCCCTTCGGCTACTTCTGTTTGCTTGGGATCACCATTGCCATACTGCCATATCCACATTGGTATTTGGCACAAGTTTAACACCAAATGCCCTTCCTGACTAACTCCAGTTTCTCCTGGAGGGACACACACAGCTCCTGGTTTTCCAAAGAGGTCTCCCATCCAAGTACTAACCAGGCCCCACACTGCTTAGCTTTTGAGATCTAACAGGATCAGGCACACACAGAGCAGATTGGCTAACAATAAATAAATAAATACAGGAATAGTAAGAATAATTTTTGCTAAGAAAACACAACATAGAAACTTTAAGATACGTGTAACTTCAACTACACCTGCACCTAATTTCCATTGCACATGTGATGATAATATTATTCCCTGCAATTTACAGTGTTAAGAAACTGGAGTGTATTGACTTTATGCTGTCTGTCAGTGTATGCTTTCATTTAGCATTCTAGAGGGTGCATGTCCAGGCTTTTCTAAAACCTAGGAATTCAGGATTTGGAAGTTTTACAAATCCAGTTGAAGTGTTGACGTCAGCAAACTGTTAATTTGCAAGAATTAGTTGAGACACTGATAAAATACATATAGGTTTTTTTTGGTGGGTGGGGTGGGGGGGGGGGGGTTGCGCAACACAGAAATAAGTTTTCTTTGAACACATTACATCTTGTGTGTCCATTTTTGATGAAACACATTACTGATTTTTGTGGTTTGCTATTGTGAGAGGAAATGAACGTGACACTTCCAAAATGATGGAAGAGTAACTGAAACTAAAAAGACGTGTAATTTCATGGCCTTATTAAGCCAGATAGATGAGATGGTAGATATTATTGTATCAGTCTCACGATCAAATGTTTAAATTTGATCAACTGTTTAAAAAATTCAAAAAGAAAAAATAATATAGCACCTTCAACTGCACCACAGACTAAAACAGTTAAATGTGGTCTATTAAACATTAGGTCTCTCTCTTCTAAGTCCCTGTTGGTAAATGATATAATAATTGATCAACATATTGATTTATTCTACTCTTTCTCTCCGATTGTTCTGTCTGAGTTATTTTCATTAGTTACTTCATCCAAACCATCAACATGTTTATTAGACCCCATTCCTACCAGGCTGCTCAAGGAAGCCCTACCATTATTTAATGTTTCGATCTTAAATATGATCAATCTATCTTTGTTAGTTGGCTATGTACCACAGGCTTTTAAGGTGGCAGTAATTAAACCATTACTTAAAAAGCCATCACTTGACCCAGCTATCTTAGCTAATTATAGGCCAATCTCCAACCTTCCTTTTCTCTCAAAAATTCTTGAAAGGGTAGTTGTAAAACAGCTAACTGATCATCTGCAGAGGAATGGTCTATTTGAAGAGTTTCAGTCAGGTTTTAGAATTCATCATAGTACAGAAACAGCATTAGTGAAGGTTACAAATGATCTTCTTATGGCCTCAGACAGTGGACTCATCTCTGTGCTTGTTCTGTTAGACCTCAGTGCTGCTTTTGATACTGTTGACCATAAAATTTTATTACAGAGATTAGAGCATGCCATAGGTATTAAAGGCACTGCGCTGGTTTGAATCATATTTGTCTAATAGATTACAATTTGTTCATGTAAATGGGGAATCTTCTTCACAGACTAAAGTTAATTATGGAGTTCCACAAGGTTCTGTGCTAGGACCAATTTTATTCACTTTATACATGCTTCCCTTAGGCAGTATTATTAGACGGTATTGCTTAAATTTTCATTGTTACGCAGATGATACCCAGCTTTATCTATCCATGAAGCCAGAGGACACACACCAATTAGCTAAACTGCAGGATTGTCTTACAGACATAAAGACATGGATGACCTCTAATTTCCTGCTTTTAAACTCAGATAAAACTGAAGTTATTGTACTTGGCCCCACAAATCTTAGAAACATGGTGTCTAACCAGATCCTTACTCTGGATGGCATTACCCTGACCTCTAGTAATACTGTGAGAAATCTTGGAGTCATTTTTGATCAGGATATGTCATTCAAAGCGCATATTAAACAAATATGTAGGACTGCTTTTTTGCATTTACGCAATATCTCTAAAATCAGAAAGGTCTTGTCTCAGAGTGATGCTGAAAAACTAATTCATGCATTTATTTCCTCTAGGCTGGACTATTGTAATTCATTATTATCAGGTTGTCCTAAAAGTTCCCTAAAAAGCCTTCAGTTAATTCAAAATGCTGCAGCTAGAGTACTGACGGGGACTAGAAGGAGAGAGCATATCTCACCCATATTGGCCTCTCTTCATTGGCTTCCTGTTAATTCTAGAATAGAATTTAAAATTCTTCTTCTTACTTATAAGGTTTTGAATAATCAGGTCCCATCTTATCTTAGGGACCTCGTAGTACCATATCACCCCAATAGAGCGCTTCGCTCTCAGACTGCAGGCTTACTTGTAGTTCCTAGGGTTTGTAAGAGTAGAATGGGAGGCAGAGCCTTCAGCTTTTAGGCTCCTCTCCTGTGGAACCAGCTCCCAATTCAGATCAGGGAGACAGACACCCTCTCTACTTTTAAGATTAGGCTTAAAACTTTCCTTTTTGCTAAAGCTTATAGTTGGTTCAGGGTCACCTGATCCAGCCCTATCCCTTAGTTATGCTGCTATAGACGTAGACTGCTGGGGGGTTCCCATGATGCACTGTTTCTTTCTCTTTTTGCTCTGTATGCACCACTCTGCATTTAATCATTAGTGATCGATCTCTGCTCCCCTCCACAGCATGTCTTTTTCCTGGTTCTCTCCCTCAGCCCCAACCAGTCCCAGCAGAAGACTGCCCCTCCCTGAGCCTGGTTCTGCTGGAGGTTTCTTCCTGTTAAAAGGGAGTTTTTCCTTCCCACTGTAGCCAAGTGCTTGCTCACAGGGGGTCGTTTTGACCGTTGGGATTTTACATAATTATTGTATGGCCTTGCCTTACAATATAAAGCGCCTTGGGGCAACTGTTTGTTGTGATTTGGCGCTATATAAAAAAATTGATTGATTGATAATATCAACAATATTACATCCTATGGGGCAGTGAAAGCTCCAGTCACTGTGCACTTTAATTAACTACTTGGCAATTAATACCACAATGAGAATTGGGCTGTATAATCGCCTTACCCCTTGGCAATTTATTAAGCAAATATCTGGCAAGGCAGTGATGTGAAACAAACAACTCTTTCCAAATCATATCCGTAGTGTATTTAGTCTTTGTACAGAAGTGAAAATGTGGAGTGAAAACATCGATGACATATTTTAAGTAAGAATATACAACAGCGATTGTGACGAGTTCTGGAGCGCTGCCACGAACAGCTATGTACCACAAAGCTGATGATTTAAAAAAAAAAAATAAATCACCTACTGGGAGCAAATTGTCTCTAAATTCATGTTCATGCTGCGGTTGACTTAGTATGTGAATTATAGTCACTTTTCTTTGTCACATAAAGTGATGGATTCAGAAACTGAGAAGAAAGGCTTTTTAACAGCCTCTCCCTCTGCCCGTTTCTACCACCCAATTTGCTTTGCTCAGCGAAGTGGAAATGAAGAACGATCAGCCTTGTGAGTGCACAGTCGAAAACCACCTTCTCTACAAGTGTGCCACTTATTTAGAAATGATGAGGATGGAGGATTAACAAGAATCCCCTATACTACAGTTTGGTGAAATGACTTTGAAGGCTTTTTTTGGCCGGGGTCAGCAATCCATTTCCCAGCATAAAGTCCAGCTGAGGTTTTTGTCAGAGGTTACAGACATGAATCTCACTGGTTTCAGATAAGCTGTGGACTTTGGAGGTTGACCCAGAACTGTATTAAACCCTACCTACAGGAAAGAATCCTTGGTAGACTGGAGAGAGGGTTCTTGTGACAACAACATGGATTTTTTTCACAACCTCTGTCAAAGAGGTTATGTTTGTTTAGGTTCCAAGGATCTCAGTTACCTGTTCTGATAGCTGACATGAGTGGTGCCTGGTTTGGTCTTGGCTATCTGCTTTATGGCCCATTCAAACTCTGATGATTAGTCTGGTGTTTGCTGACAGAATGAAAAAATGCTTCCTGTTGACCGGTGCCGAAGTCCACCAGATTCCGCAAGAGCTATGTCACCATCAGTTGGGCAGTGCTGATCTTTGTCGTGGTCCTGGAAAACATTTTCAACATGCTTAAGATCTTCAATGTTCATCGTAATGTCACTTCCACTAGTACGCCATTACTGCTCCTTTGCTCTCTGCTGGCCAACATCAGAGGCATGACTGGATGCACCACCTCCTCTGGATCCCTTGGACAAGAAGAAATATATATACACATATGAAGGAATGTGTTGAGCCTGTCTCAACAACACACCAGTAGCAAGTGATGCAGTCGCAGTTATGTCAAGTTTATACAAGCTACATCACATGACATATGAAATGTTTTGTTCGAACTTCTTAGTTTAAGACATTTCAAGCCATAAATTTGTGTATAATTAGTGATGTGGTTGCTTTGAGTAACAGCTGCTGAGCCAAGCACCTCTAACTGGCTTAGAGGCACCCTAATGCGACTGCTAGCTGGGTGCCGGACTGTATCTGTTGTTTTGAGCATTTCATTACAAATACCTTGAATAATATGGCTTGTTGTGTAGTGAAATATCCTAACAGATCTTCTAAAATGTCCCTGCTGTAATATTTGCGCTGAGTGAAATTCTCATCTGATTTAAATGCTGTACGAGGTCTGTCCATAAAGTAACGGTCCTTTTTATTTTTTTTAAAAACTATATGGATTTCATTCATATGTTTTTATTTCAGACATGCTTGAACCCTCGTGCGCATGCGTGAGTTTTTCCACGCCTGTCGGTGATGTCATTCGCCTGTGAGCACGCCTTGTGGAAGGAGTGGTCCCGCCCCCTCGCTCCGAGCTGCGACGTCACGGCACAAACCACTGTATCATTTCTAAGCTGATGGCTCTGTGGATACGAGACCGTCGTGTGCTCTTTCTCTGGTTATCACAAGAGCTGGACATCAGCCATTTTCCGGCAGATTTCACTTTTAACAAGAGATTTTGTCATGGAAAGCCGCGCGGAGGCTTCGCGCGTCACGACCGATTCGCTGATGAAGCGAGACAAAGGAACACCTCCGTTTCAGAGTGTTAGAGGACAAGTTGGGACATGTCCAGCTCTCCACAAGTTCTCGTATACTCACTCGACTGGTAAGCACTGAAAGCCGAGATAGGCATGTCCAAACTTGTCCTCTAACACTCCGAAACGGAGGTGTTCCTTTGTCTCGCTTCATCAGCGAATCGGTCGTGACGCGCGAAGCACACGACGGTCTCGTATCCACAGAGCCATCAGCTTAGAAATGATCCAGTGGTTTGTGCCGCGACGTCGCAGCTCGGAGCGCGGCGCACCGACCGTCCTTAAAGGGGTCCTTAAAGCTGTAGTTAAAGTCCTTATTCTCTGTGAAGCCCGTAAAATTTTCACCATAAGCCAGATACATTTTTCGAATGGTTTCCAGGTGCCAGTCTCTAACAGCTTCTGAAAAAATTCTGATGGAAAAAAAGTCCTTTTCATTCCGCCATTTCCAGACAATGAAAATCCGACGAGGGGGCGGGACCACTCCTTCCACAAGGCGTGCTCACAGGCGAATGACGTCACCGACAGGCGTGGAAAAACTCACGCATGCACACGAGGGTTCAAGCATGTCTGACGTAAAAACATATGAATGAAATCCATATAGTTTTTAAAAAAAATAAAAAGGACCGTTACTTTATGGACACACCACGTATGCTAATGGTGACGGTATTAGAGTATAAAAGGGCCACTACTCCTCCACACCAGTGGGTGGTGCTGTGCGCATGCCACTGACTGTCCAGGTGTGTCAACAAATTAACCAGTTGCAATGCAGTTCAGGTCATCCGTTTGGCATCCTTAAGCCCCTTTCACACCGGGGCCAACATAGAATTGTGTATTGTGGCATACCGTCTACGCTGAGTTAAGCAGCTCTACACCCAGTTTAAGTAGCTCTATGCCAAGGTTTTGCTCCCTATACAGCAGTATGCTGATGTCTATGCGAAGAGGACGCAGGATGCAGAAAGCACACAGTTTTTAAGCAGGTCTGCACAACACGGCGCTACTATACGCATCCAAAAACTGTGTGCATCCAGAGTGAATCAGTTGGAGAACAGGTGCACACAGAGGCGCTGCCTCTCTGTGTGCTCAGAACAGGTTATCTAACTGGTGGACGTGTGTGTGCTCAGAACAGGTAATCCAACCTCAACTCATAAATGCAGAAATCCAGAAACAGAACAGAAACAGCCGGTCTTGGGGAAAAAAGTACAGCGACACAGCGCTTGCTCGCATCCCTCTGTCGCTGTCTTTCTCTCTGTCTGTCTGTCTGTTTCTCTCTCTGTCTGATCACATCTGGTCAGACAGAAGCACTGTCAACGGCGATCAGGTCTGATCAAATGCTGTGACTCTTTAAAAGTGCCATTGGTGCGATCATTAGACAACCTAATTGATCAGGTCCTGAAACGCTGTGATGACTTTTAAAGCGCCGTCGGTGTGATCAGGTCTGATCACACCTGATCGTGGTTGACTGGTGCTTTAAAAGTTTAAATCATCACAAGTGCTTCAATATTCAGGTCATCACAGGTCTGATCAGATCATCAGACCTGACCAGGAAGCAGCCAGAGCTTTAAAATTTAAAGAGTCACAGCACTTCATTCACAGCAGTGTTTACCACAGCCAGACTCAGCATTCTGTACACAATGAAAATGATCCACCAAGACAAAAAACAAAACAAAACAAAAGTTAATTTACTCTGTTTCTGACCCGCACCACACCGTGCAGTACCTACCCGAACCACTCGGTGGAAACGGGTCTATCAGCATACGCTGGTCGTCAAGGTGCAGCTGCATTAATTTATGCCAGCATTTTTAATAAATGGCTTGACAGAGCAACCATATGCTACTATAAGCAAATCTAGGAACGCAATCATGCACCATCACACACCAGTCTGCACAGGGACTACACCAAATGTGCACAATTTTCCAGCATCCTCCATATGCACTTACTTTAGTATTTTAGTCAATGCAATGAGGTCTAATAAGGTCTGATTAGGTCTGTATGCAAGTCCGGTGTGAAAGGGGCTTTAAACTTCAGCATATTTGTTGTGTGGGCCGCTGAAGAGGAGGTACTGCTGGCCCACCACCACCAGAGGGCGCCGTGCTTGGAGTGCGGGCTCCAAGCACAAGAGGGCGCCAGACCCAGAGGAGGTGACAGCTGTCACCCATTACTCCAGCTGTCACTCATCTACACCACCATATAAGCCGGACTGCAACTCCACCTCCCCGCCGAGAAATCGACTACCAGTACTAAGGTAATTTCTCTGCTGACTGACACATTGTGTAACCAACTGAACTTCTATTGCAGCCGTTTTCCTGAAGTGTTGCCTTGTCTGGAGGATTGGCGTTTGGTGTGACAGTGACGGCTTCACCTCGCACCCCGTCCCAGATAAGTGGTTGATCAGGAGCTGCACGAGTGTGTGTGATGTTGGAGGTGGAGGTGCTCCCTCCTAACGGTGTCTGGACTGTTAATCACTGAGTGTGCGGACTCACACTCACACATCATCTTTCTGTTTTCTGCCAGCAGTACCAGGGTCGACAGCCGAAGACAGAGGCCACCTGGGGACTCGGGACTTGGCGGCTCCGGTGTTCTTCAGGCCGTTGGTGGTGGAAGCCGTGTGGGACGCGGCTTCTCTCTCGTCGGGCGTCTTCTATCTTCGAGCCTGCCCACACGTCACCTGGTGTTTATTGACTGTGAACATTAAGACACGTTTCGTTGTGTAATATCACAACATTAAATTGTTACCTTTTGGCTTACTCATTGTCCGTTCATTTGCGCCCCCTGTTGTGGGTCCGTGCTACGACACCTTCACAACAATATTGATGCTGCTATGCATAGGAGTAATTTTTCTGTTGCAAGACTGAGTCACCACACTAACTGTGTTAGCTCTTTTAGCAGCTATTGATTGATCCAATAGGTCATGTTAATGCATGATTACTACAAAACAAGCAAGTCATAATTTTTAATGCCTACACCAAAGCAAACTGTTATGAGAACCACCATGCAGTCCCCAATAATATGATAGCTTGTTAGCTTAATTGGTTCAGACTCAAAGAGAGGGGCAAATTCAGGCTTCTTTCCTCCCACCCAGGTCACACAGTGTTTCCCACACACCACTTCTTTATCCAGTTTTTGGGTTCATTGTCAAATAGGTCAAGTAAGTGCTGCCAAAATGGCAACGCCCAGAGCAGCAAATTTAGGGCTTTCAATCAGCTTTTCTGGGTTTCTGTAGAAAGGCAATGTGTGACATTGTGCAGGGTTTGTCTGATATACTGTAGATACAATCTATGGTAAATGCCTGTCTGGTTTGGCCTAATTTTGATGGAAATGTACTTCTCTAAAACTCTTCCTCAATCATAACAATGGGCAAACAAATGTGTGCAAATAATGCCAGATTACATGAAATCCAGAAATACCCTGAGTATAAAAATACCCCAAGTTTAGAAGTATATGTCATATTTATACATGCTATACACATGCTTCAAAAACAGGTTACTAGCTCAAGACTTTTTTCAAGTGCATCTAGAGTTGTGTCATTAAGAGCATCCAGTGTAAAATGTGCCAAAACAAAATGTGGATCCATATCACATCCACTGCGGTGTCCCCGTGCAAAAATCAGAGAAGCCAAAACAAATTACTACACTGCATTTTTCTGGGTTGTAAACCACATCATTTTACTGCTACTTCCTGAAGGAAAGAGATGGTCAGTTGTGTGTGTTTTTTAAAACACAGTGATCGCTCATCTGTCATAGCCTGACATGTCCTACATGTTAGGCCATTATACCATTAAGACTTGGGAAACTAGAAACAGTTAAGTTGAATGGATAGTGATATTGTACAGAATGATAGAACAGTTCTTGGGGGAGGTCCCAATCCTGACAGTGTAGGGGGATGTTGGTGTTGAATCCTGCCATCTGAAGAAGCCAGGAGTGGAGCCTACCCCATGCTTTAGACAGGGATGAGCTGGTGTCACTGGAGTGGTGGAGGTAGAGTTTCAGGCCGGCAACTGCAAACAGCATAGAGGTGAGTTTGAACTGGCATTTTAAAATAATGTGTATGATTTCGATTAGTCTTGAGTTGGTGACTGAAACAGGGTGAATCTGAATGAACGCTTCAAAATCTGTGTTTCTGGTAAAACTTTTTTAGTTCATTTTTCCCTTTCTCACATCTAAATTGTCTGAAAAAGTCATCTCCAGCAGTTACCATCAAGTTGAAAAGTTTGTCACCCAGAAGACTGTTTGCAAAACAAATGAATCTTTCACCAAGACTTGTGTCACTCAGTCAGAAATAAAACATCACAGGTGTAACTGCCATTAAAAAAGTAAAAATCAATAATAAATGAACATGTGCAGTCTAAAAAACCCCCCCAAAAAACGTCTGTATGATTGATTTTATTTACTGTCACATTTTCTGGCAAAATCTGCCATATCTTGAATGTAAGCCAAGGCCTTCCGCCTGCAACTAGCAGTGTAACAAGGTTGCTGCTGTATAAACTCAAACACTTTAAAGAGAATTTTTAAATGCAAGTGGATTAATTGGGCCCTGTGGTGTGCCGTGTCTGTTCATGTCATGTGTCCTTGTCAAATGATCTTGCAGTCTGCGCTGTCAGCTAAGTTAAGCGTGCCTACTTGAGCTTTTGTTCTAAAACTTCACTTGTGTGAGGTATGATTGATACATTTATGATGTGTTCCGTCAGCAAATTAGGTTACCTTGAAGACCCAGTTACTGAATGCAGAGTGGATGATGGGTAAAAGCACAATTATATTTGTGGAGCTTGAGAGAACAGTTTGTACCTTTACACACTGAACTCAGATTACAGTACCACATTAAACAGTTAGCAGGATGGAGAAAAGCTCAAACTTTCCATATGGTGCTCATATGAGTTTGGGATTGCATCTTAAATGATTAATATGGTAATCCACCTAATGGCCCAGTCACACGGCACTTAACGAAGGGCAACGAAGCCCTGACGAAACAAGAAATCTGGACTTTCGTTAGCATCGTTTAACCTTCGCGCAGCTTCGTTCCTGCAGGTGGCACTTGGTCAGGATTTTTAAACTGTTGAAAAATTTGAACGAAGAGCAATGAAAACCTCAGTTCGTCTGTGTTTCGTTTTGCTGTCGTTCTTGACGTTTTTTTAATCGTTTGTTTAGTTTTTGTAATGTTATGTTTAATTTGACTTCGTTGGAGAAGCTGAAGAAGTGCAGAAGCCGGTTTGTGAACGCTGAGGCTGCTGCTACTTCATGTACCGTTGGAAACTCAGTCTGCTTGCTTGGAATTTTTTATCTGTGTGGGGGGTCAGCTTCAATGGGCTCAGACACCTTACATAGGCCAGAATTAATCTTTTGTGTGGATATAATTAATTATTTTGCCAAAAGCAACTGTTGAATTTGAAACAACAAAAAAGTTGTGTATTTTCCGACGGTGCTTGAACGCAGCGGTAGCGGCAGTAGCAGCTCCTGCGTGCACTTATTATTTTCTATTAAATATAACAATATGAGTGTAGGAGTGACAATCCAACCCTTCTGTACATGTGGCAACAGGTAGATGAATCAAAATGATTATATAATTCAGCTTATTATATCATTCAGCTTGGGACTCCGATGAGGGCGGTCACATCTCCTCCACTCTCCCTTATCTCTCTTCTTTTATCCTTCAAGTCCCTACTCCACCAGACTGTGAATTCCTCAAAACTATATTGGATTCTGGATCTATTGGACTACTACTGGATTAACCATGGAATTGATCAGCTGTCTCTGAACGCTATTGACACCATTTTTTCTACAAGAAGGTCAGGACCGGGGGATCCTGCCTGCCCAGATGGAACGTATCCTGCGGGCTATGTCCTCGACTCCTGGAGTTCCTGGCGTGTGGCATGCTTGGCGCCTTTCTCCATTGAGGATGTCGAGGATTTATTCATTTTTGTTCTCATGGTAGCAGGGCTGGTACTTTTTGGCTTATGTGCTGCCCTGATCTACCAAAAAATTGGCAAGACGGCGGCATCAAGAACCACGGGCCCTTGCTTGTCCGTCATGATTAACGAGGTTGGCAAGGTAGTGCATTTTCAGATTGCGTTGACTCTTGAACTCAGATGCAAATTGGATGACATCTTGGAGATGATGCATGCCTTGCAGTTGAAGCTGAAGGTTTTGGAGGCCGGTGAATATTCTTAATTCAATATTGGGAATATTCTTAATTCATAATTGGGATTTGGCTGTGCGAGTGGAACTGTTAATCGTGTTTTTTACTGCTCGGCTGCAACACTACAGGCTATCTAGCATCAAGGTCAATTGCCCACTGTTTACCTCCAGAGGAATTTATCCAGGCTCTGGTGAGATTATTCGGCTCCATTCTTATCTCAACCCACAAGGACAATAAACTGACAGACTTACACATGGACTGAAGCATGCTCCAGTTTTCTCCTCTCACCTCTTTCCTGCCCCACCCTTCCTGTGGCTGGCCTCCGTTCTTTCCCAAGCTGGCAAGCAGCGCAACTTGATAGTTGCAGCGGCTACCAACACACTCACATCGCCTCAATTGGAAAACGGACTGTTTCAAGTTTAGTGCACATAAACAATGTCAAATGTATATGTGTTGTCCTAATTGTGATGTGTGCCATTATTACGGTAAACAAGTAATAATTGTAGATCAATTGCTGTTTGTATGTGGAATGTTAGTGTGGAAATCTGAAATTTCCCCATTGAGGGATGAATAAAGGCTTATCTAATCTAATATAAAGAGCTGTTCTGGAAGGAAGAATTCACGTTGTGGATCAGTGATCAGCTGGTGGAGTAACGCAGATGTGAGTCAATGCGCGTTCACACGCATTGATTAATTTACTGCTCTGATATATTCAATCATCTTTACACTTATATTTATTCCCCCTTTTGACAGTTTTCTGTTATAAATCAATATATATGGCTTAGAACATAATACTGTGATACAGCAGTGACCACAGCACACTTTTTTTTTTTTAATTGGAGCAAGACGGAGCGCATGTCGACAGACAGTGAGGATTCTGATGATGATGGAGATGATCCCTCTTTTGTTCTGGACGAGGAACCAGAGCAGGTGGTCCACTGACGTGCACACAGATCTCCACAGCTTCTGTCTGCAGTTTCTCCAGGACTCGGGCGCTATGAGCTCCATCCCAGCGCTGAGTCCTGGGACTCAGAGATGCAGACACACACTGCTCCAGCTGTGGCTCCAGGCACATTTCATTAAAGCGTCGAGATCATGAGCTTCGGTTTTGTTAAGTTCCTCTTTCGTCCCTTTTGCGCTGTTGCTTCGCAGGCTGTTTGGTGATAAAGCTCTTTCATCCAGCTTTTCTCAACAAATTGTAACTTTTTACTTTTTCCCTTCATTCAGGAATCGTCGTGTGCCGTGTGACTGGGCCATTGAGGATCAGTTGCTGCTATGGTTTTTGGAGCCGATGAGGTGGTACTTATGGTACTTCATAGAGCAGCTTCCTGAAAGCATGAAATATCTTTTCCAGTATTGTGTGTCTGTGTGTAGTTTGTAAAATCAAAGAATAATGTGAAGTTCTTCAGATCTGCTTTACACTGAGGGTTTCAACATCTTGTTTCCAGCATCTCCCATTTAGTAGCTCCAATATAACAAAATTCCCCAATTGTAACAAAACCTCAGTTGTCAATGGCTCTAAATAATTAATGTCTAACATATTACTTGGACCAGAGCCTGGTCTGATTACATCCCTCTGAAGGTTGTTTTCATTTACGTAAGGGACTAATTTGTAGTGGAGCAGTTAAAGCGTTCCTCTGTCCCCACTCCTGCTGTGCAGTATCCCATAGAGAAAACAATTCTCTGCAGTAATCAAAGGAAATGTGCAGCATGAGCACATTCACTTAACTGGTGTTTCGCTTCGGTTCCTGTCCAGCTGCTACTGGAGAGGCCAATGCAAGGATGTTCACATGCCATGGTGCAAGAGGTGATGTACTGCATAGATAGAAAATGATTGCGTGAATATTCTCAGGGAATCAAGTCGAGTCAGGTCTGGGAGGATATGCTGGTGACGTGCATTTTCGCATCCACCACACCATGAAACCACCTTTGGTCTTGGATGGCAACCTCTCGGGTAGATAACCGGTCCGGCCCCACCTCACAGCCAGGTGAAACATGGGCATCCCCTTGGCCTTCTCCAGCCGTTGGGGTCCTCATCACTTAGGCACCTGCCAAAAACCATGGCCAAAATATCTCACTTGACATTCCTTCACCATGCAAGGGAGCCTCTTCATCATGGGACTGTGAGCTATTCTTCCAATTTATTTTCCTTTACATAGCACCAAATTACAACAAAGTTGCCTCAAGGTGCTTCACACAAGTAAGGACTAACCTTACCAAACCCTAGAGCAAGCACACGGGTGACAGTGGTAAGGAAAGACTCCCTCTGATGATTTGAGGAAGAAACTTCAAGCAGACCAGACTCAAAGGGGTGACCCTCTATTTTGAACTATGACTTCAAAACTATCCCACTGGTAAATAGTGGTGGAAAATTACAACATCTGACACCATGCTTTATATGCATTAACTGAATAAAAATGGGGTGCAGTATCACAAAAAAAAAAAAAAAAAAAAAGGTTATTGGAGGTTAGAGTCCAGGTGAAAGCAAATCTGTGCTTGTGTTTAGAAGAATTACGTTACAATGCGAGGACACAGCTTAAGCACCAAAGGTGCCAGACTACTGGAGAATGTCTATTTCAACACAGACAGTTATCACAGCATCAAAGGGTTGAAAGAGCCATTGTGTTTTCTCTTCAGCCAACACATTTTGAGTACTTTGATGAGAATTCCCTGCAGCACATAGATTTTGACTGTCTGATACACTGAAGAATTTTTTTCTTCCCGTCAGCACTTTGAAACTGAGGTGCAGCCTAATGCTGAGTTGCAATAAGGATGAAATGGCTCGGTAAAATATTCTGCAAAATTTCTTTGTGTTTTCAGACTGGAAATAATCTAGCATCTAAAGATGCTCCAATATGAAATACAGTAATTTATAAATTGTTCTTCAATAAACTTCTATTTTGTTCTGTTCTGATGAATGTGACCTAAAACAGTACTAATGACTGATGAGAGTGCATTATTTTTTCAAGATCTAATACAGCACTTGGCAATGATACAAAATGTTTTATTACAAAAATAAATAAATAAATAAATAAATAAATAAATAAATAAATAAATAAAAGCTTTAACAACATTGGCTAAAAACTAAAAGCAAGGGGAGTGTTCTTATGTTCCAAGTTTCACCTTGACACACAAACTCTTGGCATACAAAATTCTCATGGTGGGAACAACTGGAATTGAAACTCACCCAAGGCTGAAAGTTTTACCCTGATACACAAAGTTGTCACCATGATATTCTGTACAAAATGTTTCAGAGACTGGTGCCTACAGTTAGAATCAAAATTAGATTAGAGAATAGATAGAACTTTATTAATCCCTTGGGAAGACTCCCTTGAGGAAATTGAGGTTCCAGCAGCATTGTATAGCAGCACACAGCATCAAAAGTGAAAGTAAAATAGAAAAACAGTTTGCAAATATGAATATAAATATACAAATATAAATACCAGAAATGCTGCTCGCTACTGGTTTACAGTCTACTACTGTTCCTCTCCTTCCTGTCCTCTGTCTTCCTGTTATTCCTCCTCCCCCCGAGTGAGGAGTTGTACAGTCTGATGGCCTGAGGGACAAAGGAGTTTTTCAGTCTGTTGGTCCTGCACTTGGAAATCAATTCAAATCAAATCAATTTTATTTATATAGCGCCAAATCACAACAAACAGTTGCCCCAAGGCGCTTTATATTTTAAGGCAAAAGCCATACAATAATTACAGAAAAACCCCAACGGTCAAAACGACCCCCTGTGAGCAAGCACTTGGTGAAAGTGGGAAGGAAAAACTCCCTTTTAACAGGAAGAAACCTCCAGCAGAACCAGGCTCAGGGAGGGGCAGTCTTCTGCTGGGACTGGTTGGGGCTGAGGGGAGAGAATCAGGAAAAAGACATGCTGTGGAAGAGAGCAGAGATCAATCACTAATGATTAAATGCAGAGTGGTGCATACAGAGCAAAAAGAGAAAGAAACACTCAGTGCATCATGGGAACCCCCCAGCAATCTATAAGCTTTAGCAAAAAGGAAAGTTTTATGCCTAATCTTAAAAGTAGAGATGGTGTCTGTCTCCCTGATCCGAATTGGGAACTGGTTCCCAGGAGATGAGCCTGAAAGCTGAAGGCTCTGCCTCCCATTCTACTTTTAAAAACCCTAGGAACTACAAGTAAGCCTGCAGTCTGAGAGCGAAGCGCTCTATTGGGGTGATATGGTACTATGAGGTCCCTAAGATAAGATGGGACCTGATTATTCAAAACCTTATAAGTAAGAAGAAGAATTTTAAATTCTATTCTAGAATTAACAGGAAGCCAATGAAGAGAAGCCAATATGGGTGAAATATGCTCTCTCCTTCTAGTCCCTGTCAGTACTCTAGCTGCAGCATTTTGAATTAACTGAAGGCTTTTCAGGGAACTTTTAGGACAACCTGATAATAATGAATTATAATAGTCCAGCCTAGAGGAAATAAATGCATTAATTAGTTTTTCAGCATCACTCTGAGACAAGACCTTTCTAATTTTAGAGATATTGCGTAAATGCAAAAAAGCAGTCCTACATATTTGCTTAATATGCACATTGAAGGACATATCCTGATCAAAAATGACTCCAAGATTTCTCACAGTATTACTAGAGGTCAGGGTAATGCCATCCAGAGTAAGGATCTGGTTAGACACCATGTTTCTAAGATTTGTGGGGCCAAGTACAATAACTTCAGTTTTATATGAATTTAAAAGCAGGAAATTAGAGGTCATCCATGTCTTTATGTCTGTAAGACAATCCTGCAGTTTAACTAATTGGTGTGTATCCTCTGGCTTCATGGATAGATAAAGCTGGGTATCATCTGTGTAACAAAGAAAATCTAAGCAATAAAGACATAAAGATATGTCTTTGGGATGGTTGTGAATAATTATTTCTCTAATAGTTAAAATTTTATTAGCAAAGAAAGTCATGAAGTCATTACTAGTTAAAGTTAAAGGAATACACGGCTCAATAGAGCTCTGACTCTTTGTCAGCCTGGCTACAGTGCTGAAAAGAAACCTGGGGTTCTTATTTTCTTCAATTAGTGATGAGTAGTAAGATGTCCTAGCTTTACGGAGGGCTTTTTTTATAGAGCAACAGACTCTTTTTCCAGGCTAAGTGAAGATCTTCTAAATTAGTGAGACGCCATTTCCTCTCCAACTTACGGGTTATCTGCTTTAAGCTGTGAGTTTGTGAGTTATACCATGGAGTCAGGCACTTCTGATTTAAGGCTCTCTTTTTCAGAGGAGCTACAGCATCCAAAGTTGTGCAAAGTTGTGCTCAATGAGGATGTAAAACTATTGACGAGATAATCTATCTCACTTACAGAGTTTAGGTAGCTACTCTGCACTGTATTGGTATATGGCATTGGAGAACATAAAGAAGGAATCATATCCTTAAACCTAGTTACAGCGCTTTCCGAAAGACTTCTACTGTAATGAAACTTATTCCCCACTGCTGGGTAGTCCATTAAAGTAAATGTTATTAAGAAATGATCAGACAGAAGGGGGTTTTCAGGGAATACTGTTAAGTCTTCAATTTCCATACCATAAGTCAGAACAAGATCTAAAGTATGGTTAAAGTGGTGGGTGGACTCATTTACATTTTGAGCGAACCCAGTTGAGTCTAATAATAGATTAAATGCAGTGTTGAGGCTGTCATTCTCAGCATCTATGTGGATGTTAAAATCGCCCACTATAATTATCTTATCTGAGCTAAGCACTAAGTCAGTCAAAAGGTCTGAAAATTCACAGAGAAACTCACAGTAATGACCAGGTGGACGATAGATAACAACAAATAAAACTTCCAATTTGGATGGACAAGACTAAGAGTCAAGTTTCAAATGAATTAAAGCTCTGTCTGGGTTTTTGATTAATTAATAAGCTGGAGTTGGAGCTGGAAAGGAGCAGTCTGTGGATGAAGAGGGTCCTCTGGTTGCTGATGACAGTGTGCAGAGGGTGACTGGCATCGTCCATAATGTCCAGCAGTTTGTCCATTGTTCTCTGCTCTGCCACCATCACCATAGAGTCCAGCTTCATGCCAACAATGGAGCCAGGCTGCCTGATCTGTTTGTCCAGCCTGGATGTGTCCTTCTTGGACACCACAGTGTAAAAGAGGACGCTGGCTACTATGGATTGGTAGAACATCCACAGGAGTTTCCTGCAGATGTGAAACGGCCGCAATCTCCTCAGAAGGTACAGCCTGCTCCGTCTCTTCCTGTACAAGGGGTTGATGTGGCTTGACCAGTCCAGTTTGCTGTCTAGCCACAGCCTGAGGTACTTGTAGGAATCCACAAATGTGCCCACTGTCAAACATGATTGAGGTCTAAGTGGCAAGACTTTGTGTGGCAAGTTTCAGCTTGACACACAAAGTTTTAGTTAAGATATCACAAACAAGCGAACAGTGAAGCTTATATACACCCTGCTGATGAGCTACAGATTAAAAACAGGTGTGTGGAAAGCTTCAGAGTTGGTTGTGGCCCAAACAGTGTGCACCGCCCACCACCAAGCACAAACAGAGACAGACGTTAGAGATAGGGAAAGACAAAGCCCAAGCAGGAAAAACCCAACAAGAGAAATCACTAACTGAAAAACCAATCAAACCTAAGCTAAGCAGAACAAACAGAAAAACATGACACAAAAAGTCCAGATCATGACAAAGTAGAAACTTTTGTCATAATTTAATTTTATGGTTGTTTACTGTGATGATGTAAGACATTTTTATTACATGTTTGTAATGGTGATACCAAAGGCAAATTTCCATATTGTGGACAATAAAGTTGTCGTATTGTTTTGTATCGTATTGTATCATAAAACATAGTAAAATCACCAGTGTTAAATTAATGACATGAAAATATGGTTCACTGTTAGTGTTAGTTTTACACTGGTGATTTTACTGTGTACTCAACAATGTGCTCTGCATTCTCAGTTCACACTGAAAACCCCTGTTCAGACAAGGTGCGTGATCCTTTCTCCTCACATTACTACTGCTGAGAATGTCATAACAGTTTTCTGTCTCAACAAACTCTTTAACATCATGAAAATCTTGAGCACCACAGAGAAAAGCTCATTTGTAGACATTCAATTCTACAAATTCAGTGAGCCAAAATGATGGTAATGAGCAGTTTGGAAGTGGAGCTGGAGCATAGGTTGATGCAAAGGCATGTCATGCACCACCTACGGGAAACACTTTTTCGATAAACCCACTGGAGAGAGCTCAGAAAAGCCTAAATCTTGTGTTTGAGTTGAGATCAGGCTGATCTTGGGCACAGGAAGACACCCTGCATTATATAACAAGACCCTTCTTAGACTTGTCTCAGAGACTGAGATGAGATGATGTGCAAAATATGTATATTTCACAATCGTCTCCATATAGTGGAACTTGTGTATATTGTTTTGTATGGTCATCTCCATTCACACAGAAGCTGATGAGAGCTTTTTGATCTTGGTGTTTACATCTCTTTAGCAGTTCTCCTCAGAAATGCACGTGCCTGATTACAGCACATGTGCCGTTCAGCCCAGCGAGCCTGTTATTTAACTGTGCTTTTGAAAAGATGACATGGCTACGTTGGGAAACAAAGCATTTGTGACCTGAAAACATTTGATCAGAACATGGGTCATGGGAAGAGGTTAATTATCCAATTTCAAAACAAGTTGATACAAGAGAGCGGAAGAAATGGGAGGATGCAGTTTCCGCTCACGTTCAGCGGAATGAAATCAATAAAGCTCAGACACTGACAGCAGCACAACATTGTAATCAGTCATTAAAGTGTTTGTCAGGGGTGAATACGCCTGAAAAAAATTAATTTGAGAAAAATGTCTCAACCACAGACTGAAAAACAAAAATGATGAATCAACTTTGTGAAGTGCTTCACTTGGTAACACAGAAATGAATTAAGTTGATTCACATTCTTATTGAGGAATATGTATGTCAGATTGTTGGATTACATTGCACAAACTTAACTCATTTGAGTGTTACCAACTATAAAGCAATTTTATTTGGGTTTCTCTTTTTCATTGCAGCTGCAGATACTTTGAGTTTATTTAATATAAGCCCATTAATTTTGCCAAACATTTTGTCTGATATTTTATTTGTCAAATATTTCATTTTCCTTTTTCCGCCATCTATAGGATGAAGAGCATGTGTGGATGCATGAGGTTTTGAAATTATCAGAAGTTACCTTTGAGCTCACATGACGGGTCAACGGGGCGTGCACGCTAACATTCATAAGATGTCTTGTAACTCACTTGAGAGCCTTTATCTGATTTCACAGATACACAGTTTTGACATTTAGAAGTGTTTATTTCTCACTAACATTTACAAAATAGATCACAAACATGTTAGAATTACACAGAAATAAGCTGTTTTGGAGCATTTTTTTTTTTGCCATCTTTGTTTATTTTGTTTGAGTTGACGTCGCTGCGCCTTTCTCTACTGTGATTGGCTGTTGCTGTGTGCTTCCCAGCATCCCTCGCAAGGTCAGGGGAAGCCCCCACGTGATGTACAGTATTGCTATGGTCGCAATCATAGAGTGTATGGGTTGCTATCGAATGTAGTTCAAGGCTGTTTGTTAGAAAACTTTCCCTTCAGGGGAAATAATTTAGAATTTTTTTTCCCAGACAGCTTGAATCTTGATCACATTGGCAATGTCATATTATGAATCCCCTATTTAAGCTAATAAATAAAAAATGTAGTAGTGCCAGAGAAAATTCTTTTTATGATTTAAATCTTTAAAAAACTCAGAGGCCATACACCTTTAATGTTCACTCTTGTAATGGATGGAGTATCAACAACAAGAATGACAGATCGATAGATAGACAGACAGATGGATGGATAGAATATCAGAATTGTACTTCTTATGTATCAGATAAAAGCTGTGCATAAATACTTTGTTGTTATTTAATAATGCAATGTTGTGCACATTTTGTAGCGTGCGAGTGTAATGTAAATATTTACCTTTCCACTTCAGCAGAGCAGAACGCGCAGAAGATGCATCTCATTTCCATCACAATACAGGAGAGGCAACGTTTAGGCAAGTGAAGGGGAAAAATAAGGTCACTTCATTTCCAACCCCAGGAGATTGAATGAATTGTTTTGTTCTTGTTGGATTCCCCCCACATTGTCAGAAACTTTGGTGTTGAACATCACGTTGACATGTAGTTCCACTGTGCATACAGTGTGTTTTAATTGTCTGTTTCTTTATAAACCATTACAAAAGCGAGGGTTTTCATTGAAGCTCCACATTGGCTTTCTAAAGATGTACACTAAAGTTAATGTTTTATCCTGATTTGTGGCTGCAGGCAACAACAAATGGCTTCTAGTTTTGCCCGAGGACGTGTTTATCAAATTACTCATCTGCCTCGAGTTCTCTATGCAGATGTTCTCCATCGCTGCTACGCAGCTATTTCATTACCACCACATATTTGTCTCCTGTTTGAAAGTGAATATTTGAAACGAATCCTCTTTTAATGGCTCAAACCTTAACGAGGAATGGAAAAATTCATAAGAGATGACCATTAAGGTTAAAGCTACAGCGAGGTTAGCCCTCCGGCGTGCTCCTCCGATAGTTTATTAATAGACTTTGTGCCCATTTTTGACACCGGCTGTCAAAGAAACCATTTGCACACTTAATGAAAGGGAAGCTTTTGCATTCTGCCAATTCTGCAGAAAGATGGTAAAACGCAGCAGCAGCAGTAGCAGTCCTGCATTTCATTTTATTAATCCATTTCAAAGTAGGGAGGAGAGTGAAAGCCGCAGAGAAACTGATTTAAGGGGAGTAAAAATGAAACAGCCACACAAATTCAGCAGCTGATAAAATCACTGAAAGGGTATATTATCTGCTGTGTGGACCTTCATTCTGTTGATTGACTTCCATTTATCCACCAACTCAGATTTTAAAACTTTCACTTTTGCTTGCTTTGAGTGCAATCAATGGACTCCACCAAACTTTAAATGAGGATAAAGAAACTCAAAGCTTGTGGCCATTTGGCCAAACAGCGCATGAGGCATGTGCACGTGACGGGAGGTTGCCCCGTCAGTATGCAGCCTGCACGTCTCATTGACATGTCGCACAGGGAATCTGCTTTTTGGACGCACTCCATTCATTTTGATTCAAATTAGGATTGTAATTTAAGGTCATTAAATTACATATGAACAGAGGCGATTTTAGACTTCCAGTTTTAGGGGTGCTTAGCACATTTTTAAAAATTTTAAAATCTAGATGTCCAGAAATACAATTTCCCATGATTTCAGAGTGAAAACATTGCTTGTAAAAGCTGCATTCATTGTCAGAATGATAAAAAAAAAAAAAAAAAAAAAAAAACGCATATTAGCAATGGATAAAATTCCATACATATGCCCATACATAAAATTCCTGCATTCTGGTGCAGTTTATATAACAAATAATTTAATCTCCTAATGTGGTGAGGGCAAATAGTAATTGCAACTTACAATAGGAGCAGGTCTGAAATATTCAGAGGCTGAGTACAGTATATTATCCTTGTTTTTATATTTGTCTTATGAGCCTATAGTTATTGAAGATTTTTTTTTATTTCATTTTAACAGATTATTATGTCATAGTACTTAGTACAGTCACTCACCCTGGTATCACTTTTCAATTACATTGAAACAGTTTTAGGCATTACTTAGATTGTGTTTTAGCTTTGGCTATTCATTTATTTGTTCTACAAACTGATTGATGTCTTGGTTTTTCTGGCAGCACACACATCCACATTGTGAGTCATAAAAATACAGTAGTTGCAGTTGTTATGATCAGTGAGGTTTAGTGCCGTGTGCAGGAGGACCTGGTTTAGCACAGCTACAGCAGCACTCCACTATAAGGCTGGATGGAGAACACAGATGGTACACTGCACATAAATGGGTTCAGGATAAGAAATATATGAATATGAATATTGAATTAACAGCAAAGCATAGAAAGGACAGACAAGATCTAATGAAGTCCTTAAAAGTAAGAAAAATAAAAATGTGTGACAAATCTAAAAATGGATGAGGGAAAAAGTCCTGCTGGACGAATATCCCCTTTTCTTGATGCCACATTATGACAGCATGGAATGATGATGATAGTGTGTGTGTGTGTGTCTGTGTGTGCATTGTACGCCCGAAATTTTTCATTTCATTTTTAGGTTATTGCAGACTTAATTTCAATCATTTTGAAACTTGCTAAAATTGCTATTTTTTATTAACTAATTTTTTTATGTTGTGATTTTTATTAAAGATAGTCTACATTTCATTCAAAGTATTTGGAGGTTTTTAAATTTGCTTACTTTTGACATTTATTGAGATATTTTGAGCTTTTCATTGAACTTAATTTTAAAAGTTGTATTAGTTACTTTTGTCATCATTTTTAATTAATGTACATCATTTATGTTTTTGTATTTCTTCCCACTAATTTTTAAGTGTTTTAATTTCAGCTCATCTATATATTGATAGCAAAGTGGCCTCTATGTACATGTGTATGTCTAACTTTGATCACGGAGAAACTGTGGAGAGCTGACATTTGCCGTTTACTATGCTCATGTATTTTGGGTCAAGGATGAACACCGCAAAAACGGAAAGTTGATCGGACTAAGATTTTTGGAGAAATTAGGGATATTATCTAACAACAGTGAACAATGGATGTTGATATCACCATTAATCACTCCCTGGTAACCAGTGTTCCCACAGTTACTTTGAAAAGTTAATTTTTACAGTTACTTTAATTTAACCAGGTTAGTCTCATTCAGATTGAGACCTCTTTGCAGGGGAGACCTGGACAGTTATAAAGTTTCCAATTCACCTAACCTGCACGTTTTTAAATGTGGGAGAAAACCCGTGCAAACACAGGGAGAACATGAAAACTCCAAGCAGAAAGGCCACAGGTGGGAATCAAACCCATAACCTTCTTACTGTGAGGCAACAGCACTAACCACTAAGCCACCGTGCTGCCCAGTTACTTCATTAGTAGTTGTGGGCAACTTGTGGGCAGCTGCTAATGTAACTAAAAAAGTAACAAGTATTCTAACTTAGTTATTTTTTAAGAGTGAGTACTCAGAAAAGTAACTAATAGTTACTTTGTAGAGTACTCACTCTTAAGAGTGACCAAGTTAGATTCCTAGTTACCTTATTTGTTACATCACTTATTCGTTACAAGTTCTTGGCAGCTGCTAATAAAGTAACTGCATAAAGCTGATAATAAAGTAACTATATGAAGCTGATAATGAAGTAACTGTACAGAGTAACTGCATAAAGTAACTGTATAAAGCTGCTAATGAAGTAACTGTATAAAGTAACAGTATAAATGTGATAATGAAGTAACTGTACAGCGTAACGGCATAAAGCTGCTAATGAAGTAACTGCACAGAGTAACGGCATAAAGCTGCTAATGAAGTAAATGTGTAAAGTAACTGTATAAAGCTGATAATAAAGTAACTGCACAGAGTAACTGTATAAAGCTGCTAATTAAGTAATTGTACAGAGTAATGGCATAAAGCTGCTAATTAACTGCATAAACCTGCTAATTAAATAACTGCATAAAGCTGCTAATGAAGTAACTGCATAAAGTAAGTGCATAAAACTGATAATGAAGTAATTGTACAGAGTAACTGCATAAGGCTGCTAATGAAGTAACTGTATAAAGCTGCTAACGAAGTAACTGTACAGAGTAACTGCATAAAGCTGCTAATGAAGTAAGTGTATAAAGCTGCTAATGAAATAACTGCATAAAGATGATAAGGAAGTAAGTGTATAAAGCTGCTAATGAAATAACTGCATAAAGATGATAAGGAAGTAACTGTATAAAGTAAGTGTATAAAACTGATAATGAAGTAATTGTACAGAGTAACTGCATAAGGCTGCTAATGAAGTAACTGTATAAAGCTGCTAATGAAGTAACTGTACAGAGTAACTGAATAAAGCTGCTAATGAAGTAAGTGTATAAAGCTGCTAATGAAATAACTGCATAAAGATGATAAGGAAGTAAGTGTATAAAGCTGCTAATGAAATAACTGCATAAAGATGATAAGGAAGTAACTGTATAAAGTAAGTGTATAAAACTGATAATGAAGTAATTGTACAGAGTAACTGAATAAAGCTGCTAATGAAGTAACTGTACAGAGTAACTGAATAAAGCTGCTAATGAAGTAACTGTACAGAGTAACTGAATAAAGCTGCTAATGAAGTAAGTGTATAAAGCTGCTAATGAAATAACTGCATAAAGATGATAAGGAAGTAAGTGTATAAAGCTGCTAATGAAATAACTGCATAAAGATGATAAGGAAGTAACTGTATAAAGTAAGTGTATAAAACTGATAATGAAGTAATTGTACAGAGTAACTGCATAAGGCTGCTAATGAAGTAACTGAATAAAGCTGCTAATGAAGTAAGTGTATAAAGCTGCTAATGAAGTAACTGCATAAAGATGATAAGGAAGTAACTGTATAAAGTAAGTGTATAAAGCTGCTAATGAAGTAAGTGTATA